>NW_008237434.1:166319-230379 GCF_000691975.1 Corvus brachyrhynchos
GTTTGGTACAAAGCACTGCTTTCCACAAACAAAAGGAGATGGCTTCCAAGTAGCAAATAAAAAGGAATACAGTGGCAGCAGCAACATTTGGCATGATGAACAATAGCAAAGAGTCAGAGAAGTTTGCAGCATCTCTGTAGATAGAGGCTGATACAACTACTAAATGCACAGTATAAATATTAGTGTAACCTAACCTGTAGGCTTGTCACACCTCTTCACAGTCCTGCCTGCACAAATCTCTTTGCAAATGTTCTCTTGATGAATTTTTTCATGAATGCCTGTGAACTACACACCATTCTGGTGTACATTTCTCCACTTTGAAAATATTCAAAGACTGTGATCTCCAGATGCAACTTGAAAAGGAGAGAGAGAAAGAGAGGGAGAGAGAGAGAGAGAAATTCACTCATCAGAACTGCTACCATGAGTCCTTGGGACACAGACACCTTTATGTAAAGAAGTATGGCTGATGTCTCAGTAAAAACCTTAAAAACCCTGGAAAAAACACCCTTCTTTCTCCTCTCTGATCTGCAACATTTATGAACATGATAAATTGTTATTGGATTGTTTTGAGAACTTTTATAACAGCAAGAAGAGAGTTATCACCATATATAGGCTCTTAAAGGACAAGATGGGTTTCTGCAGCACAGGGATATACTTTGTGTTCTCTCCTGTCATTTTTTATTGCACAAGCCTGTTTAGGAGACCACTGCATCTCTTTCACTGTCGGTGGATGGTGATACAGCATCTGTTTGCATAGCTTAGTCCTGAAGGCACTGACAACAAAGAAGACTCATGGAACTTTTTTTCTCTTCAGAAAGGTCTTATTGGAATTTCTGATGCAATCTATTCACTGAAGCAAAACCAAGCTCTCTGGCTTGCTCCTTCCCAAGAGCATAAAAGGGGAGCAAGTTAGTTTGCCTGATTGAAGATGCTTCCTATTTTCTTTCTGTTGAATAAATGCCATCTGTAACTTCAGTGGGGGTGGAGGAGCACAAGTGATTTTGGATACGAGCATGTGAATACTTCGTGCCCTGTGAAAAGTCTTATTACAGCCAGCTTTTATTTCATTTACCCTAAATGGACTCAGGTCCAGCCTCACAGACCTGGTCTGTATGTGGAATTTGCCTCCCCCATTTTCCAGGCATGATTCTTGTTGGAGCAAGACAAGGCAGCATCACTGCTAAAAATGACAGCTAGAAATGAAGTGTTTAACTTTGTCTTTTGGTTTCTCAATTTTTAAGATGAACTCAGTTCATATTTTCTTCTACAGTCAACAGGATTATCTCTGGAGAGTTTTATTTTGGATATTGGGGGGTTTTTGGAATAATTTAAGGTGATTCCTGTGTAATCTCTTGATTCCAACATCAGAGTCTTAAAAGAAATGATCTGAAATAGCATGAGTTGGCAGTGCTCAAGCTGAGTAACAGCTACTTGTGTGTACAGATTTGTATGTCTTGAAACTTTTTATACAAGTTGAAACCTACTGATTTGTTGTAGTTGACTTGCTGAAGAGAACCAGGTCCCGTGAATTCATGTTGGGTTGGTACTTTTCGAAACATTTCCTATACAAAATAATCAGTGAAAGAATAATAAACCCACCACTGTTTTCTTTTACAGTTAATTCTCCTGGACTCACATGCTGCTGCTGAACGGGTACAGGAGTCACTTATCAAATGGCTATGTATGAGAAAAAGGAAGGAATTTCACATCATCCCATAGCCCTCTCTTCCAGAGAACTGAGGAAGTGGAAATGGCCTTCAGCTGGTCCAAGGAGGGCATGGAGGCTTTTGTCTCCTCCACCTGGACACTCCTCATCAACTTCTCCTTGGGCAGCTAATGGTAGAGTGGGAGGATCCCAAGGCACATCTGTGCCTCCTGTCAATGGTTCATCATCCTCAGTGGGTATGTCTACTCTCCTCGTGGCAGGGGGAAAATGCAAGGCCCCGACCCCAGCTGCCATGGGTGTACGGGTGCGTGAGGAGTGGGGCAAATTGCTAAAATAGCTTTTTGTCTTCCTCTCAGTCTAACCTCACGAGTCAAGGAATTTCATGGACACAAACCCACCCTAAATCTGGGAATTGTTCTTTCTTTTTCCTTCACAGTCCCTTGCTGGGAGTGCATATGAGACTTTAGGGGACACTTGGACTATTGGATACAGGAAATTGGGAATTTCTGTGGAGCTAGTGGGAAAAGGATGCAACCAGCAGAACAGCACTTCAGTAAAGTGACAGACTGGCTACAGAGACCGTTATGCTCCTGGTGAGATCTCCAGTCTGCCTCAAAAGATGGAAGGCCATTATGGGAAGAGAGATGCCCCAGCCCTGGGGCATTGCAGAACCCTCTTCCCTCCCGTTAGACACAGGGCAAAGCTGTCCTGCTATACAGCTAGTCCAGCCTTGGGACATGACCTTGGCCTGAAGAAACCTGGGCTAACCAAAGCTCCTAATGACAGCTGCTCCTCCTATTCTGGGATGCTTATGTCCACTGCAAATGGAAATAGAGAGGTGAAGCAGAAGTCCTTTAAGAAAATGGCATTGCTGGCGATCCTTAAAAGATGTAGCCCAGGTCCTGTCTTGCTTTGAATGAGTGGTCTCAATGTATCACTCTCTCTTCAGCTGCTTTGGTGATCTTGGAAGGGTTTTCCTAACAGTTGTACATGTCAATTTTTCACAGTTCACGTGAGTTCCTATGTCTGGAAGTCAATATGCCAACCACTAATATATAGCATGCTTTTACTGTGAATTCATGAAGTATCACTGCAATTAAATTTCCCTGTTAATGACATGATTTATTAATGAAACAAGATTCATCCTGAAGCTCTTGAAAATGAAAATAGGGTTGAATTCTCCCTCACAGTATCGTAAAACACACATTAGATACAGATTTTGAATGACATTTTAAAATGCTGCCAAGCCAAGGAACCTGGTGGGGAGAGTCAGGACTTGCCCTTTTCCAGACAACTCACAAAAATAAATTAGAGAAAAGAGATCAACAGCCAGAATCCCTACCCCAAAGCAGAAAAACCCTTAAGCCAATGCCAGATAAAGCCAGAAACCTCCTGATAAGGAAAATCACAGGAGTCTTCTATTGTTTTGCATCCTCTCAGTTAGAAGCAATATAGTGCTGAGATGTAAAAGCTTTTGTGTGGAGGTTGAAAGTTTCTTGGAGAAGGCTGAAGAATAGCACTGCAGTATATGCCACAGAAGCAGTGCCTGAGGCATGCAGTGTAAAAAAGCATTAGTATGGGGCTGAGATGATGGTCTGCTGGCCTTTTCCATTCATTTGCAGCAGGTGACCTCCAAAAAAGACCTTGAGTTAAATAATAACTAAGCCGATCCAAACAAAGTAACTGCTACCTCAGTCATACCTGTAAAGTTCACTTTATGTTAATGGACTCCATATGGTTGCAGAAGTTCTCTACCTACTTGCTATATAAGCTGTTGTTTTCATTTGTTGGGTTTTATTTTTATTTTTTTTTCTTTAATAAAATGCTCTAAATATTTGCTGTTGGAGGAGAACAACGCTATGGGAGGGTCTGAAGTGATATTCATAAGAGCTGCGAGCACTGACTAATTGATTAACCAAGAGTTCTTGAAGAGAATGATTTGATTAGGGTAATTTATAGAGATTGTATCTTTTGTCATCATTTGTCTTTGAAAACATAGAAGAAAACTGCTTCCAAGTGTGTGTAGCCGCTGGCATGAGAGATGGTGTGCACTACATCATCAGTTACAGCAGACTGCTCAATTTTGTACCTTTCCAGCCAGTCAAATATCCAATAACAACACACACACATGCACACACACACGCACACTCCAGCTCTTTGCAGTCCCAACTTTTTCAACATGTGCTTAGAAAAATATTTGGGGTTGTTCACTGCTCTGCTCTCTGTAGCATAAACATTTATTTAAATGGGGCTGTCTTTTCAGTAATGAAGAATGAAGGAAAAACAATGGTCTGATTTTGACAAATTAACTTGTGATTTGGAGAGTCAGTGAAGCAGGGAAGAGACATTCCTAACTATACTAATTAAATGAGCTTGCAACATTTATTTTAATGCAATGGAACCAGCCATATGAAGATGAACATTTTAATTTATTTTGTGGTGACATTATGAAAAATTTCTCTGCTGCAGATTATCTACAAAAACAAATCTCATCAGCACCTAGGTTTGTGCATGAAATTTACATCTCTCACATAAGTTTGACCTTCCCCAGTGAAAACAAATGGAATGTGCTAAGTTAAAAAGTTTCTGCAAAGGTTGTCTTCCCATTGATGCGGTGGTTTATGTTCAAATTACCTCTGTGAAAAACACATCCATTTTTCATGGTGCAGTGTAGATGAAAAATTCTGAATCCTTTCTAAGGGGAATGCAAATATAGCTCATTAGTTCAAAAACATTTTTCATGAACGACTGCTGAGTATTTTCAGGCAGATGAGAATGTGCAGTTTCAGCCAAGAATGAGCACCACATGTCCTACTAATTGTTTTTTAAACTTGTTCTTTCTCTCTATGGAATTCAGTAAGTCTAGAAACTGTGAAGATTCCTGGAGAAAAGAAATTATAGGTATCCTCACTTACAGCATATACTGGGTCTTTTCAATATACTGTGCGGTATGAGGAAAAAAATAGGAGCATTAGCTCTCAGATGGGTAATATTGTTATATTCAGGCACATGACATTTCTCTCCTTGGAGTTTTTTCAGGTTTCAGTAATGAGTAGGAATATTATTTATGGAGTGCCATCAACAGAGAGAGTGTTGTCCTAAGGTTCATATCAGTGATGATGTTATGGAGCTGCTGTCAGTAGGAGCTGCAGGAGTTCATTGAGTTTTGGGGTTTTAACTAGGTTGAGTAGCAGTAAGATATTTTCACTGTTTTAAATTACTCTAAAGAAGGTGCTTATGCCAGGATTTTCCTCTCTTCTGCAGGCCTTCCAAAGGTTTGCTATGAGATGGCCTTAAAAAGCAGATTTGAGCCACAAATCAGGCTGCCAGTCTTGCCTTCCCGAGCCTGAAAGCCGCAACAACTGAAAACAAGGGCAAAAAAACCTGATGCTATTTAGAAATTATTTGATATCAGGGCCTGGTCACCTGTTGAATATCTCATGTCTCTGAGTGGTGATCCTCCATGTGCCATGTGCACCCATCAGCTCCTCCTCACCCCTGCAGTGGAGGGTGACTCTCCATGGGCCGTTCAGGAGACAGACCCATTTCAAGAGCTCAGACAGGTCTTTACCTGGGTCACCTGGGCTCAGGAGGTGAACTGCCCCTGTCAGGTCTGACACAGGTTTTGGGATGACTTAAGTCAGCAGCACAGCTCTGGTCAAGTTAAAATAATCAGGGCATTCTTTGGATGAGATTCTCTTCCCACGGATAAATCTGCAGCCCTGTCTCAGCCACAGACAGTGCACACACCTCCTCTGTTTTCCAAAATTCATTCTGCTTAAGACTCTAGACATCTATATTTTATCTTGGCCCATTTTTTTGTTCCCTTAGGAGTATGATATCATCTTTTCAGACCAGTTACAAAGAAAAACAAGCCAACTGTCATGAACTAGGTTTTCCTACAGCTGATCTCTTCCCTTCTCTGCTTCTGGCCCGACACCCATGGATTCTGCTGCACGGGGTCTCTTCCCCACCAAGGAACCTGCAGGCCCTGGCATACTGTGAATCATTTTGCCCTCACATGTGCTGCAGCCACCTCTGGACTGAGCGTTGCAGATCTTCCACCCGTGCACAGAAAAGCTCGAAATGTGATGAGTGCAGTCTTTCACCCAGCTGAAACTGTGGAGGGTTGTTAGGTAGGGAAGGGGTTATTTCTGAAAACTGAATTGGAATTTAACAGTCATGTTAACAAAGTATGTGAGCCTTAATGACAATCAAGTATGGAATCTCAAGCCAGTCAATAGTAAAAATCCTGTTGCCCAAGACCATAACCCTGTTTTTTCACCTTAAAAGCAGTCCTGTGCTCCCTAAGTGTTTGCTAAACTCTTGCTCATTACTCTTTGTTCAAGATGGAAAACTACCAGGTACTAAGTAACAACATTCTCCTGTACACTTGTTGATGCTCTGATGACAGCTGTCACGCAACCACTTTTTTCTTGACTCAGTGTATCAGTCGCTGCTTTGCTATTTAGGTCTGACTTTTTTGGTTACCGATCTTAGAAAGGGTTCTCATCTAATAATTTCAAGTGTCAAAGCTTCTTCACCAGAACAAAAATATCCTCCCAGGAAGGTAATCTCCAAGAGGAGACTGGAGGACTGCAGACTGTCAGGACTGCCATAGCACTGTAGCACTCAGCAACTCTGCCTCTAAGAATCATTGGGAAATAATTATACCCAGAGATAACGAAGCAACCACACTGTGCATTGACCCCAACAGATGAGTCAGCTGAAGAAACAAACCTTCAAGATATTTGAAGCCACACAGAAAATGCTGGTGTATCATCTGACAGGACAGAGAATAGTAGCTTCTTCCTATGTGATGGAATTTTTTGATTGAGGATATTTCACTGGTCTTGAAATATGGAAGTATTTTATTATCACTGAGACTTACTCATCTCTCCTAAAAGAGTCAACAGCCAAGCTCCTGCTCACAAAACTGAAGTTTCCAACCATGCTTACATTTAGCTAAAGCCATCAATGCACTGAAAAAGTCTCATGGCACCAAATTTGTCCACAGAGGTACTTTTATGAAACTATGACTCCACAGCAATGGATCTGTTCCATGTTTTCCAGTATGCCATTTACAAGAAATAAAAGCTGCTGTCATTCTTCTCATGAGATCCCCGATGAAAGAAAAAGATGACGCATTTATACAAAACCTAGCACATAGACCTTCAAAAAGAAACTTTTGTCAATTTGCTTTTGACTCCAAAGTAATGTACAAAAAGTCATTGCTCTTTCTGAGCTCATATCTATCTTGTGTTTCTCTTGAGGAATCATTTCTCTTCATTCACCTTTTTACTCTGCTTAGGCAACCAGATTAATGTTGTGTGCCTGGACAGGGTGCTTTTCTGATTTTCATGCTGTGTAGGTAGCAGCTCATATAATGGCAGGAATCCATCCAGGTGGGGAGTGGCTTTATTTCTCACCAGCCTTCCTGACTCCTCTAGAAATCACATTTCTTCCCCTTTTATTTGTCCCCTCTTCCCCTTTTCCTTCTGTGATTGCAATTACCCTTTAGCTAATAAGCATCCAGTAATATTACTGTTGCTTTCTGCCATCTATAAAGAAGAGCCAGGTGCTTTCATCCTGATAAATATTTATTTTAGACTGAAGCAAACAAGGAAGAGCCCAGTGAGGCTTTCTGGGGAGAGATTAATCTATGTGTTCTTCTGCAGGAGCTGCAGCCCACTGTTCCTGTGGAAGATGCTAACCAGTCACAAACTGGAAAAGAGTGTTTCCCCAGCCACCCCTCCTTGGTGACCACTGGAGGCACAGCTAGCAAATGGACACTATGATCAGGATGCCAGGGATTACTGAGGGCTGCCAGCTGCAGCCCACCCAGGGCCATGCAGAAATTAGAGAACCATGAAGCTTCTGTTCTCTGGTGGCAAATCTCTGAAAACCTCCACCTATAATTCTGGTGTTGACAGTTCTATCTTTCTTTTGAATTTAGGTGACCAGGGACCACTTTCTGCTGAAGTTAAACTGGCGGTAAACCCCTGTTCTGCTGCAGATGTCAAACTGGGACAGCACTGGCTTCACGGCTGGCTGACAGAAAGTGGTCTTATCTTAGTGGATGGTTTAGAGATCCATCTGGGCCTGGCTGCAGCTCCTGCCTTTTCACACTCCTGATGCTTTGAGTTGCACTAATTATGGAGCAGCTCTACTATCAGCCTGCTAGATTTTTTTTCCATGAGATGCTAGTCTTTGGATAGCAGGAGTGCTACAAATGGAAGTTAACAGACAGATATGATAATGAGTGTTCCCCCTCTCTCCTTCTCTTTGTCTCTCTGTCCTTTAGTGCAGTATGAGTTTGCAGGAGATTAATTTTATGTAAAGTTTTACATTTCATGTTGTGATCAGCATTTTTTTTCTCTTGGTTGGCTCTGAGAAAACATATATTCAAGTTTGGGAATTCATCATGTCTGATTAATGATGTGTATATAGAGCTTCCTGTATCATCTTCCTTCTTTTGGTCTTTTTTATTCAGTTGTTTGCTGTACTCCAACCCTGCGGATAGATGGTTCTGCAGTGATAAATGTAAAGTTTGCATAAGCCATGTAACAGCAGGACAGCCTATTATCACTGTACATTTTCCATGGCTGTGCAAACCTCTGTAGGCTATTTTATTGCTAATAGATCCACAGAGAAACAGTAGTGATTTTATGACTCTTTTTAAAATGGAAATTCATGTTTGAGAAATACAACTGGGAGGAAACAGATGTAAACCACTTAAGCATTTGCAGAAAATTGAGATGCACACTCTTATTTACAGACCCACATCGCCTCCATCGTTTTATTTTCAAAATTAAAATAAGCAATCTGTTTGCCATGGGAAATGAGGAACTGTAAACTTGTTGTTTTTCCTTTACAAAGCAATGGCCAGCGTCACTGTTTCTGTGCTTCATGGCATTAGAGAAAAGAGATGACAAGTCTCCCCCCCCTAGATTTTATTGTCTACAACACATTCTCTTTGTAATCTGTGTAAGAGGTATGCAAGCAGGAAAGATTTTAGTATAACCATGTGTCTGAATTCACATTATGTTATAAAAGCTAAAATGATTGCCCAACCTATTATAAGGTTTTACCCAAGTATTTAAAGCTATTGGAAAATCAATTTTAAAACTTTAATAACAAACAATTGCAAAGCATTTACACCCATGCCAGAGCGATCATGTGCTTACTGCCTACACAAGCAGAAAATATTTCTTTCTTCTTGCATGCTGGTTTAGATTACTATTTTGAGGGCCAAACACCCCATTGGAAAATTATTATAAAATACCATTATACATTCTATTTGAACTTAGGAAATCACGGGCCAAAAAAAAGGACAATATTTAACATTTAGTAGTTACGATAATAATTCACATTGATCTACAGCCCAGCATACATGGAGTCTGGAGCTGTACACCCTCTTATTCCTTTCTTAAGAAAAGGGTATTGTATATACTTTACAAATAACTAACCAGGGACACAGAGCTTTACAGAGGCTTGGATCTATGTCATGGATTACTGAGGCCTGAAGGTTGGGAGAGCACCCAGTCAGTCAGTCAGTCCTCTACTTCTCAGTAGTCACCGCCACTGCCATATTTTTTCAGCCATGTATTTCTGAATCATTGCTGCTTTCTAGGAAAGCAAAGGGGCTGCATTGTTAAAGTACTTAAAAGGACATACAATATACTATTATACCTAAAGGAGGCCACTGAGCAGTGTAAAAAACTCTACTTTCAAAAACCTCTGATGTGAGCAATGTGAAAAAAACCAAAAAACTTAAGCATCAACTGGTAAATGAAGAGAGAGAAAATCCCTCCTCTAAGGTACTGAATGTTACATGAGAACTGTGTCTCACAGGAAACAATCCTAGCAATGTCTTGTGACAGACAGGTGTATACCTGCAATAGCACTTCCCTAAAACAGCTCCATACCCTGGGAGGCAGGAACTGCATATGCCTCCTGGCCACGGTTCCCTGCAAAACGCTGGCCTCAAAGCTCAGATGAAGCCAGATCCTCCTCTGCAGCTACTCTGGTAGTCACCTGGACACTGTTTTCTTCAGACAACCTTGAAGCTGCAACAAAGCAGCTTGGAAGAAGGTAGAGGACATCACTGAGATGCCCCACTTGCTCATCCTCCTCTGCCATAAGAAGAAGAAAAGAAGAGGGGAGCTGGTTTTTTTAAGGTCAAAGCCATCAGCATGCCTGGGTCTTGTCAGCACAGCTTGCAAGCTAGAGAGGAGTAGGAGCAGATAGGGAGAGCAGAGCTGGCAGTGTAAAATGCCCAGGGAGCAATGGTCTCAGAGAGCACACCAAGGAGAAAGAAAAATCAGGTGTCAGGAAAGAATGGCCTGGGGAAGTGGGGAAGTAAAACAGCTGGGATGGAAGAGCTCCTATAAAGAACAGAGCCAGACACTAATTCCACTTTTGGGAGAAAAGACTAAGATACATATTGCATTAAAGAGAGCTAACAACACAGACTGCCTTCCCTAATGTTATTCTTCCATGCAAGTGGTTTCCATAGTGATGTCGCTTGATTGCAAGTGAGAGAGGAGATGGCCACAAGGCAATCTCTGCTAGGATGCTGTTCACACCATGGAAAAGCACAAGAACTCAAATCACTTTGAGAAAAAAACCTGCTCTGTAGTTGCTCAGTCCCCAAAGCATGTCTGGAAGGGAAAAGGTCAGATAGCCTTTTCCTCCCCCAGGGCAGAGTGGGGAGACTTTCCCTCTCCATCCTGGAAAGCCTGCAGAAAGCAAAACCTCTTGCTGACCTTGCCACATCTGCCACCAACAGAGCCGTTGCATCCCAGCCCTTGGGAAGCCAACCAGAAAATGTGCTTCAACCCTCCAGACCATCATGAACACATCCAGGAGTGACACTGGTAGGCTGGAAAAGCTGACGAAATTTCACACAAAAACTGAAGTGAAAGAATTCTTTCTTATACTCTCCTACACTTCACTCAACACTGATTAGTACATTAAAGAGCTTTATTGAACCCTGGCAGTTAAATGGAAAGCTTTCTTGTTGTAGCACTGAAAGAAGGGACAGATTTTCCAACAGCTGTCTAATATCTCTGTCAACATGGAAATGAAATAGATTTAAGGACCTCAGAAAAGCATCCGAACATTTAGTGCCCAGTAATAATGCATTCCAATTTCCACTCTCAGAAACTGGAATTACTCTCAGTCTGTTCTACCAGCTTTATAAATAAACATCTGGCACAACTTAATTTTTAGAAAAAAAAAAAAATCTAAAAGCAGGCTACTAGCTGACCATCTCTTCATAAACCCAGCTACAGAGACACAGTGTTTGAAAAATGCTAGTGTGAACCTGTGTCTCATGTCCAGGCCCATGGGGAAAAAAAGGGTAACAATAAGGAGCCAAATAACAGAACAAATGAGAGTTGATTTCAGTGGGATTTGTGAAACACACCAGAACCCTTCAAATCTGTGTACAGCAGTGCTCAGATCAATGAACAAAGTAAAAAACATCACAGTGGTTCCATCCTCCAGCTGCACACAGCACTCCTTGTTCTTAGATTGAGGCACTGTGATGAAGAAAGATCAAGCAAATGTAGCCTGAGGACCTGTGAACAGATGTCAGCTGCTTTCCTTGGTCCAGCCCAGCCTGCTACAGTTCATATCTTAAAACCAACAACAAGAGATTAAGCAATTATTCCCTATACGCTTGTTATTGTTGTCCAATAAAGCAGCATCTAAAATAATAGCTTTTCTCTTGCCACCCAAGGTTGAGTACTGCAGAAATATGTGCTGAAACTGATTAGGTTAGAGAGATAGGCCTGCATAAATAATTGCTGAAAGTCAACTAAGTCAAAATAATAATAGCGGAGAAAATTAACTTTCAGATAGAAAAGCTACCTGTCTATGCTCTCATTTGTATACTGAAGACTAATTCAGCAAATGAAGAATACAATTCTTGGGACAAAGCAGATAACCCATGGATTTATGGTGATACCTGTCACAAAAAAAGCAGGTCTACCTTGAGATCAATTGGCCTTCAGAAGTTTTAAATTAATTTTTATTTTTATTATCATTATTATCATGGTACCATGCTAAGATTTATACAACATTTCTTGTTTGGTTTGCCCTGTATGTCAGCAAGGGAACCTAGATTTACAGATAATTAGGTAGAATACTTGAAGCAATTCAAGAATTCTTTTCATGAAGTTGAAAGGTGTCTTTCTTTCCTTGAATTTCTTTTTTTTTCCTGGCTCCTGTCTGTCATCAGTCACTTTCTTCAGAACTGGCACACTGTACAAAGTAGATTTCTTCTTCAATAAGCATCACTGTAGTCATTAAAGATCATCACTTCTCCGTGCAGTCAACAACAATTTGAATGTGGAAACCTTCATGACAGTCCTCCCTCTCACAGGAGAGGAAATATCTTCGGTCAGTATCTCAACCCTTCAAGGTCTCTTTTCCAGGTCTTGAAATAATATTTATAGCCTTATTTTTCTTGTCAGTGCCATTCCTCTTCACAAGAAGGAGCCAGTTCAGAGTAATCGTTGCCACCATGTTTTATGCAGGAGTCTACATCTAATAGCAAATACTCCTGGGCCAAGTTAATGAGAGCAGTGTTGTGTCTGCTGAGCACTTCTGCCGTCTCTGCCTAGCTCATTCAGCATGGCCTATTGGTCTCCTTTTCTATTTTTACTTCAGGTTCTGTGTTACTATTCCAGAAATTGATATGTTTCAAGTAATCTGACAGGTTCTCTCTCCTTCTTGACTATTTTATTATTTTCAGTGAAATGTATTTTGTACTGCTTCTTTTGCTCATCATCATAAACACCAGAGAAGTAGATTTTTCCTGGCAAGTGAAAAAGGTCTGACAATTCTGTATTCAGGACTGAATGCAAGTTAAATGACACTGTGCTGATCCACTAAGAAAACAAACAAAGTGTGCAAAACATCCTCCTAAATCTGACATTTCACAGTTTCAAAGGGGCTTTCCTAACAACAATTGGGCTGCAGCTGAAGGTATAGTGCATCACTTTCAACTTCAGTAAAAATCTTATACTTCCAAATGAGCAAAGGCATGACTCCTTATCTACTACTAGCAAAAGACTTTCTGTGTTTTCATTCAGATTCAGAACCTAATTTGGATAGTGTACATCTGATGAACTTGCAGCACTTGTGAGGCATATCAGTTGTGAACTTGTAAAATTTTTGTCTTGAGGAGTGTTTCTGCATAATATTTATACTGAGCCTGAAGTTACAGAGTATATGGCTGAAGGCAAACTATTTGGGAGACTACAAATCACATAACCATAGTCCACAGGAATGAAAAAGGAGTAGTCCTGCAGTTCTTTTTATCATATAAGAAACTTGGAAAGATATGGATAACATGGAAAATGTGAATAGTTATGAATATTTTTTTACATGTGGCTCCCCATCATCATCTCCATCCCCAGCCTGACTGCCAAGGGTGGCTCATTGGTTTGGTGACATCTCTGATCTTTGCCCCTCAGTGTTGATGAAAACTCTTCCCTAATACTGCAAAGAAGTAAAGTTGACTTGAGGTAGGTTTTGAAGTTAATGAAGTCCTTTACCTGTCACCATGCACTCCATTGCAGACTCTTCCTACTTTGTTGCAATCATCATGTTTTTCTTAAAGTTTTGCTGTCTTCTTTAGCTTGTGGCTTCCTCCCTTCCCTCTCTGCCTGCCCTACCAAGATTTAAGTCCTTGCAGTTTCAAAAGAAGGTGGGAAAATGTCAAAAAGGCAGTCAAAAATCAAAAGGCAGAAGAAAAGAGTTGTGAATCTATGTGTATGGTCTAAATTTCAGGAATATTAAGGAATCTCACAATTACTAAAACTGGACAAGAGAAAATTCTTATTTGTTCAGAAACCTCATCAGTTTTGGAATACCTAGACTTGGCAATACTGAGTGGCTTCTTACAGAGGTCCACAAAGCACTGAACACCACAAGGCTTCCTGTATCCGGAGCTTTAAAATATGCAAGAGCATCCTAATCCTATTAGATGCCCAATATTCATATCTGAAATCACATTTTGGCCACAAAAGGGAAATTAATAACCCATCACTCACCATTTTCTGTGGTAATTAAGGAGTCGCTCTAAACTGAGCATTGTGAATTTTCCATGTATCAATTTGCTGCCACTTTTTAGTGCACTAGCTGAGGAGTCCAGAAATCAAAGAGATGCAGTGACTTCAAACACAAATGCCTAGACCTGTGCTGTTCTGAATGAAAATGGACATAGAGATGAATGTTAACTTTTTTTTCTATAGATTCTTTCACATGGGTATGTTTGGTGCTTTCTTCTACTGGGTCTGAAGCTGGAATTGAGTAATGAATAAACATGTCTTATTGAAACAACTTTGACATTTCAGCTAAGTTTACACATTAATTAAGATAAGGTTGTCCTAGCCCCCCCCCCAGAAAGAGAAGCAGAAATTTGAGAGAACCCAGTGGCTGAAGTATAGTATAAAAAGCTGTATGAACACTTCGTTAAATGCACAGATTTAACCCTGCTGGTTTTCTCCTAATCATTATTAATTGCCTCCAGTGGTGGACATTAATTTCCCTATTGCAGCAACATGCATCTTGAGTTTGGGCATATCCTAATATATCAAGTGGGACAGGTGATATAATTCAGCTGGTCACAGCTGGAAAGAAGACAGCCACCCACATGCAAGCAGTCTGTCAGCCTTAGTTACACTGCAGACACCAGCACAGCCTCCATAACAACATTGTACGTTTATCTCTGGGGATAACTTTACAAGAAGTACAGCCGATCAGTTCATCCTATTTAATCTGCTGTTGTCTTATCAGGAATAAGAATGCTTTAGCCTGGGCTTTAGCTCTGAATTTGGGAGTGGAAAAACTTGCCCATGGGGCTGGTTGTGCAGGAGAGCCCAACCCTCTCCTGGTTGCTAGAAAGGGAAGGGAGTCGGTATGGTGTCCCAAAACAGGGCATGCCCCAGTAGCCAAAAGTCCAGCGCTGCCATCTGGACCATTAGAGCTTTGTGTTCACATCCCTGAAGTACCCAGTTCAGACTGGAACCTGCTTGCCAAGCATTGTATTTGTAGGTTCATGTAATGGTCACCTAGCCAGAGCAGCTCTCAGTAAATTAACCATTTCTTCCATGTGTACAGGGGCAGGAGAAGTGGACATAACTCCACCTTGGAAGAGGCTGGTGGCAAGAGCCTCCATTTGAAGGCATAGGATGCAGCTGCAAAAGCCTGCTGAGCCCATAGTCCTGGTGGGAGGAGAACATGCCTCACTGTCTGCTTTGAGGCAGAAATTTTCATTCTGGGCTCAGGAGGGACATGCATTTCCACAAGATCTTTCTGGGTTTAAAGATGGCACATATCCAGGTGAAGAACGTTTCCTTGGGAAAAAAAACTTGCCCAAGTGTCCTGATTATCTAGTTAATGAAACATGCAAATTACTGCTAGCTCAGAGCTCCTTTCCCAGTATGCCCCATAACTACACCTCAGCAGCTGTTATGGTGTATGTGCTGAATTTAAGCTAGAAGATAAAGGAAGTCTGAGGAAATAAAAGACTGCATAAAAGGATATTGGGATTTGGCCCAGAGGAAAGATGAGGATTTAAACTAAGCATAACCAGATTCCACAGTTGCCTTTCTTAACTTCAATTAACCGTAATTTTTCAGGTTGCAATTACCTTTATTTGTAGCAACCAAAAAAAAAAGATTAGCCATATAACTGTTTAGCACTTGGTTTTATAAGTATGCACAAGTTCATTTTCCTGTCCAAAACCCTTGTCCAAATATGCAAAATATATTTGTCCAGAAAAAAAGGAAAAAATTTAGGGTGGTGAGAATTTTTGGAACAAGATCTTCCATTTACAATTTTTCAGTGAACTGTGAAATCACGTTTCCAAATGGTACTTCTTAATACAAAATGAAGAATGTATTTTTGGAACGTAAGTATCATGCTCCATTTGAAGAGGCTTTCAGACAGTTCTTATTCAGACCACCTTGGTGATTCCTGGTAACTACTTTGCTCTTGAGTTCACCACTATAAAAGTGAAGTGGAGGAGCTTGAAAAAGCAACTCAGTTATTTAACAGAACAAGTCCTGTTGTAATAGACTGGTAGGAACTTGATGGTCCTTCTTTCTGGTTCTTAGTTCTTGTGCCTTTATAATCATCCTAATCATATAGGTGTAATCCTGCAAATTCTTGCTGCATTTTGCAGATAGGCCTTATCATTCAAGGATGGCACCATACAAGTGCAGTTGTTTAATGAGTCAGAACATTGAGGTGAAACTAATCCTTAGCATCTTAGCACGTAATAACACTTTGCAGCACGGCTAAAAGCATTATATAGTGTGTTTTTAAATGTTCAATCATTAAGCTTGATGCATTTAGCCCAGCTGAATATTTTAAGTATCCGAGATAAAGGAAAAATATGTTTACATGGCTTTGAAAGGGTTTAATTCTTCACTGTATCTGTGAATTGTTCCATACCAGGTCTCCCAAATGATATCTTGATAATTAGATCTCCATTTCTTTAAAGGTGACATTTTGTCCTGACAGCATCTAAATTATGTTGTTTTCTTTTTCTGTTGGGACAACACGTTGTCAAAGTGAATCACAATGAATTCCCTTTGTCTCCTGACTTTGATCCCTGCTTTTTCCCATAGAAGAGTTCAGGCTGTGGCTCGGCAGTGCGCCAGTGCTGATCAGCTACTGCAGGCATCCAGGGCTGTGTTTACCTCTTTCTTGTTCCCCAGCTTTGCTGGGAGGAGCCAGCATTCCACTCGAAGCAGATGGGTCTTGATCTGTCTCCACCTTCCTTGGAAAACTGTCTGCTTAGCTGTGGACAGCTTTATATTTCATCTGGACTGGCACCTGGTTTGGAGGTCTGGAACACCGTGTTTATGCTTGTCTCATCTGTTTTTTACCACTTCTAAGGCATGCTGTTTTACAATCCAGGAACCAACCAAAGGCTTTAGTAGGGGACAGCTTTGCTACAAAGTCCAAGAAGGAGGGAAAACAATTCTGGATATGCTGCAGTTGCTGTCATGAACGTAGACAAGATGGGTTCTTTTGTTGTTTAGGCAGTAGGAGTCTTTGGGTTAAGCTGCCAGTGTACCTCTGTCACAAATCTCTCTGCCAACCTGTGAATCAGATGCTCATGATCAAAACAGGTCAAGTAACTGTTGGGGTGCCAGTTTTGGATGGCTTGGCTGAACAGCCTTTTTTCAGCTAGAACTGTTATTTATGAGTTACCACAGAAGATTCCAGTGTTACGATCACTGTTATGAACATGAGTTTAAAGGAACAAAGGCTTTGTACTAAAAAGGAAACAGTCAGAAAGAAGCCTCCCACAGTGGCATGTGGGCTGAATTCCTTACAGCAGTATACATTTCCCTCTTAATTAAAATAGTTAAAATGTGGAACTAGACATTGATGCAATATGTTGTTCCCATTCTAGAAATACATCCACTAAGAGTTAATAAATAATCCATGTATTCTAATCTTTTAAAGTCATTTCAGAGGGATGAAGTCATCTGCTATAATTGTAAACGCAGAACCTCTGCCTTCATTGCATTCAAATGTAAAGGTGAGAAACCGATTAGAGGTGCTGCGTTGCTAGAGATAGATGCTCCAATTTAAATGCCACAGCATTTGTTTCTAGCAAATTGAGACACTAGAATAATGTTTCCTTCTACTGTAAGGCTTTAGCCCTGGATTTCTACCTGCTTACCCCAGATTAAGCTGGGAAAAGGGATAAATTTTCTTCTTGCTAAATTTGCTAGGATTGCTGCAATCAATACAGGCTGCCTAAATAGACCAGATATCCCAACTACACAGCGCTGGTTACCCAGTGCCAGACCTGCATCAAATCCTCATTCTGACACCTGAGGTGAATCTTGCTGCAGAAGCACAGTTAAAGCTGCTTTTGATGAACGTAAGGGCATTGCTCTGCTTTGCTTTGCTTTTCTTTTAAGAGCAGTTGAGCTGACTTACCTGGAAAATCAAGCTTTCCACATGTCCAGTTTCAGTCCTATTTCAGATCCTAAGCTGAAAGTACATGGCAGGCTGCAAATCTCCCCAAGTAGTGGGATGACCAGTCATTGCTGAGTTTGGTTTCCCACTTCCAGACTGCTACCCGTCTCAGGGTGACTTATTTAAAACTAGCTTGTGGGTGACTTTGTTGTCCAGCAATTGCAATCAGAACTGCAGTGTAGATGCTTTAATCTCTGATACCCACAATTCCATAAGCAGGTTTAATTCTCTTGTTGACAGTCAAATTAGCTGACACAATGCTGTCAGTCAGTGCAGGCAAGGACAAGCCATGCCAAGCTTCAGATTTACTCCCATCAGTTGTTTACTCGTGACAAAATGTCACGGTTTGGACCATGACTCCTCCTCATCTGCAATGAGTAGTGAGTTTTAATTGAAATCATATAATCAAAGGGCTGCAGTAAAGCACTGCTGTGTTTCTTGGTGATCAGAAGCCTAAAGCGAGTGATTTTAATGAAGCAGAGAGCCCAACTACTCCCCAGCTAAAGCCCTACCTAAAAGAAAACTCAAGCACACTTGAAAGTGCAGAAATACTTAGAGCAAAGATCAAACTTCCCTTGCACCTCCTGGAGTGTAACAGAAATGTTACCCACTGGAGATCCAGCCCTGGCTAAATATTGTGCAGTGGAAATGCAGGACAGGCCACACCACTTCCCTGTGTCATTCAATACCCCAGCATTTTACGCGAATATCAATGGCAGCATTGTCCAGTGTGTACATTATATAGAGACAGTCAAAAATGGTATATCAATGATAGCATCTTTAATAGCCATAAAAATAAAGCGAGGAAGACAGAGGGTGATAAATAAAGAACAACCTGTATTGATCCATCTGCATTTGGTTTGTTAGATTTCTTATACAGTTCATGGGAATGAAAATCTGTCAGTTCTTCCTCCTTCAAAATAAACTGCTTTCCATTAACAGGCAGCAGATGATCTCAGGGGTTTAAGGAAATATGCAAGAGGGATCTGCAAAAAAGGATACGATGAAGATTATTAATATAACTATAAATTTCATCAGTCTTGCCTCTTGAAACTCGGACAACTGCACTAAGCAATAAAAATAATAATAGTCTGAAGCTCTTCTGTATCTCTGTAACCTCTCTATGACACTCACGGTAGCTTTAAAAGTGGTGCTTAAGCCCACCTGATAGGAAAATATCACTTGCAATGCCTCAAGTGTGCATTAATCCAGGATCACATGTGAAGCAGTTTCTCTGGATCCTCTCCAGCCTGTCCACATCTTCGCATAGTGGGGACTAAAATTGAGCAGAGTATTCCAGGTGTTTCCTGGCAAGCTGTGCTAGTTTTGCCTGTGGTAGAGTTAGTTTTCCTCACAGTGGCTACTATGGGGCTGTGTTTTGGATTTGTGATGAAAACACAGTCGATAACATAGAGAAGTTTTTGTTATTGCTGAGCAGGGCTCGAACAGAGCCAAGGCCTTTTCATGCTTTTCATGCTGCCATGCTGGTGAGGGGCTGGGGTGCATAGGAAACTGGGAGGGAATACAGTTGGGACAGCTGATCCCAACTGACCAAAGGGATGTTCCAGACCATATAACATCATTCTCAGTATATAAAGTGTGGGGAAGAAGCAGGAAGGAAAGGGGCATTTGGAATGCTGGCATTTGTTTTCCCAAGTAACTGTTACATGTGACGGGGCCCTGCACTCCTGGAGATGGCTGAACACCTGCCTGTGAAGTAGTTCCTTGTTTTGCTTTGTTTGCATGCATGGCTTTTGCTTTCCCTATTAAAATGTTTTTATCTCAGTCTGTGAACTTTCTAGCTTTTATGCTTACTATTCTCTCCCTGATCCCACTGCTGGGGGAATGACGAATTAACTGCATGGTCCTTGGTTCTGTGTGGTATTAATCCACAACACAAGCTCTGATAGTGGGATAAGGACTTTTTTGTCCCAGCTGGTGATGTCCTTGTTGATGTAACCCAGCATCCCGTTGGTTTTCTTGCTGCAGAAATACACAGTTCACTCATACCAAGCTTGTTGTCCACCAGGACCCCCAGGTCCCTTTCCCACAGAGCTAGTCCCCAGCTGGGTAGATCCCAGTCTCTTTTGCAGTCCTGCATTATGTTTTCCTAGCTGCAAGACCTTACACTTGTCCTTGTTGAACTTCATCGGTTTCTACTTAGACCAGTCTTCCACCTCATCCCGGTCTTCCTTCAGGGGAGTTCTCCCATCTGAAGTGTCCACTACCCCACTCAGCTGGCTACAATGGCAAACTTTGTCAGAGTACACCCGATTCCATCTTCCAGCCTAAAGCATATAACGGTTTTGGCAGATTATGATAAATGTCAAAGTCTGTTTAGAATCAAGTACACAGAGGATTTTGGAATATGTGTGTATGTGTGTTTGGTGGGCTCCATGCACCCTCTAATATGTAAAGTATTTTACCCATTGAGACCCCAGGTGCTTGAGACTACATTCCCAGAGCATATGGGAGGTATTTCACAGGGCTTCTTTTTACCTCAGTGGAGAGGATGCCCAAGCATTGAGTGCAGACTATTTACCTTCCAGCCAGACATTTGCTTACATATTTTGGATGGGAAGAGCAGCATTTCTAATATAGACACCACTAAGAAAATGGCTCAGAAATGCTCCCTATTTTCAATTAATTCAAAATCTCCAACAGCTTAATTTCTGCTACGTTTGGAGCATGAGGCAGTTCTGATATGTCACATTGCATTAAGACAAGACTTTGCACATGCTATTTGCGCATCTCAGTTTCAGGCTTCCTGCAGTATGAACAAACACACTTATTTTCTTATCATATTCCCATTTCATGACTCTGAGTCACAAAAGGAATAAAGCCCTCTTATGGACAGTAAGATGGAAAAAGCTTCTAGAAACCCTCTGCTGTCACAGTTCACCAGCTCCTTAAATTCCAGTTACTTAATTTTTTCCCCCAAAGAATTATTATTGAAGCCAGCTACAGTATGAACTCCTTTCCACGTGAGTGTGAGATGAACAGAGGAGGGAGCATCAATCAAAACCCTTGGTATGCCACCTTTTACTGACCATTTTTCACCTTGAAGCTGGTGGTATGCGACACCCAGCACTGACAGCCTGGGTGCAAATCATGCCATTTCATTTGGAAGGCATCACTTCACACATATGATGCTTATGTGCTGAAATGCATTGTATTCTAAGCAAGCTCACCTTCTAAGAGGGGTGTGATGGCATCTAAACTACCTGTAGTCCCAGACCCATCCTGATTTCTAAACCATACCGTGGGACTGACTGATGGACAATTTGTTGTCTCAGGTCAGTTCTGTCAACCTGATGGAGCAGACAGCTGAATTCCAGCACCTGGAAATGGGTTGAGCTACTGCTATGGAGAGACAGGTACAGCCCTATTGCTGCATGACTCCTCAGCTTCCCCATGTATTTTACACTACTGTACAGTGTATTTTAATATAGTTTCCAGTACTGTTTCAAGGAGGGAGTTGAAAAAGTGTTGAGCAATACTGCTATAAACGAGCCTTTAACTCACTATCATTGTTTGACAGATCTGAGTTCTTTATCCTGCTTGTTTATCACACATGCACACACGCACACACGTACATACATACACAATCTCTGTAGTGTAAAGCTGTGGTGCTCTCTTTGTCCTTGCATCCTCTCCTCTAATGTTTATGACCCATTTTCAAAGGCATGCACTGGTATCTGATGATCTGTGTCTTTTCAAGTCTGCATAGAGACATGCAATCTCACTGTCTGGGTAATGCTTCCAATGGACAGCCTTCCAACAGACTCACTTTCCTCTTCCATCCTTTGCCCCTTTCCCACGGATAAAAATGACTGATGAAGCCCATTACTTATCTATCAGATAATAGATCTACTTTGACACAGATTCCTTATAAAGCTTGCTCTTAGCAAAATTTGTTCTGGACATCAAGGAGGCATTGGGCTAAAACATTGCTTTTGTTGGGGGTTAATTTAGCATTTAAACTCTTTTTCTCTGTTGACTTCTTTTGTGGAAAATTGTTCCACTGTGTACAGCAGAATTTAACTGATCCATATTCCTGTGATTAAAAAAGTCAGTGTTACAGTAAAAAAATTCTCCCCATAATGCTGACAGCATTGTGTCTTGTACACAAGATTAAGATGCATACAGCAAAATCCTGGCACTTAAACTGGGAAAAGATGGTAATATGAAAAGGGATTTAGTTATTTTTGTTAGTTCTAGAGCATTGCTATTGATTATGAGAGACAAGCAATTGTGCTTTTTAAGTCTGACCACATTTCAAAGCACTGTGCACTACTGCACCAAGTACAGAACAGTTCAAGCCCTGAAAACATGCAAATGAACTGCAAGAGGCTCAATTCACTTCTGTGTTTAGGGCCATGCTTCTGCCCTGCCCTGGCAGTGCCTGGGATCCTCTGGCACATGTTTTCCGTACACATCAAACCCTTGCGAGTACATTTAAACCCAGAGAAACTCAGACTTGCTGGTCAGGTCATGGTGCATTTTTGATGACTGGAAAGATTCTCCCAGATTAAATTCCAGAACTCCAAACCCAGGCCAACATTTCTAACACAAGGAATTCCCAAACCCTGTAAGCCACAGCATCTGGAGCTACAGCAGTCGTTGCAGGGCCTGCTTATCAGACAAACAGCCTCTCACAGCCTGATGAAAAGCTCCCATGCACTTTGTCCATCACATCAGAACACAGAGCAGAGCAGCCTGAGGGGGCAGAGAGGGCCATACTCCAGCACTGCCTCCCATCAGTGTCTGCGTGGGGGGAAACCTGCCTGGGTGATGGGTGCATGCCTGCTGCTCCCAGCAGGGAAGTGTACCTGCAGCTCTGCTGGGTGCCCGGCTCTTCCCCAGCCTTGTGGGGGCATTTAATTTGCATTCTTTTTTCCTATGGACTGATGTGCCTTCTCCTTGGAGAGAGAAGCAGCGAGAGGGGGCTGAGGCTGCTGGGTATACATCCTCGTGGGGGAGGTATAGGTTACTACAGCTTCCAACTTGGCAGGGCTCCCAGAAATATCTCTTGCAGAAATATATATCCCTGAAATGACCTAAAAATAACCCAGTGGCAACCTGAAGTGTATATAAAGTTGGAAGATAAAGATGCAGAAGGTGTAAAACACACACTCTCCCTGCATCTGAATCCCAGGGAGCACCTTCATGGTGGTGTTATTCCAGCCCATATTGTGCGTCACCCCTCCACACCACAACTCTCTGCTCCTGTTCAGAAGGAATTGGCTTGAAAGCTGCAGAAGGACTCCTGCTGCCTTGGCTGGACTGGGAGACATCCATGCCTTTGGAGAACATTTTACTTGTGCGTAGGAAACGAGACCCTCGTGAGATACAATTTCTTGTGGGAACAAAGGACCACTGCTCTTCACAAATGTTATAAAGCACTCAAAGTAAAAAAAACCCAACAAAACAGCTCCTCTCATATACCATTAGTTTTAATATTACCTGCTGTGCAGAAATAGAGTTAAATCATCTTCAGCAGGTTTATCTCCATTTTTAACAGCAGTCTCAAAGTCAGCAGATTCCTTCACAATCCCATATCCAAAAGAATATATGAATATATTGAGACATTTGCATGAAATGGTCAATATGGCAAACTTATTTCACATTTCCAGACAAAGACAAATGAAAATCAAGAATCTCTGCAGCATCCATCCTGAAAAAAAGAGAAAGAAGAGCCTCTTATTGAATAAATTACACTTGAAGAGGCAGCACTGTTTCTTTAATGGTCAAAGATTGATTCTCAGGACCAGAAATCTGAACCAGCAAACAAAGTACCTGCTTGTGTCTGCCCGATCCTGAGAGCTCTTCACAGCAGAGCTGAGTAAATAATTCACAGTAGATAATTTACCTGCACAAAAGCTTTCTTTTTTTCACTTACCGAATGTCAGTACCTTGATTGTGGCTTCCTCTAATTTATTTGTAATTCAAATTTACTTGTCCAATTTATTATCTTTCTTCTTTCCTAACAGGTCAGATAGACTGTGAAGGGTCTGCTACAAGTATTTCAACCTGCCTGTTCAAAAGAGAGCTGAGTTCATCATGAGTAGTATCAGACAGCTTTGTGGTTTTTCCCCTCTATCCACAGGAATGCAAATTTTGTGATCAGGGGAAGAGGGTTGATAACAAAAATTTTATCTTGCTGGATAAAACCTGAGGGGTATTTCTCAAAGCTTCAGCCTTATAAAAATGGTGGTACTGCAGTCTGCTGTCTCTGTGCAGAGCTGAAATGAAGTCTTTTTATTACATTCACTTGAAATAATGGCACCTGCTGCTTCAAGCACAGTCAAAACCTCATTCACTTGCCTGTGTGCATGGGCTCTAGAAAAGTTTCCCAATGTACTTGAACCCCCACTGTGTTAAGCAGTGTCCCTTTTAAATGTAGTAATTGCAGAACATAGATTGAAGAGAAATGGTCACAGCAGTGGCGGATGAAGAATTTTTGTCCCTCATTAGGTTTAAGCTCGAGGCTCTGGTAGAGCTTTGTCATCTCAGCCCAGCACTTCTGCTATATGGCAGTATTCAAGCGTGCAAACTTCAAATGGGCTTTTCATGGGCGTTCATGCAAACCAGGCTCCATCACTCTAACATCTGCAGAAAGCAAACAGCAAAGAGCTGGGGAGCCCGGGCAAAGGGAAGCCACTTTCAAGCCATCAGCAACACCAGTCCACTTAATGCCATCTCTGTCTTGGCCCCTGGATGTGAAAGACAATTAAAAAAAAACCAAAGTCAGAAACAAATTGGCATAATCCAGACAGATTTTAATGAGAGACTAGCTTTTAATGCATGTTTGCTGCTATTCACACTGCTGTGGACCACCACTGTTTCCTTCAACTTACATAACCAGATATAATCAGTGAACATGTTCATGCAAATTTGAGCAAGGATGGATTTGTAGACCAGGACTTCTCAGTTCGAGTGGACTTGAACTAGAAAGCTGCATAACCTTTTTCAGAAGTTACCACCTCAGACAGCATTTCTGTAATTTTTAATTTAATTTCTATAATTATTTTACTGTAAAACCCAATTAAAATTAGACAAAACTTGGAAAGTTTGGTTATTGTTTGCAAGTGTGGATGTATGAGGGGTGATGTGTATCTATGTGGTTTGGATTTGTTTTTAAAATCCTAGTGGTCCATCGCCAATTTCCCTTGCCTGAGGGCTCTGGCCCATGGGTTGAAAAATACCTTTCTGGAGGGTCAAATGCATCCAAGTGTGGATAGGCAGAGTTAAAGGCTGCATGTGGCCAAAGAATCTGCTCCAGTTTTGTCCAAAATCTCAGATGAACTGCCCACTCTGTCAGGCTGACAGTGCTCGCCACTCCAGAGCAGTTGCCTCTGAAACCCACAGGAATAATTTTCTTATCTTTTGCTCCTTATTTTCACAGGCCTTTGCACTTCCCAGCCCTGATCTTAGGTGAGAGGAAAGCACCAAATTAATGCAAGAGGCAGAGCAGAATCCCAGCAGAAGCCCCTTTTCACAGCATGTCAAGCCTGCCCGGTTCAATGGTATCCCTGAGGGAGCATCCCCCCTCAGCATCCCACCTCAGTCCTGCCAGCCTCCAGGGCAGCACAGCCTCAACTGCATCACACCAAGGACAAACACATGAAATATCACATGCCCATGCACCAGATCCAGCAGGCCACAGGGTCTCAGTTGTGATCCCTGAGACCTCAGCAAGAAGACTCCTCTGTGAGTCATTTCTTCCCAACATAAAGTGGAGCAGGCTGCCTCTGTCTGGCTGACTGACAGCTGAGAGGCTTTTAACAAACATCTCTCCTCCCTGGCAGCACTTGCTGAATGAGACCTCAGCTGGGAGCAAGAGCTGCAGTACTGGGCTGAATTGCCCTGAATTATTTGTTGAACTTCTGAAAAGGTATAACTGCTGTTTAGAAAGGTTCATAAACCAACAGTGCATCTAGCATACAAACAACCGAGAAAAAAAAATCACTGCATGAACCTATATTTTAAAATAAATTTCATTTATCCCAATTGACCCTTTTCTGAACCACTAATAGAACAAACCTTCATGAAAAAAAGCTGAGGAGGGATGGGAAGAAACCAAAGCCTTGTGGATAATTCAGAAATGATAGGCCATGCATGGGAAAAGGTACTGAAAATGCATGAGAACCATTTTGTTAAAAAAAATGGACTATGGAGTGCTAGCTTGCTTGGAAGAATCAAGATCAATAAATAGAAAAATGCAAAACTGCAAAGAGCCTGAAATTGAGAACTGAAAGCTCTCAAAAACCTGACTGAATTGGAAAAGAAAAGGCACTGGAACTTTTCAGAGAGGGGCAAATGAGCTGTAGGGACATACCTGAAAAAGATGCCGTGTTTGACATATGGCTGAGGTCAGAGCACAGAAGGAGGCTGTAACCACCAACACAAGTGAAAATTTTTGCTTTGGAAGAAAAAGAAAAAATAATGTTAGGTCTGGAAAAGCCAAAGCTGGTGATGCCTTTTCCTGGTCTTAAAATCAATAATCAAACACAGTTAGAAGAGAAAAAGGGGTTTCACCTCGGTATTTATTTTAAGGATCCTTAGGTGCACCATGTCCAGGTGGAATACACCCCAATGCACACCACAATGCACACCCACAACAGATCAGGTATAACATTATAGGTCTTACTAATTAGCATACCTATCAAAGATTCCCCAGTGAGAGGCTCGAGTGAGCCCCCCCTCCCCAAGGAACCTTCCCCTGGATGGTTCTATCTTAGTTTACAGAATGTGTTCTGGAGAGGACCTTGGGGTCTGGGGCACACTGATCCCCAGCTGCGAAGCTTCTAAAATGTTTCATCTCCTAGCTTGACAAACAAGTCCAAGAATGTAGGCAAAAAGCACTAAGAATACAGAAGTTATAAAAAGGTATAAAAGGGGTATAAAAGAAAAGGAAAAAAGTCATCATGGCATCACTGGAAGGAGTGCCACGTCCAGCTCCTCTTCCTTGTGCTGCCTGGCCCTGAGCTGCCGCAGAGGGGAATGGTGACTGCAAGTCAGCGCGACAGCTGTGGCGAATGAAGATGTACCAGTGAAACACAGCCTGCCCGAGATGAGTGTGACATTGGTTTTGTGAGACTGTCATACTCAGACTGGTGTCCAGGAACTGGAGATTACTGTAACAATGACATGGCAGGAGATTGAATTTCCTCAGTGGCAAAGGCAAGCAGGAGAGACCAGGGATGAGTGTCAGCTGGAGCAAGCAGCAATGCTCACTGGTATAAGAAGTGCCAGCCTTCACCCTGCTCCTTGTTTTATTTTTTAACCACAAAAAATACATCACTTACAACACACAGGGTGACCAAATAAATGCAGAAGCTGCACTTGAAATTCAAAGAAGACAGGTTTGTTTTTTTTCATGAAGAAACCATTTCATTTGCAGCTACGTCTATAAAGCAAGATTGAGGATGTTATTAGACATCAGACACTGCCCGTCTGGTGAAGTGTTTCCTGAGCCTGTAGGTATTCTTTGAGGAAAGTGAACTGGGTAATTGCCTTTCTCAGGGCATCAAACACAGGGATGGGGTGGGGGGCAGAGATAGTAATGAAAAAGTAGTGCTGCACTGCCTGCCCAATGATACAGCAGGTGTGGCGTGTGCCTCTGTGCACACCTTCAACTAGCCTAGAAATCAAGGGACTGCTGCAGAATCTCTCACCATTTTAAAAGGACTTCTCTGTTGTGTGTTTTAGTGGCAGATTTATAAAGGAGCTGGGTAACGGTGAAGTGTACTCAACATCAGTGATGCTTCCCAGGCTTGGGAGGCAAAACATCCCCCAGCAGGAGGGAGCCAAGAGCCCAGGGGAGCCCTTGGCATGTCTCTTTGCCATCTTCATAGCAGCCACCAGCACAAGAGACACAGTTAGGGTCGAAGTCACCCCAGCGGATGCCCAGCTGTGAGATCATGGTGGAAACCCTTGAGGCAGGGGATGATGGTCTCAGTTGGGAAGAAACAGTGCATTAAAACCACCCTCACTCATGCAGGCTCCAGAGTCACACTGACTGCTCCAGGACTAAGCTGGGGAGATGTGGGAACTTTGCACTTGTCATGATGCCCACACAGTAAAGCAAGATGCTCATTTGAATCCATGAGATTGGCATTTTCTTGTGACAAGGGCCAGAGTGCCTGGCCTGGGAAAACAGGAGGAAATACAGACAGAATTTTGCAGTGCTGGACAAACACTGTCACCTCTACCCGTCACTTTCTCTTCCTGAAGCATCCCCTTGGTCCCAAAGGTGTTACTGTGTTCTTAAAACCTTTTCCATATAATTGAATCTAGTCAGCCTATGGTGAAGCCAAAGGACTGACCCTTACATGCTGGACATATCTTCCTTCCCTACAGAGATGTGACTAGGAAGAAGGAAAAGCCTTTATAAAGCCACTGAAACTGGCTAAAATTTGAATCGTCTGAAAAGGGGAATTTTTTTTTTGAGAAATTAATACAATTAAGTTTTTTTGTTTCACCTTAATTCAGAAGGAATACCAAATGTTCCACTTACATTTCATTGAATTAGAGAAAGGAAATTCCATACGTAATTGTTTTGCTTTCTTCACACTGTTGATAGCTTATGTATTGATGACTTTTATGTTTGATGTTACAATGTCAAGAGGAAAGGCTGGGTCCTTAAAGTCTGGGGTTTTTTTAATGAAAATGAATGAATTCTTTGTTCCTCTCATTTTGACATGCTCTGTGTAGAGTGTATGTTCAGCAAGTCTAAAAACTTTCAGGACAACCTGTCACAGCCTCTAGGAATAAATAAGGACTAAATAAGTGTTAACCAAAGCATGAAATATGAAACACAAAAACACAAGACAGAATGAAGTGAAATTCTGCTCTGATTTCAAAGCACGCACAGATTTCCTTGCTATAAGCAGAGTGTCTGATTTTTTTCTGTTTTGCTTGTGTTTTCTTTTCCAGGGGAGAAAAAAAAGTGCCATCTCAAAATATTTGACCTCATCCAAATGAGATATTTTCTGTTATTCTAGCTGGATATGATAAAAAATCAACAGAGAAAACTCTTCAGCAATGTGGTATATTTTTAATGTTTACTTTCCTCTGCTCTTTCTGCCAATAATGTTGTCTGGTCAGAAGGTACTAATAGCCCTCCATAGACAGTTTTGAAGACGAAGGGTCTAAAAGTCAACAGTTGAGTTCAGGACCAGTTTCCCATAAATGTCATTCACCCCTTGAAAAAACCTTGGTAAAGTATAACACTTAAAGTGCCTTTTTTAAAAGGAGGTAGTCCTTGGCAGTGATACTGATATCTTCCATGGAGATTTGCACATTGTGCATCTCTTTTAAATTTCCTGCAGTGAGGGTATTTCGAGAATTAAAAGAGCCTTGGTGAGTTGTTACTAAGTGAAGTTCTTGCAACTGCTATGTACAGGTTTCTGTAAATCTCACGCCTCCCAATGTATTTCAGTCCCTGTTAGATTCTGCCTGCGAGCAGTTGCGTGACACTGATGTCTTGCTGGAGAAAAGTTGCCAGAAAGCAAACAATGCTGTTTTTGTAGCAAGTGCAGTTACTTCTGCAGCCCAGGCATTATTTTCAGATTTTAAGTCAGCCCTGCTCAAGAGACCAGTGTAGCTGTCTCCTGAGGGGTTTCCTTCCATTGCCCTGAAACAGTCAGTGTTGCAGACAGCCAGGACTGGAGACAGGGCTGAGTGGACCCCTGGCCAGATCCAAGGTGGCAGTTCGCATTTCCTTTATTTTTGGAGTGCACATTAATATCAGCCCAATGCAGATTTCCTGTGTTTTTCCCCCTGCTTTTCAGGGCCCTGCAGTCCTTTGCTGGTCAACCAGCTGTCCATGCACACAGGGTATGGCTGAGATTTGGAAATTCAATTCAGGCTTGTATGAATTCAAGCAGCTTACAGTGCTATGGGAAGTGAAGATGCCTTTCACTCTCCTTCCTGCATTCCCCATACAAACATGCCAAAAATCCCATTGCTTTCAGTGACAGACCTCACTGCAACATAGCTGCACCTGAAAAAAGAAGTATCACAGATGCACACTCTGCCTTGCAGCTTCAGCTGGGAGAAATGAGAGTCACAAGCTCTGGAAATAAATCTGCCCCTCGCTCAGCACCAGATAACCGACAAGTGTTCGTCCATCTGCCGTAAGCAGTCAAACTGTGAGTTCACTGATGTGATGGTACGGCAGCGTAATCGGCTGAGGCTTTTTGGGCTGTGGTCCATGCCTGTGTGCTGCTCTCCTGCAGCAGTGTTTGGGGCGAGGGCTGAGGGGCAGAGGGGCTCCTCGAGACCAGGCTGACGGAGCTGGGCAGCAGTGCTGTGAACGGATGGCTGGAGCAGAGGCACTGCCTGACCACGTTAGCGCTTTCTGCCAGCAGCAGTGATGGAGAAAGCTCTTGCAGCTGTCCCTCAAATCCCTCTGCCACATAGTCAAAACCCTTTCTGCCTCACAGCTCATCTGTAGTCACTTGTATCAGTTACCAGCCCTGGCACTGACCTTCTGCCTTAGTACTTGGGTATCAATTCCTTTTGTCATCACTTTCCCCCAGTGTCCTTAAATGGACACGAGGTGAAGGTGATGGGAACACATTCCCTGCAGCATCCGCAGCATCCAGGCGGTGTGACCCATACACTGACAGGGCCCACGGCCATGGGTGTGAATGTCCCCTCCCTTGGCTCAGCTGATGATGATACCCTCAAAGGAAGTTGCATCGCTCCATGAGGTTCCCCAAAAGTTTTGCTGCTGATGGAGGGGCTGAGCAAGGGGAACTCTCTTGTGTCCCACACTGGCATCATTCAGCATCACCACCACTGCATTTACCAGACTGGGGCAGCCCAGACAAAGCCTGGCTAAGGGTCCCAGGGCCAGATTGCTATCTCAGAGGTGAAGCAACTCTATGAGCAGGAGATGGAAACAATGCCACATCTATCACAAACAAAAAGGAAAACATGCCGAGATATTTTTATATTGCTGTTACTTATAAAAGAGTCAGTTAACACAGCTTATTATGGTAATTACAGCAATGTAAAGAGAGACCTAGCAAAGATTAGTACACCACCATCATAGCTTAACTGAAACATATTTAGAACTCAAACAAGGCATCTCCCACATACCTGGCTAGGGGATAAAAAGACCAGAAGATCCCTGCATAAGCTGCTCAGGCTGCTCCAACATCCCCAGGCAGGCAGAAAAGCTATCAGTGTTGGCTCAGTGCGAGACAGAGGATTGGCCAGAGAAGGCTGGGGTGTGGGGCTGGCACTGCATGGTGGCCACAGGGGAGCGAGGGTGGCAGGCAAGATGGGACAGAGATGGACTGTGGGGAACATGGGCCCCAGGCAAATGATCTTGCAAGCAATTCAAAGATCTCTCCTTCATCAGCCCCATCACTCTGTCTGATGCAGGGATCATGTGCTGAGGAAGAGACTGAAGTTCCATGCTTGCCACATGACCTGGCATCTCTGATAAATCCCCCTCTTACACCTCCAGCTTCCAGCAGCTGGGAGGAATTCAACCATTGAATTTAATGGCCCTGGTGAGATTTGCCATCCCTTAATTTATCCAATCCATTTCTGATACAGAATTTATGTTTTCACCCCTGGAGGTGGTGTCACCTCAGTCTGTGTACTCCTCTGCACCCAGATTTATGACAGCTTCTAGTTCAAAACTCTCCTGTAATTCTTTACACTGTAAGTGCTAACTACTTGGTCCTATCTGATTTTGGCGAAGCGCATCTTTCCTGGCTAGGCTGCTGCAAGAGTTTCCCAAATTCTTAAAAACTCCAAACTCCTCTCTCAGCTCCCCACAGCTATCAGCATTTCTGCATGGCCCAGTGCAGGGAGCTTCTCAGAGAACATCACCATGAAATCTGCAGCCTGTTTATTTACTGTCACTCACTGATCTTCCCTCACATTGTCAAATCTGTTATCTACATGCTTCATGAAGTCTCCCACCTTCACCACCATCATGTGCATGGCAGTGGAACCCTCACGGCTATCCCAAATCTGGTTTGGCCAGCCGAGTTAGCTTGTTTCTGGGGTAAATTAACCGATTGCAGTGCATATAACTTCCACAAGGTCATGAGGACTTTGTGAGTGATGCTCGGTGTAGTATTCTCAAATCCATTCCTCAGCTGGATTTTCACCTGTATATTGTTTCACCAAGAGTCGTTTTGCTTTTCTTTGAATCATTTCTTTATTCAGTTTTCTGATAGCCAGAGCTGGAGAAGCCTGCATCCATATCCTCTCCCACAGCTAAATACTGCTGCAGTCAAATTCTCCTCACTTGGACTGGCTCCCACAGTCCCAGGGGCACCCACTTCAGCACAAACTGTAAATGAGTCAGTGCAGATCATGTTTTGTCATGAAGGAATACCATGCAGAGTTGGATTCACACAACCTGATGCCAGTCTCCTAAAAGGAAGCATGGCATCAAACAAAGCATTACTCAGGTTAGGTTGCCAACTGTGATTTAAGTTACTTGAGAAGCCAGGCTGGCCAGCAGCATCCATTTCACCCCTTAGCAAATATCCAGATGGTACTTGCTGAGCTGAGAGTGAAGTGTCCTTTCTAACCTCAGAGTCGGTATGTGGAGCTCTTACTGCTGGTTGCCCTGGCTCTAAAGGTGGCACTAGGGAAGCTTGGAAAATTACAGGAATGTCTTTTCCTTTTAAAATTCAATTTAATCATTTAGAAAGGGCCCTTGGTGACATTTTTAGGGGCAATGACACACAAGGCAAACAAAGGCATGCAAGAGCATGATGCTCTGAATTCCTGTGGTCAACACAGGCATTGACTGGCTGCACAGAGCTACTCACTTCAGGTCTCATTAAAAACTGGGGACACTGTAGTTTGCAAATGTAAAACAAGTGGTTCAACCACAGCTGACTTAATTAAGACTCTCTGCTGAGCACATCCTTACTCCCATTTAGCAGAAGCTACTGCGTGCCACCCTGAAAAGCTGCAGTGAATGTGGTCCAGACCAGCCCCTCTGTGGGTGCTGGTGGCTTTCCTACCTGCAGTAACATGAACAGGTAATATTCCTGAGCAGAAAACACAGACACTTGTGAGGTCTTGTGCAAAAGTAGATGAGTACAGTGCTCCGTCCGAGTGACAGAAGTGACGGATCCAAGGCGAGTGTGCTTAAAGCTCTGGCGGCAGCTGGGCCTGTCTGGCAATGCCAGCCCCCGTCAGCCAGCGCCCAGTGCAGACATGATCTACACCCTGCACTTTTGGACAGAGATACGGCTGAGGCTGAGGCTGCTGACACTCGATCCACGTTATCTCAGGTATGTGGTGATCAGCTGGGCGCCTTCCCTGCTGGCAGACCTGACTTACACCGGCAGAACAGGGAGCCAAAGCCAGCTTAGGTTTCTGCTTCTGCAGCCACAAGCAGATGCACTGACCCACCACAGCCAAGATTGGTCTTGAAAACGACTCTCCTTTACGGAGACAATTAAATCCCTCATGTGCAGCCTTGACATTAAAACATATTTCAATTTAAAAGCAATATTTAGTAATACAGTTGGGTTTTTTTACCAGTTTATTTGGGTGCCAGAATCCAGCGGAAACCTCAGGACTGGCTGATTCATGCCTGTTTCATTTTTCCTTTCAATCCATTTTGTCTGAAAAGGAGACATAAGCAGTGAAACCAATATAGTTTTATTGGATCCAGTGCACTACCACTAAAACAAATATATGTACACTCAGGCCACTACACTTTTATTAAAACAAATAGAATTTAATTCAAACCAGCATTCAATAGCTACAGATTTTGGTGGGTGGTTGGTTTGTTTGTTTGGTTTTTTTTTGAGAGATGAAATGAAATCCTACCAATACTTTTGCTCAACATGTTTTCACAATCAGATTCATTTGACCTGGGCAATATATATTTATCATAGGTAACACATTTTTATTAAAAAGAAATTTACAGAAACCAGGTTGCTTTTGAGTGTATAGACAGAAATACCAACCCCTTGTAAGATTAGACCAGGAGGACAGGTGGAAGAGTCTTTATTATTTTTTATGCTGCTAAAAGGCACTTCTACTTAAGGGATTTTTTTGACTGCTGCACTTGGGGTGACAGATATCTTCCTAGAAATGAGGCTTTTAGAAGTCAGTATCTTTCTAGGTAAAATATACTTTATACAGACCAGCAGTGAAAAAACATACAGAGCTCAATACAAACAAATGCATTCATCAAAGGATTACAGTAAATTAAAACAAGAGCAAGGGAACTAGGACTTGAATCAAGGTATACCTGCATAAGACGGTATTTAGAAGAAGCAGCCTGTGGTATTAATAATCTGAAAAAGAAGCAAAAAAGAGCTCAATACAGTAATGAAACTGAGTTATCGTTTACAGTAGTGATGTTCATTTTATTGCATTTCCACACTTTTGTTTGTAAATGAGATTTTTACAGATGCCAAAAGAAAGTACATTTCCTTTTGTCACTAAGTGTTTCTGCAAATCAAGCCTAGGTCTCCGTGTATGTCTAATAGAAACCATGGCTTTATAAAAACCTCATTTTGCACTTCCAAAACCTTTCCAGTTCTTTATTCATTGTGATCTATCCTTTGATCTGGAGCAGTCATTGTCTTCCCTATTCTCTCTGCTTCAGTTTATCAGAGAATAATGCAGAACTTAGGAAGAGTGCATGGTAAACCATTCACCTTTTTTCTTGACAACATTTTGTAAAAGAGGGACTGATCCTGCTCTGTAAGACAAGCTGCTTCCTCTCCCTCAAAGGAAAACACCTGGGACGGCTGTTGAGATGTGTCTGAGCAACAGTGGAGCATACATTTCTGTCCAAGTCTGGAGAATGCGTGCACTTAATCCCCATGGGTTTATTTGAATTCCTTTTCCTCCATTGTTAGTAAAGTTTGGGAAGAAAAAAGAAAAATTATTTCATAATCTTGTATGAAAATCAGCTGTAGCAGATTGTAATGGCCTCCTCTGAGCTCAGAGAGGTAAGAGAAATGAGGGTGCAGCTCTGCAACCACCATGGCTGCATTCGGACCTACCACAGCTGGAAATAAGCACATCCATGAGCACTGAAACATCATTTTGCTTGCTGCTTGAGTGCCCCTGAGGCTGATAGAAGATGTTTGGTGTATGAACATCTCGGTGGGGTATCAGAAGAAGTGCATATAAATACACGGTGGCACAGGGATGTTTAGTGAGGGGGGTGTCCCCTGATTTTGCTCCCTGTATCCTAAAAAGTATTGTCTTGTGTTGACCTTTCCTCTTGAATCAAGGGCTCTCTCTGAGTGTCAGTCAGGAAAGCATCATTAGATAGCAGTGGTGGGGGAGCACTATCCCATCCATATGGGCTGAACAGCTGCCTTTGCAGACTTCCCAGCCAGGGGAGCAAAGGATTAAGTTCAAGACCCATATCCAGACACTCTCCCCCACATTGAGCTGAGTGACAGCACGGTGCAGGTGACAAAATGCTTCCTCTATTTCCAATTCACTTTGTCAGAGACCAGCTACTTCTCCTTTGCCTTGTTCCCTGTGACAACATTTCCAGTCAACAGCTCAGCAGCTGCATCTGCCCGTCAGGCTTCTCCTCCCTGCCAGCCTGGTGCAGAGAGAGGAAAAAAACCCGACCCTACTCCAAACAATTTTAATTAATACTGACATTTATCAAGCTGCAGAGGAAGCAACTGCTGCTTGTTGCTTGGGATTATGTGAAAATACTAGAAATAAATGGAACTGTCATAAAGTTGTAGACCATCCTGTCTTCATTACATCTAATGCCTGGGAGAAGCGAGTTGTGAGCAGCAAGAGATACAGGAGCTCATGGGGCGGCTGATGGACGGCCCAAGTGCTGAGGCTTTCTCTGAAAAGCAGGCTTTTCCTAAACCATGCTGCCTTCTTCACATGCAGACACGTGGATCTACTTGGGACGTTGGAGATGAGCTCTGCACAGTGACCCAGTAAATACCACCCATGCCCCTGCTGTGTCATGCGCTGCTCCAGAGGTGGCAGACCCTGTCCCTCACATGATTTGGGCACGCTGTGCTCTGGATATCCTGGCTCTGACTCAAAGCCCATGTCTGAGTCCTCCCAATTGCTGTTCACCACCTGCCTCACAGCTGCCACAGGACTGCAGGTCTGTGACTGGGAGGCACATACACCTTTGACAGGTCTGGTACAGGCTCACCATGGTGGAAGGGCCAAGTAGCTGCACTATATTGATGCAAAATGCAAACTGTACATGCTTTTCATTTCATGCAAAGCTTGTATAAGGTCTCTGCATCTTTCTAAGCCTTCTTACCCATTTGCTGATTATTTACAGGCCTTTTAAATGTTGCTGTAAAAGCTGTAGTATTTATTACAACTTTCTACCCGGGCAGCCTTTTGGATGTTTCTACCTGCTTATTGACAGCTTTTCCTTAAACTCCTCTGTAGCACTTATTTCCTAGCACAAATGTAAACCATGAAAGAGAATAATTTCTTCCTGACTCCTGGATGTAGAAAAGAATTGCTCTTTCTCCACAGAGGTGTTCCTACATCCCAGGTGTCCTTTACTTTAGCTTAAAAGCTACAACAAGGAAATAAGGAAATAAATAGAAAGACTCTGTATAATGGGTCAGTAGTGTATGTGATTTCCTTTGCAAGAGCTAATATCTGACCTGATATGCAATGCTAACTGACCCACTATATGCTTACAATACACCCTATCAAAAAAAAAAAATTATCTCAAAAAAATTTCAAACCCAGTATCCTGTGAACCAGTTAAAAATAGATGTTCCAAGCAAAGGATTTGTAGGTCAAGAGAAGCTTATCCATAATCCCTCTGGGAAAAGTAAATTCTCCTGTGGCCCCAGAAAAGTCCAGTGGAGTCCTCTTGGGGCAGAGAATGCTGGTGTAGGTTTGTTGCGCTTCCAAGAACCTGCAGGTCTGGATTCACACCCAGTACTCTTCTGAATGCCATTTTTGCCTCAAAGAGCCCTGTCTTCCAGGAAGGAAGCCACTTAAGTGATCATCAGTGCTTTCCCAAGCACTGAAATGGGGCCAAAAGCAAAGAAAATCTCAAATCTCCCAGACCCATACTCACTTTTTAACCCCACAGACACACTGTGTGAGTGGACAGACGAATTTCTGTAAAATGCTCAGTAATTACAGAATCAGATCCTGATGGCAAATAGCTGTAGACCCTCAAAGCAAGGGCCCCCCCCACCACACACCCCCTCCTTGTATCCCTAGACACAGTCATGTATAGTATAAGACTCCAGATTCTGTTGCAGCACACAAGAAGCCAGGATACCTTCTGCAGCCCTTGCTTTTAATGCAATTGTTCAATATCATACAATAAAGCAGTCATCCTATACTGACTTTCAAATGGGCCCTCTGATCCTGAAAACACACTCTGAATGATGAGTCTTCCAAATATTGCTAAAGTGAAATCCACCTCTTTTTGTCTCCTTTAGCTCTAGCCAGCAGCAACTGTTGGCTGCTGATAGCTACAGACAGCACATTTCCCTTTCAGGAAACAAATATTGTTTTATTTTGTAGAAAAAAATATCCCCGGTAATGTCAGCTATAAAGTACAGTAACTGGTCTTCAGCAATACATTGAATTATACACACCTAACTGTATTGGAGACTATAAATTCATCAGATGGTGCAGGCCAGGGGGCTTGAGGAGTGGAAGGGATTTGTCTCTTGTCCCCCTCCGGGGAGAACTGTCACCCCAGTGCTGAGATATTGCTTGAGCAGTGACTCTCCAGGGGCAGAAAAGGCAGAACTTGCTGAGTCTGTTTGTGATCTGCTTATCTATTATTGGCATTCAGATCCCGTAATAACTCAGGGAATAAAAATAGAAAATGTGCCCACTCAAAACATCTTTGGATCCCAAAATGACAAATTTCTACTGCAGGGAAGAGACGGATTTGGTTCCTGCCAGGCCAGTTCCCATGGGAAAATACCTAGCCATATTCTGTGGTAAGTTTTTAGAAATGCATATGGTTGTGGGGATGTGTCAGAAAACAAAAAAGAAAATCACAAGCAGTGATAACGTCACTGACATGGCATTAAAGCCTACTTGCAGCTGTTCAGCAGTTACATCATACACAGTGATAAAGATGGTATTTTTATGTTTCCTAATATTTACTATTTATTTTTCTCTGGTTTTGGAAACCTGGATCTATTACTTTTCTTCCCCTGACATTCTCCTCTGACCTTTTCTTCCAGCTTTTCTAAGTTCCATAAGGTGCCCTCTTAACAGCCTTTGAGCAGTATTTCATATCTAGCCAACTTTGTGTTGATAAAGCAACTTTAGAGTTAAATCTCTTTTTAAACTATGTTTTAACAGAGGCAATAAAAATTAATAGGGAATAAAAAAAAAAATTGTATTCTCCAGGCAAAAGAAGCAGGTTAAGTTGTTGGAGTTCTTTACATACATTTTACATATATTGATTCACTGGTCTGTTATTTCCATTATGGCTCGAATTGTAATTCCTAATCCATGTCAATTTTGAGCACCTAATTGCCAGTTAAAATGCAATATACTCTCTTTAAAATGAGAAGTATCCTTGCCTTTGCTAACAAACATCTTCACTTGGTATAACTAACTTTCTACAGTGCTTTTTGTGGTGTCTATTGCCATTTTATCTTCCTGTACTTCTCTCATCAAGTGAGCTTTATTTTTAATAGTTTTGTCAAGAACAACAACAAAACCTCAATAAAATGATGAGACTGTTTCATCTCATTGTGCCTTTTCAGGAGTGTTGATTAAGATGCAAAAATATGAATCACATCACCACATGACTTATGTAACAGGGAGCTCTTCAGTCACTAATTTCTGTCGTCTACCTGTCTAATCCAGTGATTTTAGGTCAACACTGAGATCAAGGGCTTATTGTTTTTAATAAGCCATTTTTATTATAAACCTATGCATCACGCTTATTATTTTTAGTCATAGAATTTTCATTAGAGATCTGTGCCTGAGATCCACGCATGACTCATTACATGACAATAGATACATTATACTTGTTATAAATCATTCAAATTTGGGGACAAATTTGACCTGATGTAGTACAGTGTTAGTTCCTAAAATGATAATGTTGTGTTTATAGCTCCTGCATCTATATGGGTGACTGGAGGTGTAAGCTAACACAGGGAGGAAGGCAAAGAAAACCCCTAATTTCAGTCTGTGCTTCTCCATCTTAATGCAAACAATCAATCATTACAGAAGGAAGCACAATACCGATCCTTTCCCCACTGAGGTCAAGTAGTGACTTTGAAGTGAGGGAACTGGGTTCACTGATAAAATGATAGACAATTAGTGAGTGCTGTGTTTAGTTGGAATGAATGAACTTGATTATTTGGCTTCCAATAAAGAAAAATAAATGCTACATAAATCCATTAATAATGAAGAATCTTTGGTTGTTTCTTTGTTGTTATTTTTGATGCTCAGAAGTGGGTCACTCTGTATGTGCATAAACAAAGAAGATAAATGGCTAGAAGAGGAATGAATTTTCCATAACCTGATTAAAGGATACGTCTGGCTCCTCAGAGAATGTTATAGTGCTTAATGATTTTGTTGTTGCTGTTCTTAATGTGTCTAATGTTTGCTGTTTAAGAAAATCAAGAATAATGTTAAAAGGTTGCTCCAGAAGGGAGCTGTCAGCCAGGAGGAGAAGAAAGCCTTATTTAGCCAACAAATTCTCCACTGGCAAACTGCAGAGGGAGAGAAGACCCCTCCCACCCTCAACCCAGGGTGAAACTTCACTGGATCTAAAACGAGGGCCCAGTAAATCCTGTGGTGTGACCCCCCCAAACCCCATGTCCCCTGACTGCAGCTTAGCTGGAGCATGCATGGTGCAGCAGTGTGCACACAAGCTCCAGGTACATGCCCCCTTGGCAAGCACTGTGTGTGCCCTGGGACCTGGGCTCAGGGAAGAAATCCCAGCAGCCTCAGTTTAGATGTTCTGCTACAGACCCAAGGTGTTCCATCTTTAGGCATCCTCTTCCCCAGAACTGAGTGTCATTGCAGCTGAGAGCCAGAGCACCCCTGTGCTGCACAGGACCAGACCTCACACACACAGTCTGACCTTGAGTGTCCTTGCATCCTGTGCCCAGGAGAGCAGGCTCAGCCTCTTTGCTCCCTGCCTCCCTGCATGACAAGAAATGTGTCTCATGGGAGGTCCAAGATGTGGAGCTGGCACTCAGCCAGGATGGGCTGCAGCACTCCTCAACCCTGAAAATGCTTGCAGGGAAGAGACCACGAATGGCCTGCTCTTGGCCCAAAATGCCTTTTGGTTGTGGCCTGATACAAATTCAGATGTGGATGTGAGGATATCCCTGGATCCCACTGCTTAGACACAGGCTCTGTAGTCCCATCAGTTTGCACCAATTCCTGATATCAGCATCTCCCAGCCACTGCACAAAGTTCAGTTTTCTCCCAGCTGCTTGATCAAAATCCAAGTGTTCCCAGGCTAGTGTGTGCTCTTTTGGCATTGGCTGTGAGACTAGACATAAAATCCTAATGGGCTGTGTTATTATTTTAGCATGCTGCTCATACAGTTCTGTGCAGAGCAAACTAGGGGAGGCAATTGGCAGATGCTATAAGATCACAGCAACAAGAGTTGAGAGAAGTTGCGTCGACAAAGAAAAGACAGTTCCCTAGCTTGAAGGGCTTTCTGCCTGCCAAATTGTGAAAGTCTGCTAGAGACAAATGAAGCCACGAGAATCCCTAAAAGAGAAGTTGCAAAAAACACACATAATATCATATGAAGGCTCCTTTGCAGCATGAAATGACAAGCACCTTAACCAGAGCAGCTGCTACTAGTGATCCCCGAAATGACAATTAGGAGGATGATGACAGTAAAAATACACCTTTGAAGGATAAAGCCTTTATTACGGGAAAATTAGCAAAATTAATTCCTAGTATTACTCAATAATTTGTCTAGGGTCACACGATGGTTGAACCTTACTCTCTTTAGAGACAACATTTTTCACAAGTCTGCATCTCCTTAAGGAAAGAAGCCCTGTTTATTTCTTGCAGACATGTTTGCAGTTTGTAAAGCTACTTCCATAATATCATCAAGCCGGTCTTTGTTAGCTCAGGATCCTTTTCACATCGCTCACCATTTTAGTTCCCATAACAACAGAATACATTTGTAATATGGAAACTCAGCTTCTCTCAATTCTTCTGGGCAAGCTTGTTTTCTTTGCTTAAGAAAAGCGTGTAACATGCTAGAGGTTTGTGCAAACCTGAAGACTTGCATAGTTTAACACAGTAGGTGATCTGATGGAAAGTTCTGATGAAATTACATTCCTATTTAAACAACATCTTCAGGTAAAGTGACAATTTCAAATGCCTGCAGCTTTTGAATATATATATATTATATACCTGCTTTTAGCTTTGGTATAGCCAGGGGTTGCCACACCATATCTGCATTTTCTAATTGAGATATGAAATACGTGTTTTTGAATATGCCTTTTTAGATTCCAACAAAATCATTGTGTATTTATTGTGCGAAAAAACAGTTTGAAAACAACAAAGTTGGCTAGCCAAGCAAGCTTTATCTTCTGCCTATAGCTCAAAATCTTTCCCTGAATTCAATACTGCAGGCACAATTTAATGCAAACCCAATTTATGACTTAATGCTCCAGGGACCATAGTGGGAGATTGTTACATTATTCTTTTCTAATCCTATTTGTGTTTTAATTTGCTAAGTCTGTAATGAGGTGCATGCCTTGAATAGATTCAAGATCTTCAACATTGCTTTTGACTTTGTTTAATATAATAGATTGTACAGTTTGCATTCAGAATTGAGGTGTTCCAGTCAGCACTATCTCTTCATTTTCAAAACTAGAGTGGATAAAATTATGTTCTGAAAGTAATTGTATCCATGTTTCCTTGTTTATCACTTAATGGTGTATTTCCTGCTATAATTTTCTGTTACAATATGTGAGGTCACAAAAATCAATTCTCTGTGGACTCTGACTTGACTGTTCAAAATTACTCCCCAAAACACTCTGAAAAAAATATGGGGAAAATAAAGCACTGGGTAGTAAGTGGCTGGCTATACTAATTCTTTCGTATTATTGCTTTTAATTTTTAATTATTTATGCTGTTGAAACTCTAGTAAAAATACAGAGAAATGGAGTAAAATGTCAGTTACATGAGATACTCAAGTGATAATAATCAACATACCCCTATTTATGCCAAAGATTTATGGCGATAAATCTACCCCAATATACCCATAGCATTTTGGTTCTAAAATTTATTGCCTGTGATCCCAGTTGCCATTCATCTACATGGAGATTAGAAATCCCATTCAAAATCATCTCTAGACTTTAGCTTTGTTTTCATTCTGTTTGGAATAGAAAAAACCAGAAAACTCCATAATATAATTGATTTTATTTTTGTGATCGTATTTTAAAACATACTATACCAAAAAAATGTAACAGTTGAGAAAGGTAAAATATTTAAAAAGGAAAAATTCAATGCCTTGACAGGAAAGGAAAGGGAAGGGAAGGGGAAGGGGAAGAGGAAGGGGAAGGGGAAGGGGGAAGGGAAGAACAGTGGTGAGGATGAAGCCAAAGACCTGGAGTTATGGCAAAACAGAATACATGACTGTAGAGAAGCCAGCTTTGTTAATTTTGCTGTGCCTTCTTCCATTTTTACATAGAAAAAGCTGGTGTACTGTGTGGGCAAAGGACTGTAGGAGTAAGATAAGGAATCACCCCAGAATTCAAAGAATCACTATTTTTAATCTTTGGGGGAAAAAAGGTGTCAAAATGAAAGGCCGAACAGTCATTTTTCTGTGAATTTATCAAAACTTAGTTAGCTATTTCAGAAGCTTTGGTATTGATACAGGGCAACAGGAAAGCAAAAGGCATAAACAAGGAATATTTGTAAAAATGCTATTAAAGATTTCTCTTTTCAAGAAGTGACAGATTAGCTAATAAAATAATCCATTTTAAAGGGGAAGGGGAAGGGGAAGGGGAAGGGGAAGAGGAAAAGGAAGAGGAAGGAGAAGGGAAAGGAAGTAATGTCACAGTGACTTGGATTTAAACAGAACTCTTATTTTCAGACAGCACACAGTATTAATAATATTTCCCTGACTGGTTCTCATTGCTATTACACAAATCTGTGTCCTGAGTCACCTTCATCGTGTGACAGCCATACCAGGACAAAATCAGAATTTTGATTCCAAATGCATGGTCAGAGCCAGTTGTTCTTTTTCCTGAGCTCTGCCACTGTAGGAATCTCTATTAAACTCACAGAATGTAGCTGAAGCAGCTGTGTCACTGACCCAAAATAAGCTGTAGGCAGACACTCCACAGAGCACAGGGAACAGTGTTTACACTGATGCTCACCTTACAGACATGTCCCACCTAAATGCCTTCTTTCAATATTAGTCAGACATTCCTCTTGATTTCTCCCATGTTTTCCTTTCCTGGCTACAGTTTTGCCTAAATCTATGCCTTTGGAAACAGGCAGAAGCCAAAAAAATCCAGGATTTCATAAAAATCAAAAGACAGGCAATCTTTTCCAGAATGCATCTATCCAGGACGTGGAGGTAATAGCAACAGTACAGCAGGATCATGCCTTATGAGTCACAAATGCAGGAGTCCAATAATCAGGATAATGAAAGCTCTTGCAATTTAATTTCTTTTTCAAGTATGTGTTCTGTTCACTTTCCACATAGTCTTGAGAACTAATAAATCAGAATAATGGAAAGCTTACAGAAACCTTGCATTGTATTAAGAGCTGCTCTTAATTTGTGAAACCTCCACTCAGGCCAACAGATTCTTCAGTTTTTTATTTATCAAAGCAAGCATGAAGTAACTCCAGCCTTTCTCAAATTTCAGAAGGAGGAGAATGAGGAGTCTGGATTCATATCTCTGGCTCTGAGCAGATGGGTGCTGGATCAACTGCCGCAATACCCTTATTTTACATTTTGAATGCAGCTAAAATCTCTCATAAACTTGATTTTGGTAAATCCAGACAGTGGGAACTCAGTGAGGCCCTACACTCTCTGACATTTTTGAGCTCTGAGAAAACATCTGTGGGTATAACGATACCATCCATGCAAATTCCAACTCCCCCCTTGGTTACTACTGAACACAAAGCCTGAATCTCTAGTAATTTCCTTACAGGTAAACTAAAACAATCTTTATTTCATACGGCTGAAAATGAAAGACGAGTCCTCAGAATTGCCCTTGGTTAAGACTAATCATTTTTGGAGGCAGTGCTGTCTAATTTTTTGCAATGTATCTGCTCCCACTCACACCAGGTAGTGTCTGGTGATGATACTGATGGGGAGGACACATGAGGAAGGTATAAGGGGTTTAATTAGCATATCCACCTAATAAACAGAAAGCACTGAAGTCTAGATGGAGGATTTTCAGATAGTAATCTTCATAGACAACAAGTTGTCTTTGGAGTCCTTTCTGATCATCTGGAGAGTAAAATTAATTTTTGCCCTGTTACTTAGGTTCCTGGCACCAGGACTGGTGGAATCCATCAAAATCACTTCATTGAATCTTGTTGTGCCACACAAAAATAAAAAAAGGCATGCAGGCTGTGTCGGGACTGTGTCCAACAGACATGGCAAAACAGCTTTTGGAACTGGAGCTGGATGGCTCTCAAGAAGGGCTGCTGGCCATGAGTTAGCAGAGGAGCCATCAGATCCATGGGACAAATTAAAAAATTACATTCATGACTGACAGTCACTGCCTGCTTCCACTATCCCCCATATAATGACTGGTTTAAGAGTGCTGCATCTCCAAAAGTTCCTGTCAGACAACTTTGAAGGGTTAAGTGTCATCCAGCATCCAACCCCTGCCTGTATGTACTGCAGGCAGCCAGGCCCCTGCCCCACATGGGAAAGAGCATGGAAGCTTCTGAAGTGGATCTTTGGTGAAAATGAGATGCTTGACTCCAAGAGTGCAATGCTGGAAGCCTTCTCACAGTTTCTGTCTTTCCTAAATGCATCAGTACTACCTCTCTATTTCACTTTCACACAGAGTTATGCCTCTCTACTCTGCCCTGACCTAGCCATATCAAGAAATTAAATAAACTTCCACATTAGTTCCCAGGGGGTAACCTTTGGACAGGACTAACACACCACTGGGACCTGCCTGTGCTTAGTTGGTTACTCCACTGCTGCAGAAAGTGCAAGTTTGAATCTTCTCAGGCAGATGAAAGAACTGAACACATTTCCCACTCTCTGGGTAAGTGCTCTGCCACCTGACTTTTACATAAAAGCAGGGCATGATGCACTTCTCATTTGTTCTCATTTACAAGAAAGCAGCAGCAGTTACCCCTCTTTCTTCCAAAATCTGCAGTATCCAAATACCCACTGGACTTAGATCACCCAAGGGTTTTAGTCAGAGCAGAGCTCAGTTTCTGTTGCTCAGACAGTCCTGAGGCATGTGCTGAGCTGCTCAGGAGGGAAAGTAAAACACGTGGGACAAGGATGTAGGATACATGCCTTCACAGACAGCTGACAAGCAAGCAGGGCTTTCTTTAGACTTCTATGTCACACATTACTTGAAGATGAGCTTCATCTTACTTAATATCAGCCTTCTGATTGCTGGGCAACTCAATTACACCAATCTTGACTTCTCCTTGAGGCAGCAAGGAGAGATGGGCATTTCCCAGAGCAGATTTTCTTGTCAAAGAAGACTCACCTTTGCTTGATGCAAGCACCTCAGGATGTAGTTCCACTTTTCTCTGTAATTGGCACAGTTTTAAAGCTCCTCATCCTTTCCCATGCACACATGCAGCTCCCGCTGGCTGCCCTGGCCACCACAGGGCTTGCAGACTTCCAAGCCAGGACAGCAAAATCCCATAAAGCAAGTCAGAATTTCCCATAGCACTGCCTGGGTCAAGTCAAGGTTTAGTTTTGACTTCATTTTGTTGGTGAGTGTCCAGATAGAGTAACTGGTTTTCTGTGATAGTTGGAAAAGAAGAGTATGAGGGAAGGATGTCTTTTACCTGCTAGAGTCTAGGAGGCATTTTTGAGAGGACACATCTTGTTTATTATTGAAGATGCATACTAAAGCTTTAAAATACATCGGTGATTTGATGGTCTTCTGTGTGTAGCAAAGAGCAACTGCACAGTGAACCCTGTGTCTAAAGAACAGAGAGTGCCAGAGCTGCAGAAGAATCCTTGTCACCTGGCAGCAACAGGCACTTGCAGAGAGCAGCAATGAACATTTGGCCAGGGAATATTTTTCACCATGGGCTAGGAGGGCTGCAGAGCCCTTCCTCTCCCTGCCCTTACGCCCAGTGTTGCACAACCCAAGAGGACCAGGCACCAGCACAGCCCACCACCACCCATCCTCACTCCCACCACTAAGAGACACCTCCGACCTGCAGGTCACAGCAGCTGAGGCTGCTTTAACAGTAGGCAACCAGGCAGCTGCAGACTATGGAAACACAGGCAGGGAAGCACTTCCAACAGAGAAGAAAAAAAAAAAAAATCAGTGCCCACAAGATAAAATGTATTCAGTGGGTAATATGATGCCTGCATGCTAAAATTCCTGAAGGTAATTAGACTTCATGTTTGCATATGCTTATTGCTTTGTCTCAAGTATATTTTCCCTAAAAGCATTAAATATTTTGCTATAATTCCTTAAAGACAGAAAGCATCCATTTCTCCACAAATGAAATCAGACATTTGTGTTTGTTCCTTCATATAGATGCATGTAGGAAAGTGTAAGCGTACATCTATATGTCTCTATTGAATGTAATAGTGTGCACAGAGGTATCTAACCTTATAGTTGCTATTAGAAAAACAAAACAGAAGGAGGAAAGCTGTTAGGTGCTCCTTCCAGGAAGCTGACAGTGGTGGCTGACCTTTATCATGGCACGAGCACGTATTAGCCAAAAGAATACCTTAACAGTTTTTTAGTACCCGACTATATGTTCTGTTCTAAGGAATAGCAAATGTTTAATCATAAATATTTTAATGGCTTCAGGGATTCATGGTATTCAATGACTGTGTTAAATGATAATAATCACATCTGGTTTATTACTATAGTAATTCAGCAGCTTCTCTTCAGTAGTTATTTTTTATTATATGTGCTGTGCTACTGTCATGGTCATTTATAGCGGTAATATTTTAAAGTGGCTCATTTGTTTGTTTAAGGACAGTTTCACAATATATTTCTGTATTAATATACATTTTGTACTATTATTTTCAAGCTGCCACTGGAAAATTGATCCTAGCTTGTTACAATGAGAGGGGCTGAGACTGACGCAGAATGCCAATGCCAGGAGCGAGTGACAGAGCAGATGGGTAGTGTACTGGTCTCCACTGGGGCTGTAATTGCTGTTGAGTTTTATTCATAAATGAAGGGGTCCATTAAGAAATAGTTAACTAATAATAAACACGAGGGGAGGATTTGAATCAGGCAGAGCACAGACAGAAAAATGCCATTGTTAAACAGTCAAAAAGCAACTGGATACGGCCATTTTACAAATTATTACCCAATAACACTCCCATTTTTTACATGCTAGTGCACTTATAATGGAGGGACTTTTACTAGGGAGACAAGGGAGAACTGATTGATTTTGCTGATCATTTTATTCAGCTGCCTGCCCACTCTCAGTCACATGAGAGAGGTCTTATTTATCTTAACGGGATCATTCATGAGAGTAAAGGTTTGGAGGATCAAGACATATATCAGCACAAATGGGAAGAAAGTAGCAGTAGTTGGTTATCAAATTACAGGGGGTACTGCTCAAGACTGGAAAGACCTTCCCATCACTATTTTCTCACCTCAGCATTGCCATTTTCTAAAACCTTGTTTTCCTCAGTGTGCTGCACTTCCTAGTCATGACATTCTCAGGCATCTGGGATTCAAGTTATTTACCAGGAGAAAGTGACAGTGGAACACAGAGCACAAGGGAATGACTTGGAGGGTAGCATGTGTGAAGATGCAGCGATCTCTCATCAAGCCCTATTAGCACTGGTGACTCTCTGCTCTCTCGGCAGCCCAGCCTTGGGAGGTTTACGTTGAATTTAAGGTCAGCCAAGCAGTTGGCTTGACCATGATGACTTACATCAGAGCTTGCCCAGTGTATTGAGGCCTTGCACTGTCTTTATAGCTGACACAAAAGAATTAGTAACCATGTTCATGGGTGTGAAAGATATAGATAAGGGCAATTTGTAAACCTTGTTTGTGAAAGAAAAACTGGTAGAGCAAGGGTTAACTTTCCGCTCTCTCATTTTTTGCTCCTTTCTCTCTCTTTCAATTTCCTTTCCTGTTTTTAATGACCTGGTGAAGGAGGTTCTATTTAGTTCAGCAAAACCTCTCCACTATCCCGCCACACAGGATGTATTGAATTGTTGCAGCAGAAGTTAAAAGGAAAGTAAGGACAATTGTTAGTGCTTCTTTCCTGCTCTGTTTTCTAGTTGGTTTGATTGGTTGGTGAGCTGAGGGTAAATGGCTTTTATAGCATTGAATGATGAATGACTCTGAAATAGTCTGTAACCAGAAGTGCCGACTGACATGCTGCTGATGTAACTGACACACAGGGTTATGTTTGTATAGAGTCACTTAAATAAACATGTGTTAGGCTGGAGCCAGCTACACCAGCCCTTCTTCTTTACTTCCCCTCCACCCTTCATTTATCACTACAAGATAATAACGATTTGATCTTCCTATCAGTCATTCATTATATTAATTAATTAAAATGTAATTGTTTTAAATGCTTCTCCATTGCTGTGGGTACTTTGTACTGCACTTAAAACACACAGACTATCAGAGGACAAAATAAATCCTCAATGAAAAGACATACTCATCAAATGGGCTCCTTCAAACTAGCAGTTCCTTTCATCCTGCAATTATCTCCGTAGCCTTCAAAGTGGCCTCTCCCTAAATGCTCAGCAAAATAAATTGGTCCAGAAGCTTGACAAGGAGTTCAACTAATCCCAGGTCTTACAAAAGGAGCCAAAGAAAATTCCTCAGAGAAAAAGTTCTTCTAGGAGACTTCCCCTATCCTCTACTCGTAGTTACCCTTGTGCAATGTTTCTTCCTTTGTGGCTTTCTGTGAAGCTTCATCAAACCTTATAAAGATCTTTATTCCTCTCTATGGCTTTTCTGTCTCCCAAGTAAAGTGCTGAAATAAATTTCCAATCTAAGATTGAAAATATATATACTGTCATTGAAACCCACACTTCAGTATGATTATACTAGGCAAGTCAGTATGCAACAATCTGGTTTTAATGTGTAAATCATGGAACAGTGCAAAACAAGGATAAGAATTTATGCAAGGGCCTTTTCTATGGGTAGTTCTTCTGCTTGGCTTTGGGATCTCTGACCGACCTAACACTCAGCAAAGCTTTATTGCAAGACTCAGGCAGGCTTAAATTTAATAACTCACACATCAGAAATATATGGTTACTCAAAGTGCCAGTATGAGATAGCATCCATTATAAGACTGGTTTAGGCACACAAGGATGGATTACTTTCACAAGAGGGAGTAAATGGAATTTAAAAATTCTATAAATTGCATTTACCCTGATTTTATTCTAATACTCTCTTTGTTTATTTCCCATCACTGTGCACTGGGAGTGAACTCTGCCTTGCCACATGCCCAATTTCCATAGCAGCATTCCACAGCAGTGCAAAAGATTGCCTGTGCAAATAAAAGAAAGACTGGATAAAACAGTGCACTGGTGTGTTCCTCTTAAACATCACCTGATATCGCTTGGTTTTTGTACCTTAGTCCTCCGGGTCTGAGCCACCACTAAGCTTCTCCCTGGCATTGCCCACTTGATGAATAAGGCTGTCTGTTTTCAGACCACCCTGCCCATGCTGCCACACAGCCTAGAGAACAAACAGACTTTGCTAGTGTCCATGTGAGGATTTTCCATGCATTCGGTTGGTTACTAGATGCAGTAAGGCCATCTAGCCATCTCTGAGATGCTAATCCTTACATAAGCCTTCAGAGTGTGCTTATAAAGGGCCCCTCCCTCCTAACAGGCTCTAGCGCTGTTTGGAATCAACTGCTGGGGCAGAAACAGATGGGATGGAAAGGAAAGCTCTGCAAAGCCTTCTGGGGCCCAACTACCTCCACTTTAACCTCTATCCAGCCGAGCTGGGAAGCTCTGGCAGCCGGTGGAAGCTTTCCCAAATTTACACCACCTGCTCTTCATGCCTCCATGCTTCAGATGAGTCAAATGGAAAGGAAATTCTTAAAAAAGCACATGGTGGATTCATGGTGTAAATTAAAAAGCAAAAAGCTTTTTTTTTACAGTGAGCAAATCACTGTAGCTGCCCTTGAGAGTTTTGCTTTTGGACTTAAATGTTTGTTTTAATATGGTGGTCTTTCACCCTTCTTTTCCTTGCTTTCTCAAGACACATGGATGGCTACTGCCTTTACACTGAGCTTGCTTTAATGATGTCAGCCTATTCCTTGGAATGAGACTGCTAACTAACTCCACACCCTTCCACTCTTGTTTTCTGAAAAAGGGCCTCTTGCACTGGGAGACCTGAAGAATTACAGGACACAGCAGTAGCTGTGGCACTTAATATCTTGCCGGAGGCATGACAGATTTAGCACACCCTTGCCTGGCTATTTGGATTCTGGAGAACACTGTATGCCTGATTTCTATCAGGTCTAAGCAATGCCTCATTGCAGGCCTAAATTGCAGGACAGAATCTCTTTAAGGGAAAAGGAAAATGAATATCACCCTCTATAAATTAGCTGGAACAAACAAACTAGTTGCTCAAAGTTACTGTACTCCTGCCAGAAGTCATAAACCAGCTAGCTGTGTTTAAGAAAAGTAAAAACTGTTTTTCCTACCATGGAATAAACATTCTCTGGGTTCTATTCCTAACCACAAATGGCAAATGTATGCAACTCTCTGAGAACCAAATTCTGCTCACTTTCCAAATTCGCTTAATCTCCAATCCTGGGAGATTAATTAACTCGACAGGGAAGCCAACACTGAAGTTGGAATAGAAGTGTTTTTTGAAGTAAGTGGTGTTCAATTCATCTAAAGAAGCTGCTCTGCTGAGGCCAGCAGAAAAAGCTGCAATATTTAACCTAGATGCTCCTGCTTTCCAGTTTTGCAAGTTTTGATTTTAAAGTAAGAGACCTGAAAAACAGATACTGGACACAGATATGACCATCTTTTAAGTGAAAGAGAAAGCATTTCTCTACCTCTAGAATTAATTCCAAAGATTTCCAAACAAACCTCAGAATGAGCACACATTCACAGAGCATACACAACATACATGTGCTGAAAATGAGTTTTTTGCTTTTCCCAGGAAAGAGCTAATCCTCTAGCTCAGAATTCAAAAAGTCAGATCATCCCACTCCTCAGTGGGAACTGCTGCCTGGTTTCACACAGGCTTCCAGCAGCGAAACCTGCAGAGAACCCCAGTATTCCTGTATGCCCCCTCACATGCAGACAAAGGCAGGGAGTGTGTAATATGTATTTTCACTGTAGGAAGAATGCCAAGAGGCAGGAGTTGTGTCTTCTCCATGGCCCTTTTAAATCATCTGGTGTTGCTCTGGTTGTCCTGACTTCACAAAGAGGCCTTGAGGTCCTTCTGTAATTACAAACACATCTTATCCTCAAGTTCTGCATCCACACCCAGTCCCTTGCATCCTCCTGGCTGGGCCTTCAGCTGTGCATGGTTGAATTCTCGGGGCTTGACACAGTTCACTTAATTTCTCTTGACCTTGCCTTACCAGCAGCAGTTCAAAAAGCCATTTAAATGCTTTCATGCCTTTGTGAAAAATTCTACAAGCGAAGGTATATTACCCGCATGTTAGCAAGTGGCTGAGATGCTGACTTCTTTCAAATGAGTTAGAAACAGATCTTGGTCTGTCTAGGCATCTTTGAAAATCTTCTTTGCATTCAAACTCTTCACAAGCCAAAATACATTTCAAAATCTAATACACTGTGCCTAAACTTAAAAAGGATATAGAGTTATTAGTTTTTCAGCAGGTCTTGGTTGACAATTAGGTCTTTAAAGGAAATGTTTGCCCAGCTTCACAGTATTCTAAACAACCTTAGAGTTCTTCTCAAATAATTGGTCTAAAAAGGAGAAACAACAAAATCGCACATTGAATGTAAAATTAATGAAAAATATATGTTTTGTTGTTTTTTTCCCCCTCTGTTCTACTCACAATTGCTCCTTATGTTTTCAACCTTTTGGGCAAAGCCAGTATCAATTTCATCATTATCCTGTGTAGTCTCCAACCATATTAAAGAAAATCTCTCTCAACAGGAATACACATCTGCATTTTCTCCTGATTCTTGATCCATTAGCAAACTTGCCAACTGTTCATTGTAAATGAGTAATTTTTGTTTTGAAGAACCATTACTTCATGATTTTTAATGAATATAATGCAGAAAGCAACAAACTGTTATGGATTTCAGAGGGAATTTTTCAATCCAAACCAGGTCTGGAGGTCAGCATGTGAGATAGGTTATTTGATAGCATATGATAAGATACTAACTCTCCTGTTTCATGACATGCCCTCTAACCCATTACTATCTGAATAAAACATGCCCTTTTTCAATGTGTATTTCTTGGTCATTAAGTTCCCTTCCTGTGCCTGGACTTCGTACTCTGCTCTTGACAGGTTTCTCAGGAAAGAGCTAAGACAATAGGACTCCCCAAAGGAGGAAAAAAAAGGTGTCTTTGCAGGAAATATTCATTCCCGGGGCTCACACTGAGGCAGACTGCCACGTGTGGTCATTCTGCCTTCTGACTGGTGTTGCACACAGGAAACTGGTTGAGAGTTTGGTGATTGATGTGGGCTGCTGGGTTGGGTCAGGGGAACAGATGTGTATTAGATCCCTGATCAAACCATAGAGAAAAAGTTTGAATGCCTTTAAAAAGTGCCCAATTGCCTGATTTTCCAAGCTAGTTTGACACATTACCTTATTCATGAGCTATCATTTTCATCCCAAGGGCATATAAACTGGGTAGCATGGAAAGGCATGTTCAACTGAATAATTGACATTCAACTGTGCAGAAAGAAAATTGAATGGGCAAGAGGTCCAGCTGCATATCAATGCCTCAGACTGGTTGACATATCCAAAACCCAGCAGATTATCTCTTCCTTTCCTTTTTCCTAGAATTCAGTCTACAGTGAGCAGGAATTCTCCACATGCCCTGTAAAACTAAATAAAAAATAAAACAGACAAAATAAAAAGTAGAAAAATATGACAATGTAATTAAGGTGATGTGCACAGCAGGGCAATACTAATGATCTCATCAAATGCTTACTGTTGCTTTTTTGGAGAGACAGTGGCTGGTTTTAAAGTTTTTGGACAAAATTGCATGAATATATGAAAGAGATGAATAGTTCTGTAGATCTGGTGACTGACTTCAAATAAAGCAATAGTATTTGTCATAGCAGCATGTTAGCAAGTTCCTTTTATAATCAGTTAGCTATAAAGCCTGACAATTCACACATAATTATTTAATGTATATCAGTAGAAAAGCTTTTGTACCTCTGGGTTACTCACTGCCATCTGTCTGGCCCTTGTTTGGACATGCAAGTTCTTCAGTACAAGCACAGTCTGTACTTTGGATTCTGTACAGCAGAGCACAGAACATACTGTTGGTGTTTAAAAAGGAAATTATTAATATTTCCCCTATTTACCAGACTAGAAATTCCAATAGATACCATCAGATTCCCTCAACTAGTTTCTGCTAGTGCCCAAGCACACAACTAGTTAAAAACCCTTTTGTCCTGACAGAAAAGTGTTCAGCAAGAAGCACTGAGAACTGAAAAACCCCCAAACCCACTAGAGTTTCCATTAGAGCAAGGTACTCCTCTCTGACAGTGAAGTACAAAGTTGTTTAGCACCAGCAAGTGGGATACTCTACATAATGTCACTGACCCTGTCCTTAACCTAAAATTGCAATTACCAATGAAACATATACTTCCAAGTAGTACTGAGAATGAAGCTACCTCTAACCCCTCACTGTTTTTCTGCCATGTACTGGCTTTTTGGAGTAGACAGGTCACAGGGGCCAGCACAGGTGGGGACCAAATATATGGACAAGAATATAAGGAAGAGTGATATGATGGTGCAGGGTGAACAGTCCCATTTAAAGAGCATCATTCAGCAACATTTCTCTACTCCTGATCACTCCACAAAAAGGCTGCGTGTGCACAGCTTGATCTGGTGCTCCTTTCACTCTGCTGCCACACTTTTCATCCAGTGTCCTAGAGGACACAACAGAATGTGCTGCAAGACAGTGCACCCTCCTGACTCTGCCAGGAGGGGTGGTGAACATGTTCTCTCCCAGCTCACACATAAGCTGAGGACCTGTCAACAAGACATGCTAAATTTATACAAAGAGAGGAAGAGAACAGATTTTACAGGATCTCTGCTGTAGAGAGTGGTTTTTTTAACAGGTCTCCAAATGCTCTGCCCTGGGACTATGTCTCTGGACCTGCATAGAGATGATATTGCACAGTCCTGAACTCTCCTTTTAATCTCTCACTAGTGAAGCTTACTGGGTGAATATACTGCTACCAACAATAGATACTTCTTTGATGAATCAAAAGTCTGGGTCTGTACCCACAACAACCTCTGCCTGCTCCTACGCTGCATAGGGATGAAGAAGAAAGGAGGGATCAGGGCAGGAAACAAGCATATATGCTTGTCTTTTCCAAGTCTTTTCCAATGTGACTCTAATTGGTTCAGGGGCTTGAAGAATCAAGGCAATGAGCCACACTTCAGAAATCACAAAGAGCTGAAGGAGTGATCTGCAAAACCAAAACCAGTGACATTTCCTTGAACTTACCTGCATGACAGAGGAGTTCAAAAGCCCATGGCCCAGTTGTGTGTGCCAGTGAAACACACACTGGCACTGGAACTAAGGTACCATCAACCCCACTGTGTTTTTGTGTCAGGATTTTGGTGGCAGGTTCAGTGACAGCATGGGCTTAGAAAGAGAGCTCCACGGCTCGGTAATTCAGTGCTACACTACCAAGTTTTACAAATATCCTGGATCCCTCCTGTGATATATGCACCATCAAAACATAAATATACCCTTCCGAAGTGGGTAATTTTCGGCAATAGGAACCTGAAATCAAGATCTAGAAAAGATTTGTAAGGTGGCAATTTACATGGGCTTGATTAATGTCTCCCAAGTAATGCAAGCGCATCTGAAATTTGTCCCATTAGGCAAGTGTTTTCCAAATAAGTGGTCTGGGAGTCAGCCCTGCTGGAGTCAGCCTCTGTGGCACTGCCAAACAGCAGATTGGCAGCCTAAAGCTCCAGCTCTTATTTTCTGGAAATCACAGAATCACGGTCTTCACAAATGTGCTTTACTTGTTGGATTCTTTGAGGATGGAAATTGTCCAGTATAAACTGTGTTGAGACCACGGTTTTGCAACACTGGAAGGAAAAAATAAAGTCTAAGCTCATGCCAACCTTGTAACCACATCAGCAGCACACTGGTCTTATTTAGAAGTACAAGCCTGTAGCAGTTTGGACAACCCCAGGGAATTTCTCCAGATTTACGTCTGCATACCTGAAAAGGTTTTGGAATGAAATCTCTTGAAAGGAACAGAGGAGGACAAGAATGTTCAGAGTTTAATTTATATAAGCTACAGTAAACAACTAAAAGTTAAACTAGCGCCTGAAACCGTCCTAGTGAAAACCTCTCCCTCCTGATCCTTTTCCTTGTGACATTTATTGCAGGGCCCTAGAGAGGACTGCAGAATATGTGGTGATATGAGTCAAATGTAAGACATTTTCCAAATGGGTGAGGGGAGAAAGTTTTCTCTTAACATGTTCCAGGAACAGACCTGAGAAAAACGCCTGATCTGAAAAGACCTGATGAAGAGTTAGCCTTTCATTGCACAGCATTTCCTTTGAAGCGGCAAAAGTGTGTGTGATTGAGGATGCATTTTTGTCACGGCTGCCTTGGGAGTCACATATCCTGTGTTCACCATATTTTGTTTTATTTTAATCTGTGATGTTTGACATTTTGAAGGGTTTGCATGCCGTGGACATGATGGTAAACACTTGAATCACACTAGGAACATCAAGAACTGCCAAGCCAAACACCGGAGCAGCACAGGAGGCTGAGACAACAAGGTCTCCAGTGCTTTGTCAGTGGTGATGGCACTGAGGGCCTCCCTGGCACTGGGCTCTCTCACTCCTCTAGATTTTACCAGTGGGGCAGGCAATGCCACTATCTCAACAGGATTTAAAAGATTTTACCAAATACGGACAAGTGTAGTCAGCCAAGAAGAGATTTTGCCTACAATTTCCCAGAGGAAAAGAAGCCATTGTGAGAAATTACTGTTTTTTGTTGTTCTGCATTTACATGTCTACCTACACTGAGGCACTTTGCTATGTCTGCTGAGTATATTTGCTGAAAAAATTCATCAAAACACATCAGTAATCTTTAAAAATAAGTCTATCTTCCTAATGTTATTTCTGCATGTGAAGAAAATCCCTGCTAATGCAAAAAACCCTCAAAAATGGCTTACATATGCAGATTTTTTCAGCAAGAGCCTGTAGGTATTTCAAACCCGGGCCTGTGTTTCCAAAAGTAAATAGCTGGGATTTAGAAATAAATAAGTGATGAAAATTTCAGTTGTCAATGAGGATACTGAGTGGGGATAGAAAGAATCTCAAAAGTTTCTCTGAAAAACAAATTCTTAAAACCTAGATCTTGCTAGCTTCTCTGAGCCTCCTGTCTCCTATTTTATTTGGGTTGACCTCAGCTCAGGGAGAATGAGGAAGAGGATGGGCCTTCCTTGATCAATGCCTTGCCAATGATTGAAGAGGCTGATGCCTCTGGACTCCTCTGGGGAGATTAAGGAGGCACGGACGGACATTGCAGAGCAAGCAAGATGGGAAGGCACCTCCCACACTTTCTAGCCAGTGCCTTCGTTGCACAAGAATAACATCTAAAGCCTTTCATGTGGCTATCCACTACCATCTAGACAGCAGTTTGGTTTTGCCTGCTGCCGCTCCAATCGTAAAGTTGTTCCAGGACCTCCCTGCTCTTCTGATTAGGACTTCCTTCTAAATGCCAGAGTAAATTTATTTGCGAGCAGTGTATAACCATTTGTTCTTGTGCCAACATGGCCTTAAAACGACAACAACAAAAAGACCCTAAACTGCCCCCCCACCAAAAACCCCATTAAAAAATTAAAAATTTTTACATTCCCTGTTGTTTGCTTCTGATGTATTTATAGAGAGTGATACTATCTCTTCTCAACCACCCCCTTGTTAGACTAAACAAGTCCCTGCTGTGCTGGGACAGCCCCATGGGACATCCTCTGACCCTTCCACCCTGTGCTGGTCTGAGGGTCTCTGAGGGAAAATGAGGGGCTGAGCCAATACCCACCAGGGCTGCACAGAGGGGACACAAGGTGTTTTTGAGAGTTCCCTTTACCATCTGTCCTTGAGTAAGACAGATGAAAATGCTAATAGGAGGGAAGCTGGGGAAGGGTTTTACCCTGCAGTAGCTGCTCCTCAGGACTGGCCCTAGTGCACAGCCTTGCACCCAACGCAGCTCAGCTGCACTGTGAAGAGCAGATCAGATTTTTAACACAGAGGGTTACAGACCCACAGAAGGACACTTCTCTTTAAGCAGTGGATGAGCTGCAAATTCATACTCTAGTCCACAGTAACCCCTTTTTTCACTTGCATGTGAAGGAGCATAATTACTCCTTCCCTCCATCAAGAAGAGTAACTGGTTTTGTATAGACAATTTTCAAAGTAGTGCAACAGCTACATACACACCCTGCCTCAGCTTCATCTGCTGCAGAGGAGGACAAAGGCTCACGCAGCCACATGCACGTTTTACCCAGTATTACAAGGCAAGAACTTTCAGCTTATCATTTCTTGGGACAAATGATACAAGCAAAGCATGGCTGAGCAGCTCCAGGCTTGGCATGAACGGCTCTCAGATAAATCAGGGTAACGTGTGGCTTTTTTGACAGGCTACCACCAAAAAAAGCTCCAGGGCATTCTGAAATATGGCTGGAAACAAACAGGGCTTGACCATATGTGACTGAGAAAGTTATTAATCTCCTCAGAAAAACTTCTTCCACGTCACACAGGAAACTTGTCCTTTTTTTTGTTTTAATTAATGAGTTAAACTGCAACAAATAGGAAAGGTTAACTGCTTGTGGGATGACTAAGTCTCTTCAGGCCCTTATCTGAATAAAAGGGCAAAATAAAAGCAAAAGTAAGCATCTTTCAGTCTGGCTCCTTCCACATCACCTTGCAAGCAAGTTGTTGGGGGTCTTTCTAGCTCCCTGCTTAATTGTGCCCATATCCAGTATGCAGGTGCTGCTGGGGGGAAGCACAGCGACTGTGTGGTAGTGGGCAGCAGCACAGCAGTTCCTGACAGCTCAGAACCGCAAGTGAGGAATGTTAGAGCCACAACTCCAAGGTGTTTTCTGCTATAAATTATAGTGAATTTACTGCACTAAGAAACTACCCGGTTTCTGGAGAAAATTATAGGCAGTGTGTCAGCTATAAATGATTTATGCATAAAGCAACCTGTACTGCAGGAACCCAGGGGGTATAATAACAAGACAAAAAATCATTTAATCTTGTATGTAAATTTAAGCAGGCTGGAATTTTGGAAGAACTACTTGTTTTTATTCCATCTTGTGTTCCTGCCAAGTAAAGACAGCACTTGAGCAGAAAAGCACTGATGTGGAGCAGGTAGATAGGCTTGCCAATTTCCAGCAAGATACATTTTAAACTGGCTTCTCGGTTTCAGTTCAACACCCTCTGAGAATTGATTGGTTTCCATTTGACAAGAAAAGAGTCAGAAAAGCAGAAGACTCTTTCTGGGCTAGATAAACTCAGCCTGAGCAATGCTGTCCGTGGGCCTGATGAAATCGAAACATGCTAGTGTTCAGCAAAAACTGATTCTTCCCCCCTTATTCACATGCAATATACTAATTCTTAGGAGACTCCTCTTGGAGTAAGACCACAGGTGAGCAAAGAGAGCTGAATCAGCTAAGATTTGAAGAATTTGCTCTGGGCTAGGCTTTGCAGGCAAACAAACACTTCACATCGAGTGAGTGTCATTGCAGATAGGCATCAGGAAACGAGAAAATGTCATCAAGCTTTCTCACCTGATTTTTAAAATTATTTGTTAACGAGCTGCAAGAAGCTAATCTGGTATTATACAGTAAAAATAGATGGCCACACTCCAGCTAGACCTTCTCCCAGGGGCATTGCAGGCATGCAAATCAGCAGCTTGTACCAGGCTCTCACTTTTCTGGGACAACAGCTCTGGGCTGCAGAGAGGAAGCAGAGCCAGTGCTCCAACTTCCCTAATTCCATCCCCAGTGTCCCCAGCTCTCTAAAATGAGACAGAAAATGTGCTGCTCACTCAAGTGCTGCTCTGCCTGGTCCCTGTGGCACAGGGATCTTCTCCCCCTCCAGGGGAAGAAGAGTTGCCCCTTGCTCTTACTCTCACCACCGAGGAATAGCACAGTGAGATAAAGCAAACAGATTGACATGGAGCCAAACCCTGATACCCTTGCAATATTTTGTTCAGGTGCAACTTCCCTCTGTGGTTTCACAAAGGACTAAGACTGAAAGAATGAGGTCCATGAAATATTTACCATTACTGTACACGATAATGAGTTTTCTGCATATCCATATGCAATACACACACACATATAAATGCAGCGCACACACACACATATATGCAATATGTCTGAGTTATGATAGCTGTGGGAGTGATTGCCTGGAATTGTCTGCCCATTGTAAATTAAATATGACAGTTCTACATCTGCATTAATGTTATTACTCTTTTAAGACTCTTCTTTCTCAGATGCTGGCATTGGTCTCACAGTCTGTGAACACAGGTCACACTCTTCTCCCTTTATTTTCCTTTTGGCATAACACATACAGAGGACGTCTTATCTCTTCATGGTCTTGCAGCTGGGATCTAAAGGAGCCAATGAGGGTCAGGAAGATTAGGGGAGCTCTGTAAGGGACCACCCAAAGTAGGTTAATAGCAATCATGCTTTGTTACTTTATTGCAAAGAGCAGAGCAGAACAACAAGGGTGAAATAAAGAATTTCTCTTTGCAAGGATAAGACATTTGCATGAACTTTGTTCTGAAGGAAAATATAGACAGAACAGTAGAGATCCTTCCAAAGAGCTGTGATGTAGAAGCATCTTTTTCAACAATATTATGATAGTGCTGTTGTGCCATGGTGAATTAACAAACCATGGAGTCATCAAGGTAAAATAGTAACACATTTTCTTTTACTCAGGAGACACAAGTTCAGCTGAGCTTCTTCAGTGTCCCAGATACAGCCCGAGCAGGTCTCCGATGCTGAGGTCCATGCTTGTGCCGTAAGCAGCCCTGGCATCTCCCCACCCTGACCCAGGAAGGTAGTGGAGAGTTCTCCTTTGGGCTGCCCAGCTGGTCCCCTGTCTCCACCCTCTTTCAGTTCCCCTGCAGCCAAAGGTGCCTTATGCTCCAGTAAGTCTCTGCTGCCCTGCAATTCTCTGCAATGGCTATCTTGTTTTGTTTCTGCCCCTCATTTGTTTTCAAATGAAACCAAATCACTGTCCTTTAATCAATCCCCAAGCTGGAGGATGATCAGGCTAAGTTTTAGCTCTTTTTTTCACCTATGTGCTTATGCAGCCATACCAAACTCACTGGTTTAGGGTCTGTCTCAGTCTACAGGCTAGCTCTTACGTTCACTAAAATTGACAGAACTTCCCAGAGCATGTGCTAGGAAAAGGGAATCACTGCGTGCTGTAGGAACATTACAGGGATGTGCTAGATGCATTCCCCCTTATTTCTCAGTTATGCATTAAGAAGTATTTTCCTGAATATGTTTACACATTTCTTTTGTGATTTGTGAGGATGACTTATATAAGAATTTATTACTAACTGTGTGAATTGATCAGTACAAAAAATATAATGGGAGTTCAGGGGGAAATGACACTCATGGTGTGCTACTGACAGGCACGGCCTTGCACTGGGCCTCAGGAAGAACTAATTATTATAGACCTCTTTGGAGAAAAGGGGGCCTCATTGCTAACCTATTGAAGAACTTTGTGCAGCTCTTAAAAACAAATGAAGTTCAAATGGAAGTTTGCAAAAAGAAGTTTGTAAAAAGAAGTTCAAATGGAAACATAAATTGATTTACTCAGTATTTTGCAGTTTATATGGTCAGGGAGACAGCTCAGGACAGAACCAGTTAACAGACTGAGGTTAGAAATTAAGGACAGGACTTAACTTTCCATAGCAGCATGTTTAGACAGGAAGAAAAAGATGTGGTTTGTGTTTAGTGAGCAGCTAGTAAAATGAAATATGTTATGTGTATGTGCTAGTACACCCTGATTCCCTGCCTCACTCAATTTTCTGCTCAGATACCATAAAGCTGAGTTACTGGCCAGCTGCAGCCAACTGTGCTGCTCTTTAAACATTATTATACTATTCTAGACAAGTAGGTAAAAATAGCCTGGCACGTGAGCTGCCTAGCACGAGTTCACTACAAAGAGTCTGAGCATCAAAGGCTTCAGCTGAGGTGAGAACTTGGACATGGTTTAGTGTTCCCTAAGTCCCACAGGGGGTAGAGACTTTTCAAGTATTATTTTTCGGACTTTTAAGCCAATGTTATGGTCTACCATATGCCAAGAGTTGCGGTACGTCCTCAGCTGAGGCGCAATGCTGTGATCTCTGCTCCAAGATCATCCTACTTGTCAACACTGGGTGGAAGATTGCAGTGCTCTGCTGCTCAGGTGTCCCTGTTCTGAGGAAGGAGGCCACTGTGATGCCCTGCATGAAAAATATGGGATGTAGCTCATTCTGTGGGAAAGGCTGAAGAAGAAGCAGACTGTTACATGAGGCTCCCATTCAAGGTGTGAGACATGACTGGGAGGAGAAAAAGGTTGGCTTCAGCTGGATAATGACTTCATTCGATCAGGTAATACATGGGATTAAGAACCAGCATCCATTTAAAGACATCCAACAGATAATTCCATACTTCCTCAAAATGTTGTTTGTCCTCTCACTGACAAAATGCTACTGGATTTTCTAGTAGGGTCTAGATTCAGATACTGCCATCAATCTGGTGTTTAGGTCCAGGACAATTCAAATCAGTCAAAGCTCTGCTGTGTATTTCAACAGAAAAAAAATTAGCCCTATAAAATATCAATTCTGTCAAGGGAGATTAGCACTTAACTCCACCCCAGTATTCCCAGTGTAGGAAACTGTACATTTTTAAGCTCTTAAGGAAAGAGAGCAAAACATCAGTTCACAAGCTGTCCTCACAGGAAAGTGTCACCTATCCTGCACTCAGCTGCGTGCAGCATCTGTATGCTAAAGAAAATGTGAATAAAATAACTTTTAGAATAATAGCAACAATCTTAAGAAGTGACATAGTCATCCCATATGTTTTAAGGAATATGTCTATACTTAGTCTAGCAGCCTTCCCCCAATGTAGGCTCTCTTTTTTTTTTTAATTCCCATCAAATTTTACTGCATTTGTATGATATGCAATTAATGAGCCATAGAATCATTGAAATTAGAAATGGAAAAGATGCATTAAGTCATCTAGTCCATCCCCTGACAGTGCAGGATTGTTCCCTGCAGTGTATTTTTATATTTTCTAATGCTCTGTACGGTCCAGATTTAAATGTCTCCAGAGACAGAGCTTCTACCAATTCATTTAGAGGACTGCTCCATGGTCCTGCAGGTCTCACTTCCTGGAAAATTTTCCTCTTAAGGACACGTGCATCTTTCTTTTCTCACTTTCCTTCTGTTCTAGCTCTACCTTCTACCTTCTAACTCAAATGATTCCCCTCCTCCCTGCTGATATTTATACTGTATGTCATCATGCCCTCTTCTTTGATATTGCTTATATAAACCATACACATTCAGTTTTCATGCTTCCTTACATGCCCAACTGTTTCCCTCCAGCCCTTTAATCATTCTATGTTGCTCTCTCCGAACCTCCTCCACATTGTCTGCTTCCTTCTGATAAAAAGGCAGCAAAGGCAGGATTCCAGGTGTAATTTTTCCAGGTTTGTACAGGAAAATGGTGTTACCCACCTGCTCCACACCATTCAATCACTGTGGCTCCTCAGCTGCCATATTGCCTTGAAAATGCTGCTGTGAGTTGCTGCCCACTGGTACTTGTGCTGTGACGATGTTACTGAACGGATTGTAAAAGCACACCTCATTGAGGTGTCTGACTGCTCAAAATGGCAAATATTAGCAAATGATACACCTAGGCTGTCAAAAAAAATAGTAATTGAGGGAAGGTAAGAAAAGTGAAAAGCAATACCACTGATTTGTTCCATAATTTTGAGAGGTTTCTAGGGATATTTTATAACACTGAGTACTGGATTTTGTATTTACCCACTAGATGATTGCAACATTATCAACCTTTTTGGATGGCATCCTGTTCTCATCATAAATACTGGGAGCTTTGTCTCAAGTCCCCCTTCTTTTGAGTCCTTGACCAACATTGAAGCAAAACTTTAAGGGGTGGGAGGTTACATCGCTGAATTTTAGGATCAGTGAGGGCTCAGGGTTAATCAGGTTGCTCCTCATTTCAGGGAGTGAGAAAAAGAAGCCTTTGCTTTCAACAAGGTGAATGCTGAGAAGGGCCAAACTAAAATCACAAGGCATAAAGCCATCAAAAAGTGCCACAATGATGACAGTATAAATTCCTTAATAGAATAAAATAGGTGGATGCTATAACAACAAACCTCAGTCATGGTATTTCAAGTGAAGTGATTCCTTCTTCTGCTCTAAATCCTTTTAATGTGCCTTGTATTGAATATCCCATACAGGTGGAGTACTATAAATTCTGCTATCTAGCAGCACACACTGTTTGTATGAACACTTTATTCCAGCTGAGACACAAGTATTAATAGCAACATGGATCCTTCCTTTCAACCACGTTCCTTCCCTGGAAAAATTTATTTCTGCTGCCTTTGGCAAGACTTGCTCTGAGGGAGTTCCCACAGAAGGCACAAATACAGCAAGTGAGAAGTAATTCTAAAACTCTTTTTTATGACAGACATTTCATATGTAAAGCTGTCTTGACCTATCTGTCTGTTTCTCTCAGGCTATACCATTCTGAAAATTAATTCTTAATGAATCTTTAAATATGTGAAGAGCAGAGCCACATGCTCTAGCAATAATAATTAACACAAGTGAAACTGTAGGCTTCTTAGGGCAGGAGAGAACATTTTGTACCTGTCTGCAGTGTCATCGCCCTCTGTGAGCTGAGCTAAACAGCAATATAAAAGGGTAAATAACCTGGGAGCAGTGGGTTTGTTCCATAGAGCCCCATCAGTTCACTTTCTCATGTATTGATCTTATACACAGTGCAGATTTTTAAAAAAAGAGAATTTTTTTTCCACTCATGGCTGTTTTTGATGGGGTTGTGTGAGACAAG
>NW_008237434.1:235622-247581 GCF_000691975.1 Corvus brachyrhynchos
AAACCCTTCACTTGCATACAGCTCTGCTGTGTGCAGCAGAGGGTTCATCCACACTGTTTGGTCAGGAGGAGGTACCAAAACTTTCCCACACCACAAGCTGGGCAGGAATATCAAGGGCACTTTGCAGCTGTCAGGCTCACAGACCAGCTGCCAGCCACAGCTGGCTCCACCTCATGCACACCTGGAGAGGGCAGGGCCATGCACTGGGTGTTCAACACATGAATCACCTGGCCACGTTGCCACATCTTCTGCCAAATCACCTTTTTTTCCTGGAGCCTTTAAGGATCTATATCATCCTGTGCCAGTCCAAGCTCACAGGACTCCTTGGGTCTTCCACCAATCAGCCAATCGAGTCTATTTCGAGGGGGGTTGAGGGTGTTAAGTAACTTCCTACAGCAATGGGTCAGTTGTCAGAGCTCCACTTTGTCCTTTCTGGCACTGGCAGTGGTGTGTTCAGGTGACTCACATATTTGCCATCATCAGGAAGCTCTTTGTGAGAAAGTCATGACAACGATGTATAATGACACCTTAAAAAATGCTGTGAGAACTCACTGTTTCTCAGGAACAGGACATAAAAAGCTGCATAACTGTGAGTTTAGCAGGTTGCTACTCTTCTTTGTTACCTATATTGCTGTAGGGCCTTCCAGCTCCAGACCTGGACCAGGTCCCATGGTGTTATTAGCTGCTGAATTGGCACAGATCCAAATGATGATGCCTTTACATTCCAAGTATTGTTAAATCATAAATTCTTCCTGGTAATTCAGCTTTCACCTCTCCTTTTCTCAGAGGAACAGAACAGTCACCCAGCCCAGGTACAATGGTTGTAAACAAGATCTAGGAGTTCAGCAGTCAAACAAACCGAAAAAGATCCACAAACCAGATCTTTCCCTGCCTCTGTCCAACCCCAAGAATTGGTCTTCTGAGAGTTTAGATACCCAACTCCCCTACCCTGTAATCTTAGATGCCAAGATATTTATCCTATTTTCTTCTATGTCTGTATGTGAAGGTGTCATTCTTTATCAAGTTTCACTGAAAAATATATCAACATCTGTGCAGCAAACAAGGGAAATTAATTACTTTGGAGACATGGGGGAAAACAAAAAGAAATCATATAAATATCAACATTCATTCCAAAAATGTGATATTGAAAACAATTGCCAAATGCAATAGGTAAGCAATGCCAGGAGAAAAAAGTTAGGAGACGAAACACACACATGAGAGAAGAAGACAATAATCAATATATTAATATAAAACAATAATACAGCTGGTACAATAAAGTGGTACCATGGGGAGACATGCAGTGTATCATTAGTATTCTGCTCTAATGAAACCCACAACACACAGTGTACATTAACTAGTGTAAAGTCTTTTCAGCACAGTGAATATTCCACCACTTTACTGGCCCATTTATTTTAACTGAAAGAGAGATGATCCTGTTGCCAAGCTATCAGATGGTAAAAGGGATATATTTGATGGATAAAAAAAAAGAAAGGTCTGCCACAGCTTTGCAAAATATATTTCTAATTTAAATGCGTGCGGTATACAACACTCATGCCATACCTGCAGAGAAAAATAGAGGTGGGGGTGGGTTAGAGAGAAAGGGACGGGGGAAAGGAGGAGGGGGAAAATATCATTTTAAATAAACAAAAAAAAGTCACAGACATCACTCATTTTTTTTTTTCAACCTGTTCTTGTGATGCAGATTGACAGCCCTTTTAATATGAAATAAATCAGCCAGGATAAGGAATGTCTCGGAGAACATACAGATTGAACACTGATTGACAGAGCTTCTCTGAAACCCATTCTGTTTGCAGTCGGTTTTTTAGCAGCTAACTTGAAAGGATGTCAGGTGCTTTGAAATGTTTCAAGTGTTTTGAACCCAGCAAACAATTGTAAAATGTGCTTATTGGTGCTCAGGCTGAAGCAGGAGCGCGGTGGGGCTCGCGCGAGAACAATGCTGAGGAAGGCAGGCCAGGAGAAATGAAAGCGAAGCTTTCCTCTTCCATTCAGGCACTGTCCAGCCGTCAGGATTTTTGGACTGTTGTCAACAACCATACCTAGTTAGCAAGATATTTTAAAGTGAAGATGCCACGTATTGGAAACTTGAATCACGCCTGGGGAGCGTGCAGCATTGCATTCCCTCTGTAGACTCACAGTCACTTCTAACCAAGGATTGACTAGTCTCATTGCTGATAACAAGACATGACATTTTTAAAGCTGTGTGTCCAGTTTGTACCACTGCTTCTTTCCTGTTAGGCTCAGACCACCATTATGCTGGCTTTGATAATGTTGCAGATATTATGGTTAGCTGTCTCCTTGCATTTCCTGAAATGTCCTATGTCTGTTGTTATCTCTCAAAGCAAATACCAGCACATGTCATAGTCACACTGAGAGAGAAAAGATGAAAACCAAGCCCAATGGCATTTGCAGGCTCTTTTAGCAGCACACCCTTGAGAATGACAATTTAGGCTTGTATGGGTCATTTTTCTATGAGTGTTTTCTGTATGAGTGACTTTTTTTTTAAAATGGCTTGACATTTTTGCTTTTATGCAAGGTGCAAAGGTCATTCAGAAAGGAGATATTGGGGTTCTCACTCTGGAAGATCACCTCACCGAGGGAGAGCACTCAGTAATGCAGTATGACTTGGTGAAAGCTGCTGGGTTCAGCTCAGATGCTTCACCTGAAAGATTCAAATCTCTTTCACAGAAGCTGGGAGTGAAACAACCCCAAAGACAGCAGGACCACTTGCACACTTCCATTCTTAGGCACTCCAGAGTGAACAGGATGGATGTTTATGTGCCAGGCTCTCACCTCTCAACATGTCTCCTTCTTCCATGGCCTTGACTTCTGGTTTGGTCAGTGCCTCATGCTGGGGAGGCCTCTCCAGCACACACATCTCTCTACATCCAGTTCCTCCAAACCTCAGATCCCTAGAAGGTAGTTATTCTCTGTGTAGTCCCTTATTTGCTCCCTGATAATTGTCTTTCCAGCCTTTGCAGAATGAGACAGAAAATTTCCTATATACTGGAATAAAATCTCTGCTACCAGGAGTGAGAAGAGGGGTACCTTTTTCCAATGTGGAAACAGATGAAAACAGTCTTTTAAATTCTTTACTCTTACTTTTCTTCTAGTTTTTGCCTTCTAGATCCAAATTGCCATTGTCCCTCTGATTTGATTTGTGTTCCTTGCTTCCACCTCTGGCAGCTAACATCCCTAACCTGGCACATGTGATTGCATCTCCTGGTGTATCAAGACATGCTCAGAAATGCAGTTTTGCCGTGGCTCTTTCAGTGTGCCTCAGTGCAGCTGGGTGTACTGGACAAGAGAGAGATGTACAAGCACAGGCTGGCACTAGGATGAATAGCATGTCTGATGTGTCAAGGATGGGTCAATTTGTTGTGGATGAGCTGACCAGCTGGTCTGTACCTGCACAATGACAGCAAGGTGGTCCGACACACTGGATGCACTGGATAAAACACACAACAGTTTGTCACCAGGGCTTTGGATGAACGGCAGAAGTTCTGCTTGAGCAGAAATATGAGTCCTCTGGTTTTTTATTTCAAGCAGGAACACCCTCTTGCCCCATAAAGACATGGTTAGTCACCTAATATGCATGACTTTGTGCAAGGTTGCTTCTGTGAAAATGAGGTGGGACTACGTACTGCCAGGCACCACCTGGGCGCAGAGTGAGCTACTGAGTCCAAGCACCCTTCTCCTCGCCTCTGTCTTTTTCAGAGCTACATGTCTTCCCCACCAACAGTTTTCCCTGGATTTGAATAAAAACAAAATTCCAGGGGAAGAATATTTTTATCTATCTCTATAAAACCAACAACACAGGGCTTACTGACCAGCCTCTCCAGGGCCTTCCAGCCACCTTCCAGTCTTCACAGACCTGTGTCTGTTAAATCTTACAACAAAGGTCTCTTGGGATTCAATGGCAATGTTATTTCTGTCCCTTATTTCTAGAAGCTTAAACTGGAGCCTTCACACTACGGTGAGTAAAGGGCAGGAGCCAAACTGTAACTCTAGGAGCCATGTATTGATCCCTGTTTTAACAGGTGTTTCAAAGAAGATATAGTGTGACCCTGGTCTTCTCCTGGCACAAATCATTCCTTAGCCTTCCCCTTCTGCTCCACAGCAGGGAGCTGACAGTGCAGGAGGGAGGAAAATACAGAGCCTCCATCCCCTTTCCAGCTCTCTCTGTGGAAAGGGGGAAATCTGGTGACCTTTACTGTGCTACTTAAGGACTCTGGCTGCTTGGGTGTCCCATGCAGGTCTGAGGGGGGACCCTCTATGACTGCTTCCTGCAAAAATGCACAGCAGAGCTGCAGCTCTATGCTGGAAGACAAAAAGTGTGGGAGGGCTTTAGAAATCCCTGCCCATCTCCATGCTGCAGGTATTTGTCTGCAGCACCTGCAGGTATCTGTTTGCATCCTGCACCTGTGGGCACTCAGCAGACGTGCCATCACAGCAGGGGTGTTTCGTCAGGGGAACAAACAGCACCACAGAGATCTTCTGCTGGCCCTTCCTCTTTCCTGTTCTTGCTTTAGGCAGCTTTAGTCCCATATCCCCATTGCCTTTTGACCTTTTTGCTGTTTATGCTCATCTCCTCTGAGGGGGTGAGAGGCTTATGTGGAAGTCTGTTCAGATGGAAAACAAAAATCAGTTTCCCTAAAAAGATTAACAAGTCTCTCATTTTACTTATATATATAAACATGTTGCCCCTTTTGGATATTCCTTTTTCAGCTTTCACCTGACACTTGTTTTTAACTTCCAGCCTCAGCAGCGACCCCTCTTGCTTGCAGCTGCCAGAGCAAGATGTGAGCCCGACTCCGTCCTATCGTCATTTTCCTGTGGAAGTTGAGTGGCACAAGGTCACCTAAACATCCTCCCGCCTCTCCTCACTCTCCAAGGGGTGACTGCACTGGCTAGCTTGGCATAGGGAGACACTGACTCTCACAGGTCTCAGCCAGGAGGCAGCACTGGGAATCAAAGCTCAGTTCTTCAAGAGCTGGCAGGTTTAAAAGGTAGTCCCCTGGAGTGCTGAGCCACGGTGCTGACGAGCATCAAATCTATCTTAAAGTTGGAAATATGATCCAGTTGGGAATGACTGTGATTTAATGCCATCAAAGTACTATGGGGCATATTCTTAAAGAAACTGCTGTAAATTATTTGTGGCTAATTCCATGTGGATGGAGAGCATGATACGTTCACAAGTACAAGAGCCCTGCTTGTATCTAATAATTGTTATATCTTCTCTGAAATTTACTGCCGATGTCTCAATTTTAACAATTTAAATAACAAGCTTAACCAAGCGGAACTAGGCGAAGGCAGGCTGGCTCCCTTGATGAAAGCAGGACAACTCTTATGTCTGAGTACATTTATACTTTGACATGAGCAGTGACACACAAAGATGAAATCTGGTTAAAGCTGCAGCTTTCTCAGCACTGTGACAGCTTCTTAGTCTAAGCAAAACTGTTTCTGAAGTGGGCATAGCTGCTAACTTTACTTAGGAGAATGATTAGGAAAAAATGACTCTATGAGAGGCAGGATTAGGGAAGATGCACTGCTGGATATAGAGCAGCCTCAGGATTCCCAAACTAGTGTGTTGGCTGTGTGCTGTGATGGCACAGACAGGCTCAGACAGCCCTGGCTGTGCTCCATGCATGACTGCAGGGCTCAGGAATGACTTAAGCCCCAGTGCAAATCAGGGAGGTTTGATAAAAGCACGTGTTGCAGATGCTGGAGGGCAATGTTGTGCGTGTTTTAATGGTATGCAAAATAATTGGCGATCATGGGATCTGGCCTGAGGAAGCTGATAATGGGAGCTTATGTACTACTGCAGCAAGGAAAACCTTGGAGAATAAATTCTTCATTGTTCCTGGGACAAACCCATCACGAGAAGAACCCTCCTAAACCATCATCAGCCTCTACTTGCAGAGTTTTCAATTAATTTTGATAAGAAGAGGAGAAGGAGATACTCTCATTCTCCCTCTGCACATAGTGACACCACTCTTAATTCAAAATTCATACAGGAATCAATGAAACGTTCCTTTACCAAGCTATTGCAAATCCCACAGACTTCTGTCTCAGTAGATAGGTAAATGACACAAATAAACATACCTAGAGCTCATTGTTATTTATTGATCATATGCTAAAAATCTTCCCTGGGCTATATCAGGGTTTCTTTACATTAACAACCCCACTACTCACTTCTGTTTTTTCGGCTGGGAGACAGTTTGTCCTTGCCTGTGTATTCAGAGAAATCATGCTAGCACTGGGTCAGCTACATTTACTGTTAGCAGTGGGTGATTATTATAGCAAAAATAAGAAAAAAGTAAAGGAAATTCTTGCCTCCTAGAGATGGTTTGCTGTTAAAACCATCTTGAAATACCTGAGGCAGCCAGTCCTACTTGTGAAGCTGGCAGAACTCCTGCTATTGCTGTAACTTACATGAAATTCTACCACCTCCCAGAATAACATAAGTTACTGGAGCAAAATGATTTTGTTGCCAGTGAAATTATGTCTATATCAGGAGATTTACTGGCACAGGTTTGTGAATTACCGGGATAATTTTTTTTCCATGGCTCTCACCAAAAGTAGCTGAGGTTTATAGTACAATCCAAGCAAAAACTATCACCAATGAGAAGGAATACACAGGAGAATCAGGAAAGGCTTAGTGAATGAGAAATGTTTCTGTGATGGACACCAAGGATATAAAATGAACTGGAACGGCAGCTATTGTATTATTTATATGATTTATTGGCATAATTATTCATTATTTATTCTGGTCTTGAAGAGACACAGGCATCAGTCAATTTCAAATCCTTCAAGATGCCAATCTTATAATGAGAAGGTAGACTTTTCTTTAGGTCAGTTAGTTTCAAAATATTAGCACAAATGAAAGATAGCCCATCAGGTTTGTCAGCTGCCTGGTTAATTCCCCTAGCTTCCAACTCACATTCCTGAGAGCCTGTTTACTAAACCTCAGGTATCCATGAAGTTATAACAAGCTGTGCTATTGCCCTTGACTGATTGCAATCTTTGTGTGTGTCTGTCTTTTCTCCAAAAACCTACATCGTTTCTCCAAGAAGTTTCCTTTCACATATTTTGTATTTTGGAGAGGGAACAACAGGAAACAATCTCAGCCTTCTCTGCAGGGTCAGCCAACAGCTCACAGCACTTACAGACAGGAAGGTGAAGTCACAACCTAGCTGAAAGCAGTAAAAACCCACCCAGAGACAGGATGAAGATCTCTCTGCATGGTGTGTTGATGCCTTCTTTATTTTGTGTACAGACTCTGGGTGTCTTCAGTGGAACTCTGGTTTTTGGGCAGAACAAGAGGCAACAAGGTTATCATGGTCCCTAGTGCAGATGCCTTTCTCCAGCCCCCTTCTATTGAGTCCCTCTCTCTAGCCAGATGTTTTCCTAGCCTAAACCAACACCTGCTTTGGGCTGCTGACAGCTAAAACGTTACAAGAAAGAAATTTGATGGGCAGGTACAAAACAGTTTGGGTGGCACCTCTCCTCTCCTCTCCTCTCCTCTCCTCTCTTTCTAGGGAGCTTCACTAGAATATAACATCAGAATACTTGTTGCAGTACATTTAAGTGATAGACACCGGGCAAGCAGACACCATTGGTTAATGCATATAGTACATTTTTATTTACTTTTTTCTGACACTAACATTTTTATTTGGGGTCATGTGCTTTTACAATCCTTCATTTTTATTCTCCTTTTGATCTGAGTTTATGAGATTCCATCAATCACAGTAAATTTCAATCACCAAGGAGACAGCCCTCAATTCAGACAACTGTAACAATCAATCAGTAAGATTATTTTGCCTTTAATGATTCACCTGCATGAAAATCAAAACTTGCTCTCTTCATTAGACCTTGCTATAGGTATGCTCTTCTTTTCTCCCTGGATATTTTAACAGATGATGAGACATGAACAACCAAGTGTTTGAGCGGTTTAGACTGCTGTGCAAGTCTGTAAGCCTTGCCCTGCAGCTCCCAGCTCACCCCACATGCATAGGGAGTCCAGGCAGGAGGAGCAGCAGGCTGAGAGCCTCTTGGAGCAAGGAGGGAGCATAAGGGCAGAGCTTTCCCCAGCAGAGCCTTCTCCGGCACTTCCTGGGGCAGCCTGGCATGCCATGTGGACCAGCTGGTGGGGAGGGTTAACCCACAGGACAAGGGCTGCTGGTGGAAAGGGGCTCCATAGCACATCATTCCCTCTGTGGGATTCCTCTCCAGGTCATCCTGTAGGAAGCATGCAAAATGCATCTTCTTACCAGCACAGCATGCCCCTTAGGCCTTCCTCATCCTTTAAATTCCCTTAAAGTGCATTATTGTCCACGGTGCTTACAGACATGGGGAAGGAGAAATAGGTCTTTATACTTACACTGGCTTTTCATTTTCTTTTCAAATTACCATGCAAATCTCCTGACTTTTCATCTCATTTAGTTTAACCCTCAAATTCCTCATGGGTACAAGCAGAGGGCCTGGCGTCAGATGAAGTTACTTAGAGAGCTTTACAGCATAAACACTGAGGAAATTATAGTTGTTGTTTCTGATTAATATTTAATATTATTTAATTCATTTTATTAAATAAGAGTAGCATAATTTAGGCCAAAGTATTTTGTAAGGTTAATAAAGACAAGAGACCAAATTTCTCTCTCATGTAGTCCTCAGTTCACAATAATGTTGTGCCAATAACAGCGATAATAGGATAACTCAAAGGAGATCCTGGCACAAAGCATAGCTGAAATCCTTGTCCTGAGAGTCTACAGTAACACACTCACTGTCTTTGCAAAGGCAGGATTTCAGACAAAAAGACATTTCTATTATGGGCTAAGGAACAGTTGACCTTGAATCAGAGATGAACTCCACCCAGAAATCAGAAGCAAAAGGTTTTCCTCAGAAGTTGACTGAAAGTTTGATTAGCAGAGATGATAATTCAGATGATAAATATTTCTCAGACATCAAACAATGCAAAAATGCAACACAAGCAAAACCAAGATAGAACAAAACTAAAAGATAAATATCTGCTAAATCAAACATTTCTGCTGCAGTCATTTCTCCAGTGAGACTAGGGTCTAAACAATCATGGCAGACGTGGGTGTAAGTAACCCTGGTCTGAGATTCCTTTTGAAAGGTGGCACTAGGGTTCCAAGATGCAAAATGGAAAAAAAAAAAGGGTCGCTGATAACAATTTTTAATTCAGCCAACCCTCCTTTTTTCCCCCTCACTGTTTTGGCACTGGTGACTGGTATGTCATCTTTGTCAGTCCAAAAATAATTCTTTATAAACACACTGAATAATAATGACCACTGTTGTAATTTTACTGACTACTGTGTGTGGCTGTTTGCATGAGAGAGATTTTGACCTTCTTAGCCTCACTCTAAATTATTGGAAACAAATTGAATTAATAGTTCTTTTATAGCATAAATACATACATAAAATTTTGAGATGTTTAGGAAAACTTAATAGCAGAGCTTTGTGTAACAACTTGCCTAGACAGCACAGATAAAGGCCACTTCTCATGTTCCTACGGAGTTTACACAGAATACAAAGATTCCTTTGTCTTTTCTTGCCTTTGTCTCTGCCTCTGATACCAAAGTTTGTTGGTACCATCTTAAATAAGAAAGGGTTGCTTTTTCCAATCCATCAGAATTGCTGTATGAACACATTTTGCACTGTAGCCTTAAAAGTAGTTGTGCTTCTCGCTTTTGTTCTTTCATTATGTGAGAGACACAGTTATTCAGTATTTTATTCTCATTAGAGCACTGCTTGTCACATGTTTTCACCAGAAACATTCATCACCAAGGTCAAAGGGTGAATATTGTGATCTATTATGCTTAGAGGAATCTAATGAAAAGCCACATAATTATCCAATTTTAAGAGAAGCATGTAAAAAAAAGAAGGGGGGGCACTTGCTATAATTTAAATTGTTTTGTTTCCCTGAAGCAAAATTCAGCACCTGATTGACAAGACATAATGATAATTCTTATTGATATGGTGATGTTAATTGTGTAGAGATATTTAATAAGTCCCGTATTCCTGAGGTAAATGCATGCTCTTAACCTGCACCTGAACCTGATTTTTGATGCAGTCTGAGGATGAGGCAAAGATACAGATAACTGAGCACAAGTGGATTTTCAGTCTTGTGTGGCAGAATGGAAATTGGAATCTTCAGAATCTATTAGGAGAACAATTCTGCAGTTGCTCACACTTTTATAAATTATGCTGTATATGATGCTAAGACACAAAGTCAGGAGTTCCAACTGGGGAAAATTACCATGACTTTACTGCATCTGCAGGAGTAGGCTTTTTTTTTTTTTTTTTGTTCTTTTCCCAAAAGAGGTTAGAAAGCAGTTTACATTTTAATAGAGACATACTTAAATAAGATGAAAAACATTCTGTCACTTAGCCCATGGACTGGCTTGTCCTCTAAAATGTGGGACAAATAGCAGAAACAACAGACACAACAAAAATATGTAAGGCAGAAAGCTGAAAACAGCAGAGCCACTTAAATGTATTTTACATTCAGATTTCACCAGCTGTAACAAGAATAGGGTGGAAACAGTGAAGGGCTATTGAAGTGGCTGAGAACAGGAGTGGGTTTCAGAAAGACACAAGTTATATAACTGGATTTCCCACAAGGGCACATGCCTCAACTGGACTAAGTTCTTCAGCCTTTTTGTATACCTTTAACACGTGAAGTTGGAAGACCCACAATTTGCATAATGTGTTGGGATTGATCCATCTGGGGCTTGATAACCCCAAGATGCTCAGCACTTCAAACACTTGTTCATATTTCAGCACATGCATGAAGCTCACTGGGATTGTCCATGCATTAAAAACTAAGCACACGCTCTGCTGGAAGGTGCCCTGAATGTGCTGCAGGGGAAAGGCTTCAGTTCACCCTGAGGAATATGTCAGAGGGCTCCCTGTGCTAAGGTCACTGAAATTATGGAAACTGATGTCCTTAGCTGCTAAGGCTCATCTTTCAGGAGCTGTACCATGATACTGCAGGCACTCAGAGGGGGAGAGTACCTCTTGCTTTTCACTGCCCACCCAGGAGAATCCATTGCTGGTTCAACAACGTGCTGATGTGTAAAGTAAAGCCACATCCTCCCTTTTTCTGGGACCTGAGGAACTTGGCCATGTGTATGCTCACTGTACCAGAGTGCCTACAGAGCTAGTCATGGTGTCTGAGCACAGGATCAGGTCCTAAAGACCTCTCTCTGACACCTGCCCCAAGACTGTCACCCTGCATCTGATACCAGTCCAGCTCACTGAACAGGACTGTGCTTTGTACTCTCACTCCATCAAAGGCAGAGAGGGGCATGAAGATAACACAGTTATCCAAAAGAGCTGAAGGGCGTGAGACCTCCCTGCACAGCTTCACTGACAGCTGCTGCTACTATAAACTAGTGTGTGTGCTGCCCTGTGCATGTTTATTTCTCTCCAGAGGAGGAGGAGGTGGGTTGGGAAGCCTAGAGCTGCTCCTGGCCACCCACAGAACAAAGGCAGGGTTGTTCTTCTGAAATCCGGGACAGAAGCAAAATTACTTCCTCCAGAGAAAGGTGGAAACAGGGGAGGGCCTGTGGCTTGGAGCAGAGTCTCAGGGTTCTAATGACTCTCTGGGGTGCTCTGGGTCTGGAACAGTGTGTGTCCCACCCTGTGCTGGGGCACAAACCCAAACCTAAACCCATGAGGAGGGCTGGTCCTTACCCTTCAGGCATAGCCACATGCTTCTTGCAGTTTCTGTCATCTGGAAATCTATCCAGTTGACATCTTTTATTCACAAAGACTTACAATTTAGGACTCAGACTGTTCCACTATGGTAGTAGAAGTGTCTTAAGGAGGAGCCAAGATTAATGAAACAATCAGGGACAAACCCAGAAAGAGGCAAGCAACTTCAAAAATTATATATATGCAGCCTGAGCACAGAGGG
>NW_008237434.1:247641-285158 GCF_000691975.1 Corvus brachyrhynchos
ATCACATTTCTAAACATTAATAACACTTTAAATAAGCTGCTATAAAACTGACAAAAATAATATATTAACTTTGAAAATAGCGTTTACAGCACTTGCACATAAAACTGAAATGCACTTGTGGTCCACTGTGTAGTTTGCTCATTAGATGAGCAGCCAAGGATCAATAACTCTGCAGGACAACTGTTAAGAATAGCTTAGATAAGATAATTTCAGCCTCTTTTTTTATGAACATGTGTGGCTGAACTACTGCTTTTTAAAGTAGTTTGGAGATACTGCACCTTACAGCCTCCTAGCTTTGGTTTGGTTTTCATTTTAAGTTATACCATGCAGGCAAGAAATTATTATGTTTTAAATGTATACCTTGCAGTCAAATATTTCCTTGTTAAGTGAAACTATCATCAGAAGATGTTGGCTGCTTAATTTGAAAGGCAGTTTCTGGATAACAGGACAAGGAATGAACATTTTGAAGAGAAAAAACATAATTAACTATGTGTCATAAGGGCAGGTGGACATAGGCAGGATAACTGCATCAGCCCCAACCACTTCACTGAGAAACCATAGAATCATAAATTCATAGAATCATTTACTTTGAAAAGACCCTTAAGATCACTGACTTTAACCATTTTACTGAAAACAGAGTACAAAATATATTATTTTCATTAAGAGCTGGTCTTGCAGACTCCCCCTCCAGAAAAAAAAGTATGAAAAAACTATTTTGGCCACAGAACAATCAAGCCACGGACATGGATAGTACTTCTGAGACTGCACTACAAATAGTGTTCATACATGCTCCAACTGGGACAAAAGAAATGCTAAAAAAACTCTACTTCAGCTTCATGTTTTTTGCACTGATTGTTTAGCAGGCTTGTGCTTTTTTCCATGAGAACTGGCATATCCTTCTAAACAGCCCTTACAATCAAATCTTTAATACAATGGACATCCTTCTACCCACTGAGCATATCCATAAAGAACCAATAAAAATATCTATGGGGCAAGAGGGACTGATGTGTAAGGAAAAATAGTCAAACAAATTTCGATTGATCTCGAACTGATGAACTGAAAGTAGCATATTGAAGACAGTAGGACTTTACTATTTTGGATCCATTGTAAGTGAATAAAGGCCCTTTATTATCTGACTTGAAGGTAAATGGGAGGAAGTTGCTGTAATGAGAGATGGCCTATTATGTCAGAGAGGGGAAGAGATTAGCTAGACACTAGAATATAACAGTTTGCAGGGTGGTAAATCTATAAGCAATATTCTTGAAAGTATCACAGAGATGTGGTAATAAAGGACCTCCTTGAAATCCAGCTACTTGGACAATCCCTACATTTAGCTGATAGGCCTAAGGATCCACATGTCCTTTGGTGGCCCACATACTGCATTTTTCTTTCCATGAAATCCAGTGTGAAAGCAGAAAAAAAGCCAATATTCAGCCTGTTCTCAGATATGAGTGAAACACATATCCAGACTCATGAACTTTGATATGCTCCTGGATCCACTGACATAGACATAGTTCTGATTACCACGTGAAAAGAATTCAGATACTGAAGAGGATCCTGGAGGAGGCTGTATGGGTTTACCCAGTAACAAAGCCTGACAACTTTATTAAGGCCAAGTATCCACTGTGGAAATTGAGTGGCCAAGGAAATCTGTTTGCAGAGGCCATGGGACCTTTGACAGATCATGCGACATTTAACAGATCTTTTTTCTAGGCATGGCTTGCTGCACCTGAACAGAAGCTGGAACAAAAACCCCCTAGGCTTTATGGCATTGCTCTTCCCTGATTAGGGATCTGCTGGCTCTCCTGGAAGGAGCACAGTCACTAACTTAGCCTGGCTTCACGGATATGACCAGCCCTGTATCGAGGTTTATCACCACTAAACAAGAATTCAGAGTCCAAATTCTCATACAGGTTATTTTGTGTAATTAGCATGAAGCAACCCTGAAGTTTACAGGTAAGAGCAGTGGAGAAATCCCCCTGTGCAGGGACAGTGTCACACAGGCAGCCAAGATGGTACAACACCTTTCTGCACCAGCTTTGTCTGTAGTTCCATGGATAACAAGAAGGAACACACCAAGACGGGTTCAGGAGAAGGAGGTGGACAGAAGTAACTATGTTATGCACAGCAAGTCACTTTTCCTTGCTAGAGATCCAGCTGTTATAAATTAGCTTGGAGCTGGAACACTCTGTGGTGCTGAGCTGAGTTTAACAGAATGAACAATTGGGGTCTGCACCAATAAAACTTGTATATCCCTCGATTTTTTGCCACAGAAGGGTGTCAGCTCCCAGGCCAGAGAGGAAGCCTTCATTAGGTACAATGCAACATAACTGGACATAACAGTAAATGATGGCTGGCCCAGCAGTTATGTGAGGTCTTCAGGTTCCTGGCCTCTCACAAACTTTTTGTGTAGCCTGGAGCAAGGTAGCTACTCAGCTGTCCTCAATGCTCCTTCCACAAAACTCGGAAAGCAATATTTTCCCTTTTTAAGGCATGAAAATGATCATACTGCTGCAGAGTGGATATTCTACTTGACAGGCAGCTTGACAGAAGGATTTCTTCAGGTACAAAGTTGACCTAAAAGAGTTGTGGTGGAAATCCTGTCACTTGAACTGTTTCCAGACAGAAAGAATATGGCCTAGGAGAAGCATGTCTCAACAGGCTGTTACAAGTAGCCTGAAAATTAAACTTTTGCACCTTGTAGACTACACTTTTGTGCCGAGACAACAGATCAGATTTGATTTATGAGAAGCAAATCCCGAGAAGTGCTGAATGTGCCTAACAAATTGATGGGTGACACCCACCCTGAAATGCTCCTGGACACAGAAAACTGTGCAACTCAAAAGTCAAGTACAAGAATACAATGAAAGGCAGATTACTACAGAGCTGACTAGTCTTAAGAATCATGTACTGAATTCCAAACCCCAGCCAATGTCCTCTAAATAATATTTCACTTTAGGAATCCCTTTGCTCCAGGGATTAGTTTAGCCACCTCACATGTCACAGCCCAAATCTGTAGGGAACAACTACCAAAATAATTGTTTTGACCAGGTGTCATAGACTGCAAGCTTTTATCACAGTGGACTGTGTACTTGTGGCATAATAGGAGATTAGGACTCACTTGAGAAAGAAATAGCTTGTCACTCCATCGATCAGAAGGTCGCACAAGAGACCAGTGTTGCCATCATCTTGGAACAGGGGCAAGTTTGAGGAGGGACAAGGAAATTACTGCTGCTATTGAAGAGACATAGATCACCTCCCTGCTCACACCTGGCCAGCTACTTTGACCATCAAGTTAAGGCAGAAAACTGCATGACAGATTGAGGATATATCTATGTCAAACTGTGAACTCCATTTTGTTCTATGAAATGTGTTTTGTGTCAATGCTTCTATACAGTGCTGTGCCCTTCACTGAAGAATGTCACCCCATGTCAGAATGCAAACTCGTTTGTAGATTACAGCATAGATTTTACTGCAGAAGCAAACAAGCCCTCAGACACAAAAAGCTCTTTCCTATGGGAGCAAATGTATTTTACTGGATTTTGTCTTTGAATAACACTCCACAGCTATGGAGGAGGTTGATGGTAAAGTCTGGAAGAAGAAGAATATGGAGCAAAAAAAGCAGAGCCCAAATGCAGGAAAGCTGGAAGAAAACTCACCAACTCTTCTATTTATGATTGCCTCAGAATTAGACTGAAGGAGGTTTGTGCTCAGGGTTTGTGTGCTTTCTAGAGTGATTTGTTAACATTGAAATATTTGGAATCAAAAACATCCTTCCCTTCTGATTCACTGTTCGTGGGATCCTGCTAGAGCTTCCCTGCATGTAGTGCATAGGGAAAAGTGTCTAAGCAGCCAAGGAATCAAGAAAGCAGATGGGCAAAGATTGTGCTGATGAGTGTGTCTGCACTCAGAGTATCATACCCACAAGGCCTACAACCTGGGGAAAAAAATCAGTTTCTGGAGATGTATATAGCAAATTGAGAGGAAAAGCTGATTACGACAAATTTCCTGAGAGGGTAACTGCAGGTGGTTTTGGCCATTGCCCCTCTGCCTGTCCACAGCTCTTAGACTGTGCATCTAGACCTAAAGCAATGGCTTCAAAATTGAACCAAGAACCTCGCCCTGTGCTTGTGTGAGCAGGGGAAGGACATTTACATGCTGTTCAAACAAAAGAGACAGATGGACTGCCTAATTCAGGGGGACTGATTGTAGATTGTTGTGCTGATCATAACAAGCCATGACTATTAGGAGACCTTTCTGTGAAATGATCTAGGACAATCCATAAGGGCTGCTCCTCAGCAATATCCTTCTGCCAGTTGTTCTGACTAAGAACCAATGAGGTTTTTAGCAAAATCTATGAGGGACAACTCAAAAACTGTTGAATTACGTAAAAATACAGGGAAATGGTCCCTTCTGCTGTAGGATTTGTCTCCCTGCTGTCCCTGCTAGGGCTTCTGTACACTATCTGTAATATTGAGTTGAGATTAGAGTCAGAATTTTCCCATTTAAAAAATCCGTTTTCATCCTTTCTTTGTCCTTCTATGGATGAAGACAGAAAACTGCACCTCAAGCTGGAAGTGGTGTTGAGGCAGCTTACCCACCAGTGACAGCAGGGACTGGGGGTCCTTCTATGTTATCATGTCTGATTCTGGTTTGACATATTCACAGTAAAATTCCTGGGAAGAAATAGCACAGTCATGGCAATTTCCTTAATTTTCAAGACCTACTATATAAAATTAAAGATGGTACAATCTAGACCTTTATTTAGTCTGTCTCTCTGGATAGTCATATCTATGTAAGCCAGAGACTGAAGGGAGGCATTCAGTGAGCATGTCAGAAAGCTCTGTGTGTCTTTTTGTCAGATGTCCCATGAGAGAGAAATGTCTTTCATTACCAGTCTAGTCCAAGGAAAAATAGGAATAAGATGAGAGAGAAATATAAACAGATAAACTTGGCGCAAGTCTGGATGTATATTTTTCTGGAAAATTTCTCAGGTGTCTGTGTTCAGTCATGGGGAGTCTCCAGCAATGGGATGAAATAGGAAGAGGGTTTTTTTTAATCCACAATCACATATCCAAACTAATTCTGCCTAACTAGTAAGCAAGATGTGAGGTAGGACAAATACATACTGTCAGATGTAATACAGTGAAACAAATCACATTTCATCCTTCTTCACTGGTTATTTCCCCATCGTATAGTCTATCCTCATAGGCCACGTGGGTTTGGACTTTCAGCTGCAGTATGCTCTTGGTGATATTGTCTAGAACAGGAGAAATAATTTTAAGTCTTTCTAGGTAATTTGCAGGTTTTACTTCCCTCATTTGCACCCAAGGGCATGTTGCTGCTGAATTCATCCAGGGCAAGAGACAATGAAGCATGATTCATGGGCCTTGTTGTCAGGACACTGGGTTGGCTAAAAGGAGTAGAAGGACATAGCCTGAGTAAAGGCAAGAGAAGCCAATGGAAGTTCACTGGAGAAAACTACTCAGATCTGAGCAAAACTTCTCAGTGAAGCACAACAGCAATCACTTATTTCAGCTATTTTTAGATCAGAATACTGTGGAACAACAACATATGATGTTTGTCAGTGCAAAAGAAACATATGGCATCTATATGAACAAATGAATGTGAATAATCTGTGTTTTACAATGTGGGTGTATGGAGCAGTACTTACACAAACTGACACGGAAGGTCATGTTTGGCAGTGAATATACACGTGACAATTCTGACACGCTCCTGGGGTTGCAGGAATACCTATGTTCCTGACAAATGGGTTATAAAAAAGAAATAATGTTGCACAGTCAAGTTCCAAACCTAATCAGCACCTGTAAATGTGGTGAACCTAATTTTTATATATTTAAAAAACCATTAAATAGACTCACACCTACTAGACATAGGATCTGTTACAAATAACATTTGCTGCAGACAATACATACTGAAGCTTTTTTAAGCCCATGTTCCTACAATCAGCTGAGCACACAGCATTTCTACACATGCTGCTGCTACCTCTGTAATACTAAGGTACACTGAGAGTAGCTTAAGGCCAAACTCTCAATGTACAGGACAGAAAGGAAGACTGTCTTTGCCATCCTAGCATATTTGCTGAGGAGCTGAACCTCTCTGGACTGGATCCAGCTCTCACTGAAGGGAATAAAACAGAACAAACAGCACAACCAGCTGGACTTTTTGTCCCAAACTGAGCAAGTTTTGGCAGCCTGAGGGTGTACCCACAGGGCAGAACCCTCTCTACAGACAGGGACCTACACCCAGGGGGCATGCAATGCTCTAACTAGTGTGTGCACTTAATGCTGCTTCTGAACATATTCCCTTTGTGTCTGGAAGAGCCAGTCTACCCTATGCACTTCTCCCCTGCCACTGGGCCAGAGGCTTTAGCAGTGTGATTTGTCCAATAATAAAGTAGTGCTTGGTCCTTGGTTTCTTTAAATGAAAAGCTTCTTTATAAATAGAGAAAAAACAGATTTCTCCTTAAAGAATCCCAAGGACTTGTCATAAACAACTGCAAAGTCAGGACACAGATTTGAACTTTACATGTTTTCCTACTGCTTTATTTGCAGGAATGGTGAAGTGCCAACCTTTATTTTGGATATCCTTACTGTAAGTATTAAGTATTAAATATTAAATGGTGAAATGCTTCATGACATTCATGGAGGGCTTTCTGCTATTACACAGGCTTTTACCAGGGTATCTGTGAGATGCATTCATGCATGCACATGCCAAAAGCTAGACAGACATACATTCATGCAGTCACTGTTCATCCTGCACAGACTACGCCTCAGCTGGGGTCATTCAAACCTGCTCCTCAGTGCAACAATGCTGATTTACATAATCAAGGATCTGGCCCTGGAAACACTGCTGATCCAGCCATGGTTGCCTCCTGTTTCCTCAGCCATTGCTGAGAGGTAGAATAACACATTATGGGATTTTCAATCCTGACTCCCCACCCCAGGAAACCCATCGAGCTGGGAGGGCCAACTCTGGACATCTGCAGTGAGGGGCAGCATACCAGTTATGGGCACTGGCTTACAGCAACCCCCCAGTGCCCCAGAGAAGACAGACAGCTCTGCCCTGCCCCCAGAAGGTGCTCAGGCATTGCTTCCTCAGAACACCACTTTAGCAGTGGTCTAACACAATACATCTCAAGGAACATTTATGCTGTGTTCACTGCGCATTCAACTGTGGCCACTTCAAAGGTTTAACCAAGTATTTTATGGCCATGGTAAAGGGTTCTTATTGATTTAAATTGCAAGCCTGGCTCCCGTCAGCTTCACTTGAGGGCAAAAATGCAATAAAATATCCCACATAAGAGAGACAGACGTATCACATTCAAAATCTTAAGACATCCTTTTTACTATAATCACCTTCAGTGGCGTGCTGTTTTCCTCTTTTTTTTTAAGGACAAGGTTATCTTAGAGATTTCTCCATCTCTACAGATTTGTGATGGGCTGCCTCTTAAATTTGCCAGGTCCATCCAGTGGTAGGCATGAACCAAGCCTCGTGGGGCTTGGGTTTTTCCCTATTTGTTGGACACATGTAACATCACTGGGATGACATTGATGCTTTAGCAATTGTTAGCACAGAGCTGTAGAGTTTGGTCATTAAATAATTTGTATATGCAGCAAGAAAACCCTCAGAGGAGTTGGGGGGGGGGGCCCTTTCTTGTGCCCCTGGGATTCTCTGCCTTCACTGGTGTACCTGCCACCATTTCAGGAAACACTGCTCCAGACTGGGAAAGTCCTTACCCTCTGGCACAGTTTTAATAAAGGAGAGATATTGTCAGTTCAGAGCATTGTTTACCATCTTCTCATCATGGAGATGCTCTATGCAGCCACAAAGAAGGTCTCCTCACTGGGGCAGTGAAAAAAAACAGGCAATACTTTCTTGTGTACTTCACAGGTAGTTTCTTTAAAATAATTCATCTGAAATGTATCCGAGGTGAAGATAACCTCCGGACACATGCAGAAAATAGCAAACGATTGGTAGGTATCTGACATTTGAAATAACATGTTTCTGGAGGGTTGACATTACAAGAGTCATTTCACTTCAAAATGTTATTCCTAATGTAATTTTTTCAAATTCATAAGAGGCGCTTGCTAGGATTCAGCACAGCGCCGGAGTCACTCAAAAGACAGAGGTCAAATTCATTTCATTTCTTTTATGTTTTCCTCTCCTCGCTAGATGAAACAAATGATTGAGCCGGGAACCCTTGGCAGGTCGGTGGCTGTGCACGGCGGCGCCGTCGCAAGATCGATTTTCCCCATCCGGGGGGCGCGGGCGGCATGGGTGACATCTGTCGCGGTTGTCATGGCAGCCCACGGCGCGGGCCGGGGTCAGGCCTGACAGGGAGGGCCTCCCTGCCTCCGCCCGACGCGCTTCAAGGTTAACAGCCAATGGACCAAAGAAATAGGCAATTATAGTGCAGTCAATTCTGGTTAGGGAAATACCCGAGAAGTAAATATATCTGATCAGCGGATGAAAATGAAGCAGCCCGGCGCTGTGGGTGGGGGCTGTGAGTGCCCTCTGGGCATAGGGCTGTGCCCTCCCAGACTCAGCCGCTGCCTTTGCCCACCTCCAGCTCTATCTCATGAAGAGACTTCCCCCTTTCGCCCATGGATGGTCTCTGTCTGGGTCTCCAGCCTTGCCAAAGGCCACCACCACCTCCAGGGGAGACTCTCCCTCCTCGTGAGCTGACAGACAGCCTGTCTCATGGCCGGGCAATTGTAGTGCCACCCAAGGGGCCTAAACAATGGCTTCAATAAATTATATCTCCATCTAACCAGGTATTATATGTATATTCTCATATTGACATCTTTTATGAGGATGGGCTGGTTGTAGAACCAAGAGGGGGAAGAGGCGAGGGCTCCTCAGCTTCAGCCACTTAGCAAGAGGACATCACCCTCCCTCAGCCTTTGAGGCAAACCAAGGCACCACCATGCCCAGCAGCTGACCTCAGAGCTCAGCACCTTCAAAACCTTGCAGTCTGCCTCCACTCTGTCTTCCCTGAACAGCAGGGTAAATGCAGCAGGCTGTCCCAGAGCAGCTGTGGTGTGGATGGGGGAGGAGGAGGCAAGCAGCTGGATGCCTGGGCTGGTGAAATCCCTGAGCCTCTGAGTCAGCTGTAATGTTTGGGAAGGACACCCCCTTCCACAGCAGGAGGGGTGAGGCATCAGGAGATTGCATACAGATACATCCAAGGATGCCTGGGCACAAGTCCCACAGCATGTCCAACCCATCTCCACTCCTCAGTGATTTTGGAGGTGACACTGTCTGTTCTGGACCTCCTGTCCCTCAAGCAACGTATGTTCCAGCTAACTCCAGAGATCCCCCATTTCCTGCATGGATTTCCTGCCGCTGCTTCTGAGGACAGCCTAAGGAGGGTGGGATAGAGGCCACCTTGGACAGCAGGAGAAGGCTGGGACTAACTTCACGGGCTGTCTCTGCATGCCCTGTCATCACAGACTGGAAACACTTTTCTCTGCCTCTTGATGCTCTTGAAAAGAAGGAAAATCCCCCTGGCTCATGCTGCAAAGGCTGGTCTCACTGAAATGCACACACCAGTTCCTGTACCTTGGGGTTAGAGTCTGCCCTAACCAGAGCCCCTTGTCAATCACTCCTGGCTCCCAGAGGGATCAGCACAGCAGAATGGAGGCTTGTCTGTCCTGGCAGCTGCAGCTCCTCCAGAAAGAAGCTATCCGAATCAATGAAAACATTCAGTTTTAATGACCACAAAAAATAAATCCCTCAAGATCATCAGTGTGTTTCAAATGATGGGTCAAAAGTAATACTGCCATTTCCTTCTGAAGACATATCTCAGTATGGTAACAGACTTTTTCCTTACACTTCTGACTTTAAGCCAGAGCTACAACTTGGTAGTCAAAAGTTTCATCTTATTCAAGAGCATGGAGGAGCTAGGGCAAATTTTTCACAATTCTGAATTGTGTCTGCAACCCCAGTTGATTCATCACTTCTTTCTGCCTGTATCTGGTTCCCACTCGATCACCTACGGTGCTCCTGTGGTGTTCCACCTGCTCTGCTCTGCTCAGCCATGTGCGGACATGTGTGGGGTCAGGGCAGGGAGATGAGACAGCCTTAATCCTCCAGCCTCAGTGCAGAGGTCCAGCTACTGCTGATCTGCCTTAACAGTGCTCACAGTGCCAGAAAGTTTCTCGCTGGAGTTTATGAGACCCCACACTTCTTTGCTATCACTTTTTAGATTTGTCTTGCACACAAAATACACATTTTTGCAGATGTTTGTTGTTGGTTTTTTTTTTTTTGGCAGCAAAGCTTGGCTTTGCTGCCTTTTCTTTTTTTTTCTAAGCCTTTCTTCAGATTTGCCCTAAGCAGCCTTTTCCACTGAGAAAAGCTTTCATAGAACTGATTGCTGTTTACAAAACTCATTATCAATGACAAAGGGAAGTACCAAATCCTGAAGATTTTATTTCTTTTAGTTATTAGTGTCTCAGCTGTCATCCTCATCTGAGATTCTATTGATGTCCTGCTACATTCCTGTCAATCTCCTCAGCACACTGCCTGGGTACCAAATTATTTGGCATTGCCCCTCAGATGCTCTCTGGACTCATTACACGGCTAATAGTGTTTTCTGTATTACTATCTCCATCTGCTAAGGAATTACTTTCAAAGTATACCGTGTTTTCCTTAAGATCTCCCTCTGGTATGCTAAAAAAGAAATATTTATTCCTAAGAAGGTCACCACCTCTATTTAGTCACCTGTTGAATGGATTCAAGATGCTTTGATTGCAGGCTTTCTGGGGCAGGATTTCTTTGTGTCACTCATTGATACTCAACACCTGCTAAAATTATCCTGTTCTTCAGGAGGGGTCTTCATCTATTATTGCAGCAAACATAATAAACACCAAAAAAATATGCTTCCCAGATCTGGGGTCAGAGTGATGCAATTTTTCCCCAATTTGGTCACATTTGTTGTCCCACAAAAAATGATTCATGAAGTCATTTAATTTCTCAATCCTTTATGTGATCAACACAGCAAAATTTATAATGCCCATATACTCTGTGGAAGGCACCAGTATGTTGCAGCATTTTAACCTCTTAAATATTCTGTATTTCAGCTGGCTAGCCATCCTACCCCTTCTGCACAGTTCACTGCAGCTGTAAATAGTGGAGGGAGAGGAACAGACAGCCAATCAAATTACAAAAAGCTGAAAAGGTCAAAACCGCACAATTTACTACTACCTTTTCCAAAATACAGGAGACTTTAAGATCCCATTATTTTCTCTTGAAACACTTAATTAAAAGAAGCAAAAATTGTGTAAAAGGAGTATGTGGGTGGAAAAATAAGTAAGGCAGTCCTTGTATAATATATGTCACCAGTGTAGCTGTTTCTTTACAGTCCTTATGTCAACTACTTCTAGTCTTTCTCTGTTATTAAGAGCCAGTCCTGCAGCTGCCTTCTTCAATTTTCTGTAAGGCATCCCAGTGACTGGCTATCCGTCAGCCTTCCACACTTCTTCTGCTTTTGATCTGTTCTTACAAGCAATTGAGCACAAACCTGGCAATTTTCTTCAGGGAGATAAATTTTGCAAACGCACAAAATTCACTGCACAGCTTCCAGCAGACTGGAGGACACTGATACGTAGGAGAAGAAAGAAGACTAGAATCTATCTTGACATATGCAACCCCTAGACAACACTACAGTCTCCTTTCACTTGAGTAATATGCATGGAGCCCCCTTTTAGGCTGAAGACGACACTGGAAAATGTCCCTCCCTCTATATTTGCAATACCACAGTTTCTATCACAAGTCAATTTGCTCTTTTTCCTGGCAGGATCAAAGTCTGTGGCATTGCACCAGTGTCCCCATACTCTCCCCACACTGGCCTTCTGTCCACTGAAAATAATTGAAACAATTCTTGCAGTAGACAGAAAGCAGCACCACCCCTCTGCTCCTTGGTGCATGGAGAAACAGCTCAAGAGTGACAGACTGCCACAGCACTGTCGCCCCCAGGTGTGGGCTGCTGTCCCAGGACTCCATGAATTGCAGGCAGAAAAGTCATTTTTGTTCTGTGTAACTTATTCAGCCATTTCAGCATGTGGAAAAGAGGCCTCTGCTACTTTGCCATTTCAGCTGACTGGTCTTCTCTGTGGAAACATTGGTAAATAATTGTTAGGATGTGTATTTCTGAGACTTTTCACTTTTTTCTTTCTGTTGAAATAATATTTATGTAATGTTATGAATTTTGCTTGGGTATCATTGACAGCAAATGAAAGCAAAAGCAGCAGAAAATGAACATAAGATAGACCCTTTGGTTTTTGATACATGAGAAGTAGGGTAAAAAGCAAAAACCATAAATATAAAAGGTGGAAAGGAAATACCCCACTCCTGTTTTTCCACAGCTATTTAATGGAAAATTTTAAAGAATACCAGAATAGTTTTTCTTATGTCAGGCCCTACATATATTTTCCTAAGTAAAAAGAAGTAAGATCATATGGAAGCTTACTAATCTGGTGTTATTATCTTTTTCTGCAGAAAAGATCCCCACTTTTTTGTGTCTGGTCTCTGTACTGTGCATGATAGAGGAGCTCTGGCTGAGGATGTGCTCTTGTAGTGCTACAGCTCTGCACTAGGGCAAGAAACCATCCCAGTGCCAGCACGGTTTAGCAGATGCCTCCCTCCTTTTCCAGGACTGAGCAGTGGCCCCAGATGTGTAACTGGGAAGGGTAAAACTGTACTGGGGCTTGGATGAAGGGGCAGCTGCTCAAATGAAGCTGGCTGAGGTGCTGCCAGTTTAGCTGACAGGGACTGAAGCTGGCACTAACACTGCATTGCGCCCATGCAGTCAAGAGGCAGAGGTCAGTCACACAGCGTGGATGCCAGGGAGGAGGCAGCAGTGTGTAACCTCATGCCCAGGGTACAAGGGACTACAGCTTACACCAGGCTGGTGAGCAGCAATTTTTCTGAGGTTACCTTCAGTCAGATACCTTCTGAGGGTTCACAAGTATAACATATGGAATCACATCATTAATAGAAAGGTGCCATTTCCAGATTTTTTCACAAGCAGACCTTTCAATTCACTGTGCTCAAAACATTGAACACAAAATTCTCTGGTGTCCTATTTTGTTAGAAAAACATCTTATTCTGGATTTCACATGCTCAGCCATGGGGAAATGGCCCCCACTCCCAGTAAATCATTCTAATGGTCAGTTTCTCTCTATGTAAACACTTCAGTGTTTATATGATGAAAGGGAGCTTTTGTCATTGAGTTTAACTTGTAGCCATTTCCTTCTATTTCCTACTTCTCTTTGAGTTTTCTGCTTCCTTATGTCATTTTACTCTCAGCTATTGTTTGTCTTCTTTCCCCTCAGCTTTGCTTCCTACCCACCTTCTATTGTTTCTGTTTTCCCAGCCTTTTTGACGCTCCATTCCTTCTTTCTCTCCGTTTCCTCTTACAACATCCGCCTTTTTCTGAATTTATCTGCTCTGCAGAATTTCATGGTGTCCGAATACAACCATGGCACAAACCCTGCTGTGATTTAGTCACCAGCAATCTGTCACTCAACCATAATGAAACCCTGTCACAAACAAAATTCCATCATATGAGAGGAATTTCCTCTATGGAAATTATATTTTTGGATGAGAAGGGCATTTCTCTTGTGGCAACTCTTCCCACAACATCCCATTCTTTGCAGAGCCAAAAATTGCATTTACTTCAATATAAGAGAATGCCAAACAGAGCCTTTTGGGGAGGGAAGAAGTAGTGCAAACTACTGATAATCAAGATAAATCAAGCCATGACGTAGAACATAAGCACTATGCTCCATTCAATTCAGCTAGGGAGCTCAACTTGTTCAGCACTGTAGGTTATTTTCCATTTGTAATTAGAGCAACAAAGAAACAGCCTTTCCCTGTTCTGCTCCATCAGCACAGCCCCAGCAAACATCCTCATTTTCAATAACTCTTCCCCTTTATCTCACTCTGCCTGATGCCTAATAAGCTGATTGCTATTTACTTTGGACCAACAGCTAATCTGTTAATGATTGATTTTAAATTTTTACAGCCATTTGTCTTTGGCAGGACTTGAGAGTGTGAGCAGCAGTCTTTCTTACCTGATGAATTGGCTTTTCTTTAAAAAAAAAAAAGATTTAAGTCAAAAGTCTTCACTGTTATGTTTTGCTGACAAACAGCTGACACACAGTGAGCAAAGCTTAGACAAAAGGGTAAATCTTCATCAAAAATTTCATAAGCCTTTGAAACCACCAGCAAATAATACAAGTGGACATTTTGTTAATAGTTGTAGAGGGGTAAAGACCTACTTATGAAGTAAAACATAATTGTACTATAAATTCACAGGGCTTAAAATTCTTAATTAACAAAATTGATGCTTGTAATGATGGTTAGGTAGGGAATAAGAACTAATCCTGCTACTGTGCTCGAAAATGATCTAAATTGTATACCATATGATATATGTATTACCATGATATATGCCTAAAAGTGAATTTCATTTCCCATTAAAGGACTGCCAAATAGAGAGTAGTTATTTTAATTGCTACAACACAGCAGTGTGGTGCAATTTAATCGTTGATTCTAAAAACGGAAAAGTGAATAATAACAGCTTAGCCTGTATATTCTGAAAAGAATAGGAAAAATTCTATACCAGGAAGCTATGCATATTTATAAATGTTGTCTCTTCAATGAGCCACTTAGGGATAGGCCCAGCAAGGAAATAAATCATGCTTAGAATGCCTATACTGTGTCTCACCCATAGATCTCAAAGCTCTTTACAAAACTATGCAAGTTGTGTGATTATCATTTTACAAAGGGGAGAAACCAAATACCAAAAAGTGATTTCCCTAACATCTAGAATGTTCCAGATCCAGAGTTTGGTTTAGGACTCATACTGGAAAAATAATCCCTGTTCAAGAAACCAGGAAAGCCACTTTGTGCTACACTATCAGCAAGTTCTAACAATAAATGACTTTTAATCAGTCAACCATTGATTTACAAGATGATCTTAAGAGGTGTATATTCATTATACATGCTGTATATACATTATATATGCATCTGGGATCCAGGTACATAATGAGGGATAGTCTGACAGAAACAGGGAGGCAACCTAACAGGTTGTGCAGCTGCTCTGTCCCCTTGTTGACAATGAAATAGCAGAAGAGAAGGTTGTTTAATCCTCATCAGTCTCACACCACAGTTCTGGTACCACAGGTAGCCTCTGTCAGACTTGAGTTGAGGAAGCCTAAGAACTCCCAAATAATCCCAAAAGCAGGCTAATGTACATGGAAGTTGTGACCCACCATTTCCTTTTGTATATTTTGCATAATCTGGCCAGGACTAATAAACTGTAACCGAACATAAACTCTGTATGTACATCCAAACCTCTCAGCTCCACATTGAGTTATCCAAAGCTTATTATCTTCCACAAAAAATTTGAACTTATGGCTAGCTTAAAATGCAAAGTGGCACTTTCTCAAATAAAATGAACACCAGTGTAACCAATTTTGGCAATACCAGCACAGGCCAGCAACCATCGGTGCGGAGGTTTTGCATTCCATGGACTGGATGCACAACTCCAAAGCACCGAAAAGGAAGCACTGAACAGTTTGAAGGATGGAAGCTGTAATCTCATTAATATTTTAGATGCCACAAGACATGGAAGCTCCACCTGCCGTCAGCAATATTGTGAAGACGATCAAGGTGACTTGGGAACAGGACTCACGGGCCTCCACAATGGTCTATTGACCTTCTGGTGAAGCAGATACCATGTGACAGAGATTGCCTATCTCAGCAGGCAGGATGGAAACAGGAGAAAGTGTTAAATATAACCAGGTAGACAGTGATGAATTGACATGCTGAAAAATCGAACGCTTCAGTAATCAGCCTAAGGATCTGATATCAACAACATTTTTCAGTTTTGTCTGAATTCATTGAAAGGTGTAGTTTAGCAAGCTCACTTCTTGTTGGTAAGACCTTTCATCTTTATGCAGGTTTTCTGATTGGATTCCAAGACGTCATCACTGTGCTCTGTGTCATTGCTGTTCTTTGCATAGAAAACAGAGAAAACATTTGCATGAGAGTGAAGTGGCCTGAGCAAACCCAGAATTGGAGGAATTACTGGATTTGCGACATTAAAAAGTATTACCTTGCTCCACTTACTGTGAGAAGTCAGGGCCAGATTCGGCCCCAACATTTACACACACACTTGTGCAAGGCCTCCAAGCAGTTTCCAAAACATATCTGTGATCCTCGTGTGACATGATGAAAACAACAGGCTGAGAAATGAGGCATCTATCTGAGCCTTTGTCGCAAGCTGGAGGCGACATTTAGTTGAGGCATGCTCCACAGCAGCCCTCAAAGAGAGGACCTTGGAAGGTTGCTGTTGTCTGGAGGAGCTGGTCTCCAAAAATGTAGTTTCATGGGCTATTTGCCCAGTTTGAAAGGAGGTGACACTCAGAGCCCTCTCACCAGTTTGGAGGTGAATTCCTCCTCCACAGCTCTGAGTTCTTCCCCTGGACAAAAGCTGTTTACTGAAAAATTGAAAAAATTAAATACTGCATGTATATTTAGCACTCTGAAGCCTTTGTAGCTATAATTCTAATTACAGAAGTCTAATGAATGTCTTTATGGCTTCATTAAATCTTTGGGATATTTATATTATCCAAAGAAATAATCTCCATCCATTAAGAGTGCATAAATCCTGAAGCAGAACTTTAGATATTGCTACAGATATGCTTATTTCATTGCAAAACACATATAGAGAATTTAAAGAAATCCATTAATAGGATTATATACCTTTCTTCTAAAATATATTTTGAACATAATATTTTATTGCAGAAGTCTGACTGCTAGCAAAGCAGTACAGGAGAGGGCATTCTTAAGCAATTACTCAGATGGTCAAATGGACAAAAATTATTCAGCTAATGTTTGAAAGATCTTTCATAGAGGAAAAGTTTAGTGTAGTTTTCATCTGTATAAAGAAGCCAGGTTCCTTTCATCTCAAAATTAAATACTAAGGGTACAAATGTCAAAATCTGGAAGTTAAAAAAAAAAAAAGAAGGATATTTTTCAGGGTATATTTCTCTCAGGCATGTGCACAGGGCTTAAAGGTTCTCAGGACAGCAATAAATTGCACATGCAAAGCACTAGTTTTGCAACAAGATGTGCGTTTCTTATGGGATTGAATCTGTTACCTAGACAAGGGGGCTGATGTCACTTGAGACGCCCTTGGACAGCTGGGATAGGCTTCAGCTGCCTCCACAGATGGGCATGGGTCTCCCACAGATCCTGTGTCACTCCACCCAGCCTGAACAGACCCCTGAAGTGGCTAAGGACATCTCCAATGGAAGGAGGCAACCATGTATTGATAACTGAGTTTCACCCCATCCATCTTCATATAAATCTCATGCAGCTTTATCCCAGAGTGCATCAGAAGGTGTCCCCAGACCCTGGGGAGCTCTTCTTTCCAGACACCCAATGAAAAGTGGATCTTACCATTTGAGAAAAAAAACCAAACCCAACACTTCTGAGGCACAGATGGATTTCTTGCTCTCTTTCCTTAGTGTCCAATCTTTTCCCTTTCTTCTTCCTCACTCCTGTGGAAAAATGAGCCTCAGATCCTTCCCTGACCTGACTCTCTCAGATCCACTTATATCCTGATTGCCAAGCTGAAATCAACCAAGAACTTTTCCCTTCATTTCTCCATCTATTTCCTATTTGGACTTTCAATTCCTCCACATATATCAGGACTGTGGCCATATTCTTTCATTCTTTAACAGCTTGAGAGCTGGGGCTCTAGTTTGCAGCATGATTTTGAGCACGGTAGTAACTGGCATTGGTTAGGTTTCTCAAGGAGAGATAATATAGTTATTATTCCAGCCTTTCAACTTCTGAATGGGCTGCATCAGATCCACGTTAGGTTTTACACTTCTGCATCATTTCCCATTAATATTGCAAAGAAAAGCAGTATTCTTTCTCAAATTGGCTGAAGTGTGCAGCATATGTAGGAGCAACCTCAGCAGGAGATAGACAGTGGCTGTCCCCAGGGTATCCCATGGCTACTGATGAGGACAGGTTCAGCCCTGTTCAGACATTACATAGTGCTACTGAAAGCATATCAAGCATCTCTGCATGGAACATTTTCAGAAAAAAAGGAATTTGCTGTAAAATTTTGTGTGTGTATTCATAGATCTCTTACTGGGAATAAACTCTCTGGCCTATGGCAGAAGGTAAGGGCCATGGCAGATTGATGTGGAAAGCAAGTAGGTTGGAGGGATGCCATAACCAGAGGGGTTTGCAAGTGTATCATGCACCCAGGTGTGCAGAGCTGGTGGTTTGCAGGTGCTGGTATTCTGCGAGCAGTAATAGCTGAGGGCTGTGCTGAGCAACACAGACTGTGCACTACACTGAGATAAAATACTGGAGCTTATGTTGAGATTCAGCTGGAAGAGGGCTGAATGACACTTAAAGGGCTCATCATTGGCAGCATTTCAGGTTTTTGCAGGGGCCTGTAGAAGAAAAAGCAAAACTCTCCTGACTGTCCCCAATTACTTCATATTGGGTCATGATGCAAAACAGTCTTGGACCACAAAAATTAATTTTGGAGGAAAACGAACTAGAAGATGATCTCCAAGAGTGTACCTGATACACTCTAGCTGCTACTAGGTGTTCAGTCATGGGGGTCAGGCCAGAGTTCATCCCAAGTAAAAGCCCAAAGAACTTAAAGTGTGTGGTCAGCATTGAATGTTTTATCCTGCACATGCACTACTGTTGGGTGGCTTTACCTGTACAGGTAGACAGAGCACAACTAACTATCCACAGCTAAAAATATGAAAATATTTATATGCCTGGGGAGAAAATAGAAATTTAGAAGTATGTCTTCCTTCTGCCTACACTCTTCACCTTTCTTAACAGAAACAGCTACCATTTGTTATGCTTTACTCCAGCCCCACTGAACATAATTATAATGACTCCTTGTAGTTCAGTCAGCTTGGGTGAGATTCTTAGCTCATTTCTATATACACCAGGGACTGGCAAAAGTGCCTCAGAGCAACATATGCAAGAGGCTCATTCTGGTTAGCTTATCAAAACAATTATACAATTACTTTTAAAATACTAAATACTGTGGGCATTGTTTCTTTTTCTTTTTGATACTGCAATTTCATGATGCCTGTATTTACAGGCAAAGGAGTCAAGAGGAAGATTGGTTGAAAATGGAGCTAAGATTTGTGAAAGGAATGTTCTTGAGCAGAAAAAGTCTTTATAATTATCTAAATGGGTGAATCCACAGTATATATACATACACAGTGTGCTAGGCATGTTTGCATTAGAAATAAAGTCATGATTTGCCTCACCTGGAATCAAGTCCCACGGTTTCTCCTTAAACAAGAACATCACCGCAGCATCTGGGATCTCTGAACACAGGCATAATCAATTATAAGCTGAGATGAGCTTCTGAAGCCTCTGTGTGAAGAAGTCAAAGATAGGTGTTATGAAGAACATCTCCAAAGATATATTTCCATTTTTGAAGACTATGCAATTCTTCTGTATTCCCAGTACTTCTTTAGGAAGTGTCCCCTTTACTTCTGCCTTCTGCAAACTGTGTGGAGTGCCAGCCTGGAGCCCACAACAGATCACCCAATACCCTGAATTCCTACTGCATCTGTACTTTGCTGTCCAAGCTGGGGTCACAGTTGTCACTACCTTAGCACTAAATAACATCTACCAGTTGACTTTCTATGTCAGAGAGAGAAGTTGGTTGGACAACTGCTTACAACCTTTTTTTGTCTTGTATTTCTTGAAATGAACCATTAACAAGCTGAATGTTTGGGATAATTTCTGTTTCTTAAAATCTCCACACCAGTCATCAAAAATTGTCAGAACTTCATGGAAAGGGAACTTCTAGGAATGGGTAGACTAGAGTAGTTCACACCTGAAAATCAACTAGCAATATCCTGGGAAGGGAAACTTTTACTTCATACATTACAAAATAAAGTAATTCATCCTCTTAAACACGATTAAAGTAGTTGTATGTATGCTATAAATAAAGTGATGTCTTTCTTTAAATGGTAAACTTCATGAAATTTGTGATTTCAGGAATATAAACAGTAAAAGCTATTTGGGATTCCAGCTACCAAACATCAGTGATGATCCCTGGACTTTTCTCAGTTTTCTTAAAGAGTTTTTTTCAGTAGCATGTATTTTACCTCTGAAGATAAAATGGAGGTCAGACTTCACTTTCTGTGAAGGTAAAATTATGCAGAAGATGGAAATACTCTTAGTATTCTTAATATGTACTTTTTCTCCTGACTGTTAGGAGTCAAGGAATTTAAACATTTCAGAAGATGGTATATTATAATGGAAATTTTTATAATGAATGTCAGTGGACCTGAAAAGCCAATATAATGCACCTATAAGCAGTCTTTCATCAAAGGATCCAGTTGTCATTGTCAATGTATAATGTATTTGTTTATATTGTAATCACAGTCAAAGACTTCCTCCCTTTTTTCAATTAAATGTATTCAGAATATTATGAGTTTCTTCTGAGATAGCTCTGTGGAGGTTGATGGAACTCCAGTTTTAATTGTATGTTTAAAATTTTATATTTTTGTTTCAATCCTCCAAAATTGTTTTTTTAAATGTTTTTCATTCTGCCTCTCCTGTTTTTTCATTTGCGACCCGATTTTTTGATATCTTAACTTTTCCTCCATCCTAGCAATTCTAAAGATTGAGTAGCTGAAGGTGAAAATGTTGACCCAGGATGCTGCAAATGCCAGACAATTTCTGGATGATAAACACTTGCTAACACTCTCTTCTTACCTGTCTGTGTCTTCCTGACTTCTTCTCTCCTGTCTCCACAGAAACAGCACAAGGACTAGACAATATTATTTTCAACTTGTCAAATCATTACTGTTGGGTTTGAGACGTATTAGGCAGTATTTTGGTCATAGTTGCACTGTGGTCACAGGTTTACCACATTAAACTTGATACTTTCCAATTTTCCCATTTGTTCAAGGGGAGGTTTACAAATGTTGGAGAGGCATTTTCTGAGATGCAAGTAAGCAGAATAACTAGGTAATATTCAGGTTTGGGTCCTCATTTCCCCTCCCCATCCTACTCTATAGTAGGGAGAACTATGCTCTTTTACATACGAAGTCGATCTGTATCTACTAGAATGACTCTCCCTCAGTTTGAGCCTTGGTACGCTCAATGACAGTGACAAAATTTTACTGTGAGTCTGCCTCTCTGTGAAGAAAGATTTATGCATATAAAATGTGTAAGACTGCACTTGTCCACGTTTTTTCATATGAACCTGCATATGCATGTACATACACAAACAGAAGCCACCCAGACTACAGAACTGCACCACTGAAGACATTCCTCAACTGATATGAAGGAGGAGAACATTGGGAAAACTTTGTCCATGTTCCTGTAGCACCCAAAATAGTCAATATGACTTAAGTGGGACAATTTTGGCTTTTCCGTTAGGAACCACAACAACTCTGGTCTCAGTGGATCTGCACAAGACACCGTCATTATCACTGGATCATTGACACGATAGACCAAAACAGCTCCAGTCTATCGTGTCAATGTGCACTTAGGGAGCCCTTAATCCATGGATCATTGGCATACGATGCTGTAAAATCTCTGTAGGAGACGTTATGGTGTAGCGAGTCAATGCACACTTAGGGACTCCTCCATTTGTGAATCATTTACAGTGCATCATGCCAATTTATACTCAGGGAGCCTTTAATCTGCAGGTTGGCGCATTTAGAGTAGCCCTGTATTTGGGAAATTCTCGTAGGTTAACTGTTGTACTGTAAACATAAAGTTCACTTTCTTAAATAAATTTCGGGTTCTCCAAAAGGAGCTCCTGAAGGCATATGAATTCCACTGGCACAATGATGTATCATGCCATGAAAATTTGTAGCTTGCTGGGGTTCTAGGGAATCTTTCAAGATCTCAGTGTAAGAACAAAGGCCAAAAAATGCTGCTGCTGAAACCTTTGTGGCTTTGACCCTCCTGTAAGTTTTTAAAAAATGCTTGAGCCAGTCTTTTTAGCACACTGCTTACAAAATAAATTAATCCCAGGGGCCTTCTGTGCTAAAGGATCATTGATCATTTTCATAAGAGCACAGAAAGTATCCTTTTCTGCAAATAATGAATGAGTTGCTGATCCAAAAATGAGACTATTGAGGCAGCTAAATATTTACCAGGGCGATGAATTTTTTTAATGGTTTTCTGTTTTGCAATGTGTATTTGACAACCTGCAGATGCCTATCTACCTAGTGACATCTGCCCATCAAGCCTAGAAGCTATGATTTGTGACCACAAGTGGGTCCAGTTATTGAAAACGGAGAAAAGACAGCCTTCCTGTTAAGTATCCATCCCCCAAGTCTTCATCCTGGTATAAATCACTGTCATTCCATTGACTTCAGTAGGTTTGCACCAATTAACACCAGCTGACAGCCTAGCCCCATATTTAGTAAAAGCTAGTTTCCAAGGCTAATGGGGTTGATCCAGACCTTTTGCTTACCAGGCAGCTTTGCCACAGGGAATTTTAAAATTCTTTTCCTCCTAAAATGGACGTAAAATTTACCAAAGGCCAGTTCTGACTGCCTTGTTATTTATGATCCTGTGGTTCCTTTTATGAGGACAAGGTATTTCTCTAATGCCCTTTGCCAGCATCCCCTGGATACTGGTGAACACGAGTGCTGGGAACCACTTGGTTTCTGCCTCTCTCCCAGCTGCATGCACAATTTGCACCATGTCCTGCTGCTCCACAGCAAAAGGGCATGGTGGGCACACCAAGCATGAACATGCCACCTCACTTCAAAAATCTACAGGAATGCAAAACCTTTCTCTTCTGTTTGACCTCAACAAAGTGCCCCAGACATTCAGCCTGGGATTAATGTAGTGTCTTAAGGGCTTTCCCTGCAAGCTTGTCAGGACTACTGCTGCAGGCTTGCGCTTCAGTCAGCCCATGACACCCCACGTGCATGGGCACTGCGGGCGTGTGTGGGAGCATGGGCAGCGGTGTGCAGCCAGGCTGAGGCTGCTGCTCCCTGACTTGGAAACAAAAGCGCTTGACAGGGGCAAGAGTGCAAGCACAGTCAGAGCCAGGGAACCAGTGAAGCAGTAATCCAGGGAGTCAGTAGATCAGCTGTGGGGATGGGGGGAGAGCGGGGAGCAGAGGGCGGTGGTGAGGAGAGGGGAGAGCTGGCAGGTCTATTTGAATATCAGGCTCTGCCACACTCGAGGCTCCGCTGACAACTTCATTACCTCCACATATAAAAATGACTGCAGGGTAATGCAAATGGCTTTTGCGTTGTACACTCGCCTGCGTTCTGCGTGCTGGCTGCAGGCTGAAAAGACCTGGCAATGGAGCCTGGAGGCAGACAAGCTTTTGTCCAATTTAATAGGATATCTCTTCAAGGCATAATCCTCCCTTCCCACTCCCCATGCATTATGGAGTCCAGTGACCTGGCTCTTCAGGCACGGGGAGAGAAGGGGGGCTGTCTCCGGCTTGACCTCATCTGTCAATCACAGAAGAAAGAAAGCGAGGGGAGAAGGAGGGAGGGATATCTATAAGAAATTTCTAATGAATGTTAAGCAAATTTCCTACAGCCTGACACAGTGATCTAATTAATATTATAGAAATGTCGACGGAATATCATTCTGCAGATAGGATTTATCACCTTGAACTGCGGTATAACTGATGGTGAAGGAATGGGCACCCCTGTCCCCTCTGATGCTGATTAAATTAGACATAAGCATCAATATGTTACTTATTGGAGACTAGAATTTCATGCTATTACTCTTCAGTTAATCAGAGAACTGTATCTTTTTTTAAAAGATATCAGACTTCCAGTTCTGCTTGTCTGATAAAACAGATGAACAGTTTGACTATACAACACTCACTGTGCGGGGGAAAAATTCAAAAAGAAATCCTACCTAAAGCAGGTCGAAAGGTCCTGCAACAACTTTGGGAAAGCTCATTCTGAATACACCTGACCCAAAATTCAGGGTGGCATTGGTACAGACAAAAGGAGCAGGAATATAATATTACTGCCCCTTTACTGAGCATGAAGAGACTATTTAGGAGGAGGTCTGCCATTCATTTGCCCAAGATATTTGGAGATAAGTCTTTTCCTGCTATACAAGATGCATCCAAGCCTTATTTCCTGGAGCAAGGGCACCTGAGAGCACTGGGTTGTGGCACAGTTCTGCTGCCTCTTGCTTGAACGAGTCACAACCCACTGGGCTCTAACATTTACCTCCCTGCCAAAACCTGGAAATACAATGTAAGCCTTAAGCTCTTCTTGTGAGGAGCTTTATCCTAATTATTTGTTGTTAGGGGACTCTTGTGTGTGAGTAGCAAACTCCTCTTTCCACAGTAGTATATAACAACTGAAGTTGGTGGGGTTTTTTCCTAGACTTACTTTTGTTTAGCCTTTATCATTCTTCCTCAAAGGATGTGTGCAGAAAACTCTTCCTCTTGGAGTAACTTTGTTCAGTGCAGAATGACCAGGGCACCTGAGCACTGGCACACCACCAATAATGATAACCAGTGATTGAAATAATTGACTTTTCCTTTATGTGTTTACTGCCTAGGAATCATTATACCAAAAAAAAGTGGGGGGTGGTAACTGTCATTATGTTTTGCAATAATGTGGCTATAAAAGAAGGCAGAGCTGTTCAAGACCATGTAACTAGGTAAAAATGCATGAGTCTAAGCATAGGAAAATTGTGGCAGAATATCAGGAAACATTTCCTCACAGTGAGGCCTTCGATTGTGCAATGGTCACCCCAGGGAAGTGATAGAAGTCTTGGCACTTGAGTAATTTAAAATCAGAGTGGATAAAGCACAGGGGAATATACTGTTGGGAACAATCCTGTATTGATAGTTGAATAGACAGAGTCACCTAATTGGTCTTTTCAGGCAGAAGTGGGAGTCTGTGATGACTGATCTGTCCCTTAGGCATTAGGTTGCAGAATGACCATTTTGCATCACTAAATGCCTGTTCCTGATTTTCTGGTTGGACAGTTTAATGCATTTCTAAGCTTGACTAGCAGAGATGAATATTGTTGCATCCTACATGGAGCATAAAAATGTTAAGCTTGAAAGAAGTTCTTACGGCAGATAAGAGGATTTGTGATTCTGATCCAAAATGTTGTGATTAAAATCTAACAGCGTGATACAAAATTTAATGAATGGCTGTCAGCATCCTTTTGCTCTGGGTTCAATTTCACAATCTGTTTGATTTTGCACTGCCACCTCACAACATCGGCAATCACTGCCTTTCCATCTTTCTCCCTTGTGCCAGCACTAGTGACTGTGGGGCTGCATGGTCAGCTAGATCTCTAAAAATGAAAACTTACACTGCAACACCCCCCAAAGACTTGTGCTCAGCCAAATCAACTCTCAAAGCAGCTGCCTGCTGCTCTGTGTGGATGCTGAGGCCAGCAGAAGTGAGGGATACGGATATAGCTATGCAGCTTCAGGCTGGGGGGTCTCAGTGATAGCCCAGACTTAGGTCAGCCTCTGCTGATCAGCAAATCCAGTCCTCTTTATTTTAATGTTTTGGAAAAATAAGGCACAGCCAGCATAAGCATTTTGCTATGGTTGTGTGGTCAGTCTCCCCGAGCTTCAGCTACCTTACGGTCGTAACTTGATGACCTTTCCTTAAAGATCCCCAGTAGAAGTCAGATCCAGCTGCATAATGCGGGATTCAGCTCATCTCATTTAGCAGACTAAAAGTTAGGCTTCCAGTATCAGCTTTCTGCATCCCAAGAAGAGAGCTGGTGTCTCCAGAGAGTGATTCACCTCCTGTAACTTAGGCTTAGCCTCGAGCACCAGTTTCAGGCTGGGTTGAATCTCAATGACTGCAAAGGGAACCCAGATGACTAATTCAGACTAGATATCTAATTTTCCACAGCAAAAGTGAGCTGGGGTGAATGCCTATCCTTGAATATAGAGAATTAGCCCATGAAGTGCTTGTGATAATGATAAGCTTCAAAATGATACTGAAATATTGTTTTAAATATGCATTTAGCAATCAAATATTCTTTCAGAGAGGGAGCTCTGAAAAATACCTTTTGGGATTGAGAAAGATTTTTTGTGGTCTCACAATGACAATTCTCTGTCTCAAACAGGTGTTTCATTTCTCTCACACATTTTTCTCAGACCCCAGAAGGCATAAACTCACAGATTAATTTTGTTTTGTTTTTTATTAACTAGAACCATTTTTTCCTTAATTTGCAAAAAGCAAAAACAACTTGATAGCAAGCTAAGATGAAGGGGTGATAAGAGAAACATGGGACATAGCCCCACTCTTAAAGCCTATTAGCTGGCTTGTATACTCCTGGGTCCAGGCACAGCCACACAGCCCCTCGCTCAGGTCACCGCCCTTGGCAATGCATTAAGGTTTGTGTTCGTGTGGACCAACTCACACATGGTCCAAGAAGTACTCAGATGCACCACTCCACGCGAAATAGGTGGTCTTGTGGTTGTTATACCTGGCTACAAACTTGGACCTCTAAAAGCTGAGCTTTTCTAATACATGTGTGCGCTAGGCAGACATGCATTGTGTGAAGATTGTGTCTGTGTGACTTCTGCTAAGGCAGGACATGACACACAACACGAGCAAACACAGACTGCATCACCCACCATTTTGTGCTGCCTGTGTCCTACCTCCCCGACAAATACACAGTCATATTTGTGCTTGTGCGTAAGCACTCATTCATCACCCTCAGTTCTAAAATTCCAGGGGATAAATACAGCGAAGTTCATCCCTTTTAAACACTTGGGAACTCCTGTGTCCTAAGGAAAGCAAAACTGGGCTATAACATTGGCTTTAAACTACATAAAGCCGTCTGTTTCCAGAGTGACGACAAAGTGCATTTTCCCAGCACAACTTAAAGACTGCTCTTATTACACATTTAAAACAGAGATGAGGAAAATATGTAACGATTTACTAACATTCTGAAATGATGAAATACAGTAAGAGAGGAATGATAACTTTCCTTTTCAGCAACTGCTCTAACCTACACTAATGAGTAGACTGTTAGGAATTTTCTTCACTTAGCATTTCTCATTATTAATAAATTTTGCACTGACAACTATAAAGTGAACACTTTGGATTTATGCACCTAACCTAATTACATATGCTGCATGTACGCATTTCATTATTTACTTGACAGATTCATTCCTTGATACCATAAATAATTAAAGAAGGATCAAATATTAACAATCAGATACATGTTAATTCTCCTCAAATCCGGGGAAACAAACACATTTTATTTTTTGTTCAATAAATATGAAATAAAATAAAATGCTTTTATTAGAAGTATTTAAAAAATACATAAGGTTCTTGAGTGTCATTTTTATTTTGCATAGAGTGAAAATTAAAATGTCCAGCTGCTCTCTAGTCCCTTTACAGGAGCACATATAGCAATTTTAATAAGTATAAAAGGTTAGTAATTCCCTTTTGACAGTTTCTAAATGAAGCATTTTGGTTTAGTGCTTGCCAGACAGTTTGTCAGAGGGAGGTGACTTCAAATGTAAAGTCTCATCCTGTCCCCATGAATGTCAACAAAAAATTTGTACTGAACTTCAAGCAGGACAGCATCCATCCCATTATTTTCTATTTATTAGCAGTTCATTTTTTTCCAGACTGAAAACCCGAATTTACCCTCTCCCACCAAGCACAGTCAGCTGAGCAAGGGCCTGATCCTGCTCACTGGGAAGCCCTGCTGCAAATAAAAGGTGCAATTCTGCTCCTGCCCCTTTCTGTTGCTGTGTTACATCCCCTCTGGAAGTGTCCTGCTCCGGGTTTGGTGGGGTTTTCTGTAGAGGGCATTGCACAGCAGGAACCAGGCAAGGCAAGGAACTATGTGGCCTTTCCTGCGCTGCCAGACAGTCCTGGGAACTGCTCAGGGCCTCCAGAGTTAGGGCTCTTCTCAGAAGAGTTACTGCTTAAGCTTTGAGTTATAATTAAATCTGCAGGCGAATTATTTGTGACGGAAAGCTGCTCCCAGTCACAAACCCGTACAAACTGTCTTGCCTGCTGTGCAATTTAAATTGATGTTTAAATATTTCTCTACACATTATTCAATATCTCAATTTGATCAAAAATATTCTCCAATTTGAACAAATTTACTTTTGGATATCACATTCCACAATTTTATCATTTTAAAGGTGTTAAAAATTCATAGATTGCCACATTATTCATCATGCAAGATTAATGCCAGCCTGACAGGTTTTGCAAAGATGTGGGCTTTTTTTTTCTAAGTGCATATACCATATCTGTATAAGATGTACCATAGTTGTTGAATATTGATTATTCACATCTCCTTTCTTATTTCTGATGCTAAAGAGAGAATATTAGGGTGTGATTGTCAGGGTTAGCATCTCTCTGACCTACACATGTACTATTAATAATTTATGAGTTGATTTGAAATAGATCTCTGTGAAATGAGCTGGCAATAAGCAGGGCTGTCTAAGATGACAAAGATTCAGAACAGGCCAACTCATGTACATTAGCTTCCTGGTTTCAATCTGAAAACAAAATGAAACAAAACCTCAGTGTGCCTTACGCAGTAGTTAGGGATATATTATTTGAATACACAAAGCAATATCACTGTTCCATATAAAAATTTATGTCTGGATGATGCAATTGATATATTAGTCAAACTTTCTAAAGTATTACGATTGTTTACTATATAAATATATCTACGTGATGCATAAATGAGCAATAAAAAGTACGGAAATCTGTTGGTCAAGCAGATGAACATCTGCTTAAAAATACAGAGCCAGCTCACAGCTCACTCCTAATTCCATTTAAGAGTTGTCTCCCTGAACCCAAAGAAGATAAAAATAACAAAGGTCAAGCCTGCAAATGCAGCTGCTGGATTGGCTTGAGATTGCCAGCATCTAATGGGAGCTCTTCAAAGACTAACATTAAGGGGTTTTCTACATTAAAAGCCTTCTTTCTTTGCACTTTATCCCTTAATTTAGAAAGCAGCTCTGCTTATGTCCACAGGCTTACCGAGGATGCCCAGATTGCATTTAAGGGGTGTTCTCAGGAGCAGACCTGGAAAAGGCAGCCTGTCCCCTGGTTGCTGATAGCAGGCACACCCTGACAAGGTGCCTCTGGTAGAGCAGGACCATGCCAGAGCTGCTCATGGCGAGGAAGGTATCCCCTGGCAAGGGGCAGTGGCACCACAGAGTGTCCTGCTGGAGCAGGGAAGGGGTGGCCACACTCAGGACCTCCTGGCACCAGCTTAGGTGCAATGGCAGTGAGACACAGCTCAGAAACCACAACAGGGCTGCCCACTGCTTTCCAGAGGGCACTCCTAGCAATTTCATAGTAACACCGACTTCTGCCAGCTCCCCCAGAAGAATCCCATCTACTAAACTTCAGGCCTCATCAGCTAATATTGGGCTTCTCTCTGTCTATGTCCTTTTCTTGACTGCTGGGCTACATGTGTTACTCACTGACGAGGGGTATTTCTGGTTTCCTTGTCATGTGAACTGTTGGCAACCTGAACCCTTAACCTGCATGGAAATATGGCATATAAAGTTGTAGTCTTTTTTTTTTTTTTTTTTTAATGTGATGCAAAATCAAATGGTAAAAGCAAAAATCCAGCTGACCTGAACAGGAAAGAGACTGTTACTTAAACAGCAAACAGCCAACAGTTAGGCATAGGGAAACTAGTTAATACCTTGTTACAATTCTAAAATAAAGATGTTCAACCAAGGAAATTACATTGAACTGCACAAGCTAGGGCAGCACAGAGCAGTGTGTCAGAGTCACAGGGGTGTTACAGTGACACAGCCCTTAACCTGCCTGGAAAAAGGGCATATAAAGTTGTTGTTTTTTTTTTTTTTTTTTTAATGTGATGCAAAATCAAATGGTAAAAGCAAAAATCCAGCTGACCTGAACAGGAAAGAGACTGTTACTTAAACAGCAAACAGCCAACAGTTAGGCATAGGGAAACTAGTTAATACCTTGTTACAATTCTAAAATAAAGATGTTCAACCAAGGAAATTACATTGAACTGCACAAGCTAGGGCAGCACAGAGCAGTGTGTCAGAGTCACAGGGGTGTTACAGTGACACAGAGACAATGAAATTGGATGACACCAGCTCTTCTCAGTGGGAGGGTTTTCTCTGTCTGTCTCCTGGGAGTTTTGCTGCATATTCTTTGCAGGAAACCTTTCCACCAAAAGTGGCAGCAAGCCTTTTGGAAATCTTATTAATATTCTTCCTCAGTGCTGTAAAGTATGCTGCAGGCAGGAGATGACAGTTGCCTTACTGTGAGCAAGGGAAGAACAGGGGACTAAGACCAGCACTGACATACTCCAGTAAAATTGCATTGCTGGTATCTCAGAACAAGAAATGAATCAGGAGGGAGAATTGACTCATAATCCCAAGCCCAGCCAGCAGCCAAAGTAGTTATTTATTATTTGTGGTATGGCACACCGAACACATTCTTCCCAGACAAATTGGAGGGCAAGGTCCTTGCCCTGAAGAACATACAATTTATGGAGCCGACCCTGCAAGATGCTATGAGCCCTCCCGGGAAGAGTGGAGCAATTTCATCTCAGGATCATTTTGGCACATCTTGGGAGGTCTCACCTCTCTTGCTAACACAAATGGTTCTTCTGACCCCAGGGGATGACTTCTGTAAGTGAGGATGGTTTGGTTTTTAATCTGTGACTGGCGAGAAGTAAAATCTTATATCTGTCTGTGGAGTTTCTGCATGTGCACAGTATTAATAGCTGCATAACTGAGAGGGAAGCTTGAACTTCTCAGATCTATCAGGGGAGCTGCACACCATCATGCATTCAGGTGGCAGAGGTCAGCACACATTTCTCAGCAGGCTCCAAAGCACCATTTTCTGGGGGGAAATGTAGGCAGGGCAAAACCACATGAAAAAATGGGGAATGAGCAAGAGAGGTGACTCTCCTGCTGCTGACATCCCTGACACCACTCACAGCCCTTGTTGGGTCAGAAGAGCTTTAGCCAGGGGCCCCTTCATGTCCTCCCTGCTCTGGCAGACAGAGAAACTGAGAACTGCCAGAGGAACCTTCTTTAGGAACAGCAATTCACTTTACAAAGACAAATCTTCAAAGTCTCCTTCTTGAGTTGTTCCCACAGGGGAATTTGGGTCCTGTCTTCAAAGAAATTTCAGGGGGTGCTGACATCGATGGTTATGAATTAGTGCAAGCACATCACCACCACTGTCATGATCTCTCCCCCCAAATCATGTTTCACTAAATTTAACATTCAGATCTCTGCTTCCTTTTGTTTCACCCAGAAAAACACCAAGTACTCAGTTCTCAGACCAGCCAAATTCCTTGTGGAGTTCTAAGCCCTGAAGTAGCCCAGAATACTCTTCTTACAGGATGCAATGCATTAGGGAACATTCAGCTCATCAATCCAAAGCATCAATGAGTTCGCCATCTTCAGAAGGAAACATAAGCCTCATCTTTTTACAATGGCTCCAACATCATCCAGGAACAAGGAGGAACAAACTAAACCAAGGAATTTCCTAACAGCTCTCTTCTGTGGGAAAGAGGAAAGATAACATTGTACTCCTGGCTTTTGGAAAGGACAAAAACTCTCATATTTACAGGCAGTGGCCTGCCCTGATATATGTGCTGTAGGAAGCCATTGTGATTAGTAAGGAACAAAGTCGGAGGGAAGAGCCAGGAAAGCTCCAGGAACAGCACAATGCCCTGTCCTTGGCACAGTCTTCATCTCCTGCTCAGAAGTCATCATCACTTTCTACAAACAATACAGAATTAAGGATAAGCTTGCAGAGCCTTCTGGTGAAGTGTCTCTGTCACCACTCCAAGAAAAAAGATCTGGTCAGAAAGCAAAATACGAACCTTAAATATTCTGCTTGGATTTAATTAAATGGGTTGTTGTAATCTAGAAAATTATATTTACCTATAATGCTTGCATTTTATGTCAATTTTTGAGAATTGTTTTTATTTATGAAAGACCAGGTCATACATCCCACCAGTAAAATAAACTCACATGGAGCGGAGGTCTGCTGAAATCAGCTGAACAGGCAAGACAACTTTGGAAAAAGAAGTCTGCAGTACTCACTTAACACCAATGGTCTTTACTCATGCTAGCAGTCCCAAATTGTTTTAATAACTAGTGTCATGGATGAATGAGCAAAGACTGAAGGATCTGGCCAAAATCAATCTTTCCTATACTTTTTAGTCAACATCAGCTCTGCTTCCTTCAGTCCAGTTCCAATGATAACACCATCTAATATCAACAAGACCGCAGCACTTCTGCAAGTGTCCCTCAGAGAAAATCCCGTCAGTACTGCTTATTTAACCAAGCTAAACAAGGTACCCTAATTACCTCTCTCTTCTCACCTCCTGTTTTTATGATTAGTGAGAAGAGTAAGTCTCTTTTTCCAAAATAGACGTCTCTGTTATGAATGCTGCAACCCAAAAGATAATAAGCCCAAAATTTTCAAATGCAATAAATGCCAGAGGGAGTTTGCTTTCTAAGTGCCAGAGTGCACAGTGCTGGGAAGCAAAAAGCAAATCCCTTTCAGGTGTTTCAAGTCAAACATCAAAAACTGGGACCCCTCTGCTACCTCTTTGGAGTGCTTCGTGCTGATAGCTGGGGTGAGATGTTCACAAGGAGCGTGGCACTTTGTCCCTCCCAGCAGGTAATCCAGTGGAGCCCAGCAACAGGAGGAACACTGTTCCTCCCTCATCTGAGAGACATGCCCTGTACATCATTGTGGCCACCTCACTGTTCCTCAGTTTCCTCAGCTGTAAAACAGTAGATCCTGTTTATTGTAAGGCTGAATTAATTCCTAATCGCAAAAGACTTTGAGACTCTGGACAGGAAAGCTTTATCATAAACACAGACAAATTATTAACTTCCTATATCCAGCCCATGATGTGTAGACTCTGGTGCCAAGGTGGACGTTGATTTCCCAGCAAAACTCAAACTATCCAGGAGCTGAACTTGCTTTCAGACTTGTTTTTGTGTGTGACCAAATTGGCAGCATTTTTAAGGACAGACACTCATATCCTACCTCCTCTCCCAATGCCTCAGATCATTAGATGCAGCAAGAGTCTTGAGCCTTTTAGAGAGCAGGAAACAGTAATAAAATAGAAGATTCATATAAGCAGCACTTAGAGGGCATTTCTTGGCAAAAAAATAAGAAGCAATCTTATATAAACAGGTTACTCTTCCAACAAAGTTATTTCTTGGGGCTACAAGAATGTCCCAAGGTGGACATTCATATGGTTCCATTTCTATCCTAGGACCAGGTCTTCCAAGGCTCTTGTACATGAGGGGAGTGATGGGCTTCTTCAAGGAAGAGCAACTAAATTTGTTTAGGAACCAAAATCCCTAGGTCAGTATCAGCTTCTAAGAAAAGCTCTCCCCACAATTTTAGTGCCTCAGTCTCATAATTCAACACACAAAGCCCTCAAATGACCATCGAAAGTAAAAAGTGTTGTGCAGACACAAATGGGAACACAGGAACCCTGAACATGGTGGGTGAACTCCTGTCCCACACTGAGGATTCTAACTAAAGCCCAATTTCATGAGATGAGTGCTGGGTCCAGACCAAGTTCTGTGTTAGTACCTGACAGCCACTGCCTTCAAGAAAAGTAAGAACTGGGTCAAACCGCAGTCCTGTGACTCTGAATCTGCTCTCAGATAGGGGCCAGCAGCAAATGCTGAAAGTAGACTGAAAGGAGAAGACAGGAATAGGGTGGTGCCTCTCTCCTAGGAGACCTGCCCAGCTCTCAGCCTTACAGTGGCCGTTTTTATCCCCACCCAGGGATAAAAACACAAGCCCAAAATTTAGAATAAGCCAACCAACTCCAAAAAATAATCATGTGTCCAGAAATGCATAGGTCAGAGAATGAGCTGCTAAAATACCTCATCCAGCCTAAGTGAGGAGTGTTATGAAGAACTCAGGGCTGCATTTTCAGGTTTTTAACACCCTCATCTGACCCAGGCTTTTAAGAGGCTTGGCCACCTATAGTGGCTGACTGCCTTTTCCTTGCAGAAACCTTTCAAGAATGTATTGCTTATATAGGAAATTTAAAAAATCAAGATTTCTGAGCTTGGCTCAGAGGAGTGACTTCAGAAAAATCACAAGTACTCCCTTTCTGAAGCACAAGGAGATACTGTTCTTTTGAAACCATTTTCATTAACTGTGAAGTAACAGGAAATAAGAACTTATGAGAGGTCTTAGAAACTGGAAATATATGGCATTTTGAAAGCATGAACATGAAAAAAGAAAGGATAGACTTTGTAGTCCACTTTATCATCACTATTATTGATCACTTAGGACAAAGGAAATGGCTTTAAACTTAAAGAGGGTGTGTTAAGATTAGATATAAGGAATATATTCTTTACTGTGAGGTTGGTGAAACACTGGAACAGGTTGACCAGAGAAGCTGTTGACAACCCATCCCTGGGAGCTTTCAAGGCCAGGCTGGAAGGGGCTTTGAGCAACCTGGTCTAGTGGGAGGTGTCCCTACCCATGGCAGGGGGTTTGGAACTTTAATGTCCCTTCCAACCCAACCCATTCTATAAGCCTATGAAGACTCATGACTTAACATAAGTACACCAAAAATAGGAAATAAATCCATAAAAGAATCTCTCTACTGTCTTTCAGAAACAAACAAAAAAATCCCTGTATTTGAAAATGACTGGTTTAAGACATTCTCTACTTCAAAGCAAATCTTTTTCTGTTTTCAGGAAAAAATTTACTACAGCGCATTCAAAAAGGCCACCTATTGGTTCCAACAAGAATGTCATTTTTAATCTCAGTGCCATTCAGAAAAGAGAATTTTTTAACCCCCAGCACAAGCAGCACAAAGTTTTTACCATTGACTTTAACTGAATCAGTGATTGATACGTCTTAACCACTTTTACTGTGAAATTTTCATTTAGTATTTGCACAAAACTAAAACAGTCCTCTGGTATTGTTGTAACTTACAAAATATCTGAAGCAAATATATTTTTTTTCAGAAGGCTTAACTGTGGGGCTTTTTTCTGTAAAATTTTTTCCCTGCTTTCTGATTAACCATCAAAGAATAAAAATAGTGTAAGAATCTGACAAAAATATTCATCTAATCTGATGACTGTTTTCTTATCTACAAGCAAAAAAAACCAAAAAAGGAGCAAACACGAGAAGTAATTTTGCAAGCATTCAAAATCATGGGTATCACAGGAAAGTTCTACCACTCAGGCATATTTTAAATATAACCATGGGAAGAAATCAGAGAACGTGCAAATACTTGTAATTACAGTATCCATTTAAACTTTAAAATGTTTTTTTATTGCTGTTTGAAATAATTCTAAACTCAGACATATGCTGGCACATTTAACATGGAAATTAGCTGTGCCTGATCAACATTTTAACAAGAGCAACATTTGAACAAAACCTATATCTGCAGCAGTACCTGGGTGGTTTGCTGCTCCTGATCATTGGAAAAGCAAAGATAAGTGAGTGTCTCACTGAGTGAGACAATGGTTGAGTTGGATATACCGTCATAAAAGATAAATTATTCCCTACCTTTGGGAAAAGAGTGAGATAGTTGACATGTGTGAAGATTTTTTAACATATCAGGAGACAGTAAGACAAAATACATTCTTTGAAGGAGAACAATCAAATTGCAATCCATTGGTCTGGGGGTCTTTTGTTTGTTTTGGTTTGTTGGGGGTTTTTTGTTGGTTTGGTTTGGTTTTTTACATCAAGGAGATCAAAGCTATGATCCAGATTACTGGCCCAAATTTAGAACTGAATACTCACCTTGTAGTGCCAGGATTCATTAATTATCCCAACACAGTGATGGACATCAAGGCCAATATGTATATGGTCAAAGATACCCAGAGGATTAGAGGCACATTGGCCTTATTATCTGTGTTTTTTAATCTGCATCTGACTTTCCAGTCTTTGCAAATAATTGTGGTTTTACTGTCCATACCCCTGTTTTATGACTTTTCACTTCTCCTCACAGCAGCAAATGGTGGACCTAAGCAATTGTGAAGGGGAAATGATCAACTGCCAAATGGCATAAAGCAAGGGAAAAATGAGAAAAGGAAAAACACTCCTCCATCTCTGCATGGCATTTATCACAAGGATAGGTAAACACTTAGCATGTAAAAATATGATGATGCCTCATGAAAACCTTTTAATGTCATTGCTAACAACTGTATTCACTACCAGGGCAGTCATTAACAGGTTGCCAGGAGAGAAAATGTAAGCTCCAAAACTGTTTCCATACAGACTGCACTCAATGTTATTGCAACCACATCAATGCCAAGAAATGATAATGAGATGAGGGCACTCCCCAGCCAGGAACCATGAAATACAAAACAGAGAGGTTGTTGCAAACCAGCAGACAAAAGAACTTTTCTAACTTTTTTCTTTGTACTGGGGAAGCTGAGGCATATCATGTGCAGTCATCCTTGCCATGGCTGCATGGAGGCCTGTCCTTGTCCTTGCACCTAGCTCTCACCCACCCTGAGCATCCTTTTCCCCATAGGGGAGGGTGTCACAGTACAGGCTGAAAGACAGGTACCTCTCAGTCCTGCCTTCCCCAGGATCATGACTCAAACCCTTCTTTTCTTAAGTCCCTTCAGCTCTTGGCAGCCCAGACCCTGTTCCCAGAACCTCTGACACTGAGGCCCCAAGTGCTCCGTGGCTCCTGGGAGGGTCCATCTGAAGGTGGGCCCGAGAGACAACAAGGCCCATGGTGATGGTACAGACCTGTCCTCCAGGCACTTTCCCTTTCTATCACCCCAGGGCTGCCTTTGTGGCATTTTCATTGCCACAGAGCTGGGAAAACCCCACTCTGGTGTCTGTGCTGTCCAGGATACATCCCTCTTCTCCCTCCCTTGCTCTGCTCCAAACATGAATAAATTTATCTTTTTTTCCCCTCTCTGTGTTTATTTTTTTTTTTTCTCTTTCCCATTACCCCTTTAATGCAGAGCAGGGCTGCTGATTACAAAAGAGGCAGTTTGACTTGAGCAATAGGTCTTCTTCACTAATCCTCACTGTCATGGAAATTCCAGCTGCTACAAGAATAAGAGGCTCAATCCATATTTGCCAGCTCTAATATGAAATCTGTCAGGGGCCAAATTAATGAGTTCCAAATTCCTTACATCACGATAACAGGTTAAGACTGGTCAATTAATTACATAAATCCTTCCCGATTCATTGTGCATTTTCAGGCGAGATTGTGTCCTACATAACTGGGTGACACCAGGCCTTTTGGATCTTGCTGTTCCGCAGAAAGGCCTCCATTTAAGAGCAGCCTGCCTGCCACCGAGGCCGGCAAATGTCACGCCTGGGCTCTGCGCTGGGCCCTAACTGTTTCTGTATAAAAATATTAATTAATTAATTAATAGTAACATGTATTTTCTAACTACGGCGGAGCCGTGGGGGCCAATGCGGAGGGGGCGGCGGGGGCGTTCCCGTGGGGCGGGAAGGGGAGACCCCCCCGCC
>NW_008237434.1:285858-303538 GCF_000691975.1 Corvus brachyrhynchos
GACGCCCCGCAAGTCAGCAGCGAGCCCAAAGGCCACAGTTCGATTTCTGTTTTACAAGGCCACTTGAATTAATTTCTAAGGAGGTTTTGTTCCAGAAGGCAAAGAAGCGACTTAACCCGTTTTAGCGCATTTTTAACACGAAGCGGAGAATAATTGTGTCTTTCCTAAAGCGTTTAGGCCTTTTGTGAAAAGAATCAGCCTGAGACTGGAAATTAGCATTTACATTTTTGCAACCTTGCAAAAGCTAGGGAAGAAAGGTAAAGCCTCCGATCCTTAGCCCTGCGCCTAGTCCTGCAATTACAGGAAACAACACAGGGCCATGCAAGGTTTCTTCTTCCTATCCATACCGTGTATAACAAAGCAAGTCACAAACACTTTTTGTTTTAATAGTTCATAGTAATTACATAAAATTTAAATATTCATCTGGAAAACAAATTCAGTATGTCACCTGTCAAAAAAAGACATGGACACCGAAGTTTGTACTGTTCTACAGTGTGGGATTTAGAGTATAAATTTTCCTCAGTGCTTATAGAAATACACTGTGATGTAAACACCAATTTTCATTCCAAATACACCATCTTTCTGGAGTTCCTTTGCTATGTTTTTTGAAGAAAATTTAAAGAAGTGAAAACCCAAACACAACAGATTGTGTATGTATACACATTGTGTATATATATCTACACATATATATACACTACATATATGTATACATATATTTATATATATATATAGACACATATTACAAAAATAACTGAAGAGTAAATTACACATGATAAGTCATGAAGTGATTAGGATATTGATATTGAAATAAAGGAAACTTTACTGTCAGGTTTAAACATGAGCTAGAAAGTAGTAACTTGTTTTATTTAATTACTTAAAAGCTTTTAAGAAATCATCATAAAAATGAGGATATAAAGTTATAAGCAGAAGATGAAGAAAAGCTTTTGAACGCAGAATTATTGCAATTAGATATAATGTAATCTGATTACTGCTTCTAATTTATAAATTAGGTATTATACTGTTTTTAAAAAGAAGCTAGCAGGAAATGTCAGCATTATTCAAAACTAAAAAATGAGAATCAAAATAGCAGCGATCAACTGATCAAATTGTATGTCGTAAGTGTTGAAAAATTACCAAATCATTAAAGTAACAAAAGACATTAAAATTAATTTTTTTTAGCATTTACACTTGTAACAGTTACATTTAATGTTCCAATGAAACAAAATGCCTTAAAGCCTTCATATGTGGTTATATACAGCTGATACAGGAAGGAGACACACTAGAGAGCATGGAGTACTTTCCCTCCCCCATTACTAAGAAAAATTCCAGTAACACTAGCTACACAAACAACATTCAAAAGATAAATATTTGAACAAATTTCTGTCAAAGCTGAGAAGAAAGATACAGTAGTCTTACATTTTTTTTAACAGGATGCCGAAGAAAGTAAGAGAACAACAATAGAGCTATTAGAAAACAGATATTTATTTCAGAAACATCTTCATTTGGAAAACACTCGCTGGTATACTGATAAGCTCCTAGAATTAAAAAGTAAAATCATCAACGAACGCTCTCCAAACCTTATGTTTCTATAATTTTTGTCAGGTACTGAGGATGTGTTAGTAAGCCAGAACTGTAAAGTGCTTCAAGAGTTTAGCTCAGTCTTTTAAAGCAAAAGAAAAACCTACATTGTGTTAAATAAAAACATTAATACCCTTCTCAACATTATTCCAGTTTTTGGTTTTATATCTTTCCCATCTTTTAAATAAATTTGCTAAACAAATTTTTTTGTAATGTGCCATCTTAAAAAAAAAATAGAAAAAAAAATCAAGTAATCCAAATCTCTCCCTGGCAATAACAGCTATTTTTTAAGCTGCTTTTAGTGATAACTTGTTGCTTTAATTAAAAGTTATCACTTTTACATTAAAAATAGCGTTGCTGCTAACTCACACACAAGCTGAGATGGTGAATAGATACATTTGTGCAATGCAGTAAGACTGAGCAAAAAGAAACATGGATATTTATCTTACAAAGTGCTACCATCAACAAAATACAATGGCTTGAAGTAGTTACCTAAGAGATGTTATTCTCAGGCTAATAAAACCTGTTTCTAAAATTACACATTCCCAGCTGGATGCTTTAAAAAAGCATGCCCACACATGTTTATGCTACCCCTTACTAGCTATTTAGTAATCTATTGTTTCTGTAATTCACAGGTTTTAAATGCTCCTTCTTTGAAAGTAACCACAGAATTCTTAAAAAAGGAAAAAAAAATAAAAAAGGCATGTATGTGTATCCATTTCTAGGCCGGTAACTACTGCACTGAAGTTAATGAGAGCTTTGCTAGGGTGATCAGACCCCCTAGCTCTTTTTAATAGCAGTTAAATGTCAAATATAAATACAACACCACAGTGAAACATATTCCTTTGACAGAATCTGGGACAAGACACTACGCAGCTGCTGTGAACAATAAAGAGCAAAACTGACGTTTAATCAAAATAAGTGTTGGTGGTTAAGAAGTTGTGTTCAAGCCTGCCTTTTGTTTGTGAAAAAGTCAATATTCCAACGTGTTAACTACAGCCACAAAGATATCAGCAGCTCCTGTTACTCACAGAGAGTGGAGAGGGCCACATCCATGCAGGGTGTTAGAGCTGTGTGATTATCATAATCTCACAGAGGGAGATACTCCCCATTTCAGCTGCTGAACTAAAACACCTCTACCAGCATCTTCAAATATAGATGCCTAAAGTTAAAGATGTTTGGTGAAATCCTGGCCCTAGCGAGCTCAATGCAAAATTCAGCCATTAGTTTCGATGGACCTCATCCAGGATTTGCACTGGGAATGAGTATCCATAATTCCCTGCGAGCTGAGAATCTCCAGCAAGCCTAGAAATTATGTAATTTTTATTTATATTTCTAAACTTCTAAGCAACCATGCTCAAGAATTTTTGCCTTCAGTACTTAGGCATGATAAAACCAGTCTTTCCATAAACATTACAGAAGGACCAGAGGAAGATGTATTTATATCTCAAATTGTCAGCAGCATACAGTTTGTACGAATGCTGTTTTGCTGATGTTGCTGAGCTACTTTAAAAGTGAGTACCTTGGTGGGGTGTGTAATTTCATCACCAATGTCAAATGACTGCTAAAGATGAAACTTCTCTGATGCAAATTACTAAAAGATGCTTTGACTATGTTTGATATGATATACCAACTTTTAAGATGAGGAATTAAGTTAGCTTTATTTTTCAAATCCGAGACGTGCACCCACTGACGGAAATATTTTAACTGCCACGTATGTCCGAAGAGCATGACTTACCCAATACTAAGATTTTAATAGTCACAAACACATAAATAGGTAGCATGTAGACCTGCATCAAGATACATAAAAAAAAAAAAAAATCACCAAAAAGATAGTATCGAGGTCTGTTTTCAATATTTTGTAAGGACATATGGTTGCATTAATGATGGGTCTTTTAGGTACACATTACCAGACAGCCCTGTTTGTGAGGTACACGTAACCAGTAAACAAAGCAGAAACTGCTCTGTACTGTCCTTAAGATAGCAATACAGGAAGGATTTTTCATGATTCTTCAGAAGCTGGGCTTGCTTTACATCCACATGAAATGCTGTCATCACTAGGTCCGAGCCCGGAGGATGAACTGCAGAAAAGGGGAGAGGGGGGGAGAAAAAAAAAAAAATAAAAGGAGGAAATTGGTTTTCACAACACACTCAAAGCCTGAGTAACAGAGGAGAACTTTAATTATCTCCAGTCACAAAGAGAGACAGGAAATTTGGACTTTTAATTAGCCATTTGGAGTGCAGTTGGATATTTTTTTAGCAAGATAATTTAAACGCGAATAATTCAAGTCTGACTAAATGAAATTCACATAATCAGAATGCAGATAATTGAATTTCTACTGCATTCATTAATTCAGTGTGGAGGTGTGTGTGAAGACTTCTATGATGAGCTGTCACAGCTCAATAAAATCTCAGTCAATTAATTTTTTCATTATCTTAGTATTACATCAACAAAAAAGTGAAGCATGTGCGTGTGTATGTATGGATATATAATCTCAGAAAGTAAGGATATACGGAAATCACCTCTCTGAATCAGAGTCTGCATCGTTTTTTCCTTTTTTTCTCTCTTCATCTTCTATAGGAAAACGTCTGTTCAGAGAGGCGAAACTGTGAATCGCATCAGCAACAGAGTATTTGGTCTGTCCAGACACACAGGCCTCCATATCTTCTGGGCTTAGCTGAGTCTGTAAGAAGAGGTGAAGCCTACTATCTGAAAGCAGTAACGCATCTTGTAGGATCCTGGAAAAAGAAAAAAAAGGCAAATGCTTATATATAACCTGCACACACACACACACACACACACACACATTCTAAGGTGTTTTCCCAGAACAAATTCTAAACGATGTCCTGCTTTTAAAGTTTTCAGATGAATCCTAAATCAGTAACAGAAGGCAATGAACATATTAAAATGATTAGGTGCGTGTTACTTTCTTATTACATTATTTGGAATTTTAGGTGAGTAAAAACATGAAGCTAATAGTTAGGCACATCTGCTATTAGAATAACTTCAAGGACATTTCTTCCATTTAACCATCTGCTATTACCACATGGATCAATTAATGATTTTTAGGCAGTTGGAGGCATATACTCTTACAAAAATTTGGTCTTTTTTTTTAATAGCCAAACTTTTATAAAAATTACAAGTCACCGATTTGTTTGGTGGAATAAAGAAGTGTGTAGAGGGACAGTGAGTAGGCAGAACAGACTTCATGCACATGCAACATCAGGACTTTGGAATACCTGTTAACAACTGAGCCAACACTACCCAAAATTATTTACACTGTTAAAAATATGCACATATTTGAGCTAGAATGAAAATGTTAATACCAAACACTGATTTTAATTTACATGCAGATAGTTTTCAGAGACTCTTAAATTTTATTTAATTCCTGCTATTATTTTCAAAAACCACTTTTAAAATTTGGTTTATATAGATTTTAAATTAAGTCTCCAAATAAATTTAGCACAGAGTATTTACTTAAAACCCACGACAGTAAACAAAATACAATACATTCCAGTAACACAGAAAGTTGTAGAGAGACTTTTTCAAGGCCTGAGAATTGAGGATCATGATCACTATATTTAAAGAAAAGATATGCAACTTTTCTTCAACATTTCTTTAAAGAAGAAATTCTTTACTATGCAAATTCTAGAATGATTAACAAGAAACTTTTTAAATTTGTGTCTTTTTACTCATGTAATAAAGACATCAGAAGCTATGACCATGCCAAAGAATGCTCCACAGAAAATTATTTAAATATCTTTAACGCTACTCAGAGTCAATATTTACCTATTTATACCCATTTAGGTTATAGTTTTTACCAAAAAAAAGTCATTGATGTGCAACAGGAAACAAGAGATGACATTAATGTAAGAACTAGTAAGAGCAGAAAGAAATACTGCATTTTAAAGGTACTCTGACTAAAATGAAAAGTGTAACTGATTAGTTCCTTCTCTTGAATAAGATTAATGGTGTGTTTGGACTGTAATGTTTTAAACACAAATACGTTCTGAAAACTGTTCTCTAAAGCAGCCAACATTACAATAACATTTAATAAACACACAAAAGGATTTCTGGCTTCATTCAAGCCTATAAAAATCTGACAAATTAAAACAAGTAGTAAGAGATCTCCACATGAAACCACGAGATACTTGTGTGCGTGCCCATTTCACTTGCCTAGGTGAACACACACACAGTCTCAACCACTAAACTCCAACTCCGACACCTTCCAATGAGGAAATGTCTCCAACAACCCTAATGATCTACCAGGTGCAGGTGAAATTGAGTCTCAGAAAGACCAGATTCTGCTGAAGTTCGAAATAAGCACACTTTCATACCTAAAGAAAGCCTTTTTAATGCAGTCCAAATTCTCGCAGTTTTAATAGCAAATAGACATCTGTAAAATCAATGGTGTAATGTATTAATAGACAGGAGAAGTTCTTTGTAGTCTAAAGGCCAGCAAAGACTGTGTAAAAATGATTCAAAACAGAATTTACAGGTCCACACACCTTGACAGCAACAGCTTCATGATTACAGTTCGAAAAGCCATCATTCAGCAGCCACTAAAAGAGGATTTCAGCCTTGACTCTTGATACACCCACGTTCCAAACAAAGACAAACATTGCAACAAAAAGTAGAAGTATCATTCCAGACAATAAATCCGCTTTTATAGTTTATGCAATTGGGGAGTAAATATTCTCCTCCTACTTCTCTTAAAAAGAAAAAAAAAAAAAAAAAAGAAAAGAAAAACAAAAAGAAAAATAATGTGCTGGAGTTTCCTGTAGAGTAACTACAGTTACAGTTTTTTCCAGTTTTTCCAGGCACAATGAGGGGATGCACATTCCTGCAGTTCTAATATTTGCGTGTCTAATGCCAAGTAACACAGCAAAAAGCCAAGTCATTAAATTCTGTGAATGGCATTTAGTTTCACAAATTTTCCTCTTGCTGAACCTTCAAAAGTTTCCTGCCAACCAGTGAAAACACGAGTAACTAACTGTTCATGAGATTACACTACACTTACAGCTCTGTTGCTGTTTGAAATGTATTTTATTTTCTTTATAAAATAACGGGTAATCTTTAAAATTGATTTTAGATGGTTTGAGGCATTACACCAGAGAAGTAATGAGCACTAATGTCAATGATATTGGACACAAATTCATTTTAGCTTTATTTCATGTCCAGTACAATTCTGCTAAGCCTTGAACTGCTAAAGCACTGTTATTAACTCGGCAGTAACCTAACACATGGAACAGCAAACAAAAGTGATAAGAGTACAGACTGATCAGGACCTCAAGGCTACTGTCCTTTTTGTGCAGCTATAATTCAATTTCCAATTTTACTTTACATTGGACTCATTATTTCACAGTAATTTTCTTTTCTGCTTCGTACTGCCATCTGGAGGTGAAGGGAGTGAAGAGAAACCAAGGTGCAGAAATGGAAAGATGTTCATAAAGCTAATCATACCCACACTCATATACTCATATATTGTGTGTGTGTGTTCACTATGTGTTCACATTGAGACCAAACACTCAGTGCATTTTGCAAGTCATTTAAAACCATTCTGAAATCAAATATACAAACACCTTTTACCTGGCCATACCCTTGAAGAATTTGTTTTCTCTTAATTAAAAAATAACTCCTGCTTTTCCTGCCCCCTCTGAACGAACAGGTTAGACTGCTTTTTAATTGCATGCTTCAAGCAATCAAACTGAAAAATAAATTCTGCACTACCCATAGGTGTTATGCTTTCCTGTTCAAAATACTCTTTCTTCAAGGGAATACCCATACATTTGTCACCAGATGGTACTAGTAGTATTAAGTGCTGGTATAGCAGTTGCTCTCTGGGGCTTTCACTGTCCTGGGGTCTCACTGTGTGAAGGGTTCTACATTTAAAAAGTAGACCTGGCTTCAAGGACTTAAAAATAAAAATTACAAACCACCACTTACAAATGAAAAAGGCAAGAGGAAGGGAGGAGTGTCACAACATTACTACTCTGATGTCTTCGCAGAGACTGGACGCGTGCGCAGTCTCGACACAACCGGCAGCACTCCCAGTGCTTCTGCAACACTTTCACTGCAGCCAGTGCCAGGCAGGGCTGTGGTTACAGTGATGTAAATCAGCACTCGCTGCCACTGCGCTAATGGAAGAGTCACGGCTCACGGTAATAATTCCTATAAACTGACTGAGCACATTTAAGAGAACAACAGACCTTCTATGCACGCCTGGAAGAAGAAGGAAAGGCTAAACCCTGCAAGTCTTGATCCCATCAGTAGTCATTACTTGTCAGAGATCTCACTCCTCTTGGCCAGATTGCTCACATGCACAATGACTACTTATGTGATTAAGGGGGCTGCAGGATAAGGCTCTACATTAGAATTAGAGATAATAATTTTTTATTCACAGCCACGTGAATCCTTGTTTGTAAGCTTTCAGTAAATGCTTGTGATCTCTAGACCTTTAAAGAAGCAAGGCTGAAAATCATCACTTCACAACCAGAAGAAATAATGTCATTTTTGAGGAAATGCTGGATACTATATGAGGAATATTTCTCTTTTCCTGTGTTATGGCAAAAATATTTACAAAAGACAAAACGTGTTTTTTCTTATTTGGACAAAGTCCAAAATCTGGTTTTCTTCAACATGATTTTATTAGGTATATTATACACTGTTCTGCTGGAGGAAAACAACATATGGCTGAGCAGTACAACTTAATCCTAACTAAAGATTTCCTGTATCTACTGTAACCTAATACAATGACAGATGCACACTTGAATGTGTGTGGAAGGTTAACACTCCGATTTTGTTTTCGACAAATTTACTCTGCCCGTTTACATCAGATCACGAGAGCAAGGGAAAAACCCAAGGAGCTGAGAGGCGGGGGATGACAGCCTGTGCTGTGGTGCCCTCTATTGAGCATCCAGTCCCTCAGCCCCAGCCCACACCAAACAAAGCCCCAGTTTCCTCTTTAAAAAAGCTGACTGTTTCCTCCTTCACTTTTTATAAGGGAGGAAATGTTACTGATATCAAGCAACTGTGAAGCAACTGTTGGGTATGTGATAATGCGTGCGGTTAGGAGATGATTAAGCGACACGTGCCTGCTGCACATTATTCCCTCACCAGATAGGAAATACCAGCAAGGCTCCACTGGAGAGAGCCAACCTGCCACTCCTTGGCCACTTGCCCAAGGTGGTTCCACCTGCCCTACAACTGCTGATGCTCCTGCCTGAGCCCCTGGCAGGGGCAAGCTGGCATCCATCCCTTTTGGAGCCAGTCTCCCAGTTTCCACATCCCCGAGACAGCACCCAGTGGAGACACCTCCAGAAGAGACCTCTGACCCTGCACCAGCTGCTGCTTGTGGGACTGCAGTGGGAAAGGCAAGGAGGTGGGAACAAAGGGGCAAAACACCAGACACCTTCAGAAAATGGCTCTGCCTTAGGCAGATGAACTTTGGGTGGCTTGCTCACTCCAGCACCCAGCAAGCCCAATGCATGGCCCTCTGGAGCAGCAACACTGTGGATGCCCTCTATCCCCGGTGGATCCAAGCGTTTCCTTTCTCAAAACTCTTAGTATGTCTTTCACTCCATCATAAACTGCATATCTGAAAAGTAATTGAAGAGTAATCCTTCTCCCTAAATCACATAAATTTTTGGGATCCAACTATATTAAAGATATATAAAAAAAAAAGTCATCAATTGAACTCAACTTCATTCAAAATGGCTTTGTTAATTAGTTTTCTCATGAGCAAACCCAAATGGTCTTCTGTGAAGGCAATCTAAATCCCAAAGTTAGACATACACATCTACAAAGGGATGAAAGCAAAGAGGATCTTCCAAAAGCTAAAATTATAACACACTGTTTTAATTTTGACCTCTAGTTTAAGAATAAACTTTTCCTGTAAATTTACAGGCATCCCCAAAGGACAAGGATACTTAGCAGGAAAAACACATAATTTTCCTTATTCTTACAAAGTAATTCATAATTGAAAAGGGGCTAGAGCTGACTTCCGTTAATGCAAATGGCCTCTTGAAATATTAAATTATGCCCAGACAAGAAGTGAGCTTTACAGCTCTTCATCACTCAGAGATAATAACCTGTAAGACAAGTAGATCTTACCCTGCATTTGTGCAGTAAAACCAAATCAAAATGGGACACCTGTTCCCAGATTTCACCAAAGTCTAGTGCTTAACTTCCCAGCTGTTGGCCTAATTCTTACGCTACTGTGCTCAGCATGGAGAGGCTTCACAAAGGCTCTAAGTGTGCACTATGCCCTGTGCTAACTCACCCTGGAGTGGGAAGTGAGGAAGGACAAGAGAACTCTGTAGCCATCCACATATAGGCAATATGGAAGTGTTCCCAGGGCCAGAAGCTGAGCACTAGAGAGCCTCCAGCTGCTCAATCCTTGCTTCTCAGGCATGCGGCTCCTGCACAGGCAGGCACTACAGCAATCTGGTCATACAGCAGCAGGCACAGGGCACAAACCAAGATGCTGTAAGATCTAAATCCCCTCTTCAGAGATGTCTTGGATGCTGATAACACCTGGGATTCCTGCATCACAGGTGGGCATTTAAAAATGTTACCTGCAAACCTCTCCCAAGACAGGTCCATGCAGACTTGAATCCCATTTCTTCCCACTGCCACAAAGAAACACCAGTAGGACTGTGAGCTTGTGCACAGTGACTGCTGTCATTGCTGGGCTGAATGGAGCTCTCAGCTTTGCAGTTTTCGGTTATGCCTCCTCTCTAATGTATCAGAAAGGTCCTGCTGCATCTGGCATTGCCACCCCACAGAATGTGTAGCATCCAGACCCAGAGCTTCAGTAAACTCAAGTGCTTATATTATACACAATATATATGTAACATATGCATATTGTACATATAAAACTTACATATATACAGAATACATGTGTATATTTACACACATATGTATATTATACCTGTATATTATACACAGGTGTATATATATTTATTATACATTCATTCTTGTTAGGGAGTTCCACATGTTCAATTTCAGAGAAAAAAAATCATAACCTTTGGCTCAGAGTCATAAAATGGGGGGGAAGCATCATGGCAGTGTCGCTGAGCCAATAGGAAGGTGCCTTCTGTGAGCAGCAGCACAGCGGGGCCAGCCAGCAGAGGGCAATGGTACAGCACATAAGCTGCCAGGCCAATACATCTCAACGCAAGCCCTGAAAATTCCCTCCAACTACTCCCCAGGGCTGAGAGAAAGCTGACACTCTTCTAGCACTCAAGTTCAAACATTTAAATCATTACCTTACAACTGAGTTCCCTCTTTTCCCACTTCTGGACTAACAGCAGCATGGTGAAATACTCCACATTCTGTCCTTGTCTACTGTCAGTACCCATTTAAGCTACAGTCATCCACAAGACTGGAGCATGAGGATGTGTTTTAAGATAATCTACCTTTCTGTTTTGCCTTTTGAAGTGCAGACAGTGTTTGTAAACATTTCTGATGCTGATATACCATATCTTGCTACCAGAATGGCCTCTTTGCCATTTTAAAATGAGAGCATTTTTTTGAAATGCACTACTCCATGGGGCAGCACAGCTAAGATAGAACTGCTCAGACTCAGAAACCTAAGCTACCACACTCTTCATTATCACTGACATGCTTCTAGGAGCACAGCCCTTCCATTTCACTGCTTCTCTTTCCTGAGGTGCAAAAATACTCTAATCCTTTTCTGCTTTCTCTTCCCTGTCTCACATGCCTTCAGCCAATATTTATTGGCTGACCTTTTGGCCATAGATCCTATATAACTGCATACAGAATATTATTCCTGCAGCAGTTAGCTGTCCCTGCCTTCAGCTGCTAAGCCTAACAAATATACCTCAGGACCAATGATTTGTTGTCTCTTAGGGGAGGCTTATAATACATTGACTGGAAAGATGAATAGCCTCTACTTGCAGTGTTTCACCATGCCCTTACCCCGAGCAGCAGCTAACAACAGCCAGCAGAGGTACACACAGCTCCTGCCCCAGCAGCTGTGAGCAGCCTGTTCTCACACCAGCAGTGCCAGGGCACTACAAGAAAGGCAGAAAAAAAGCAGAAAATTACACCAAAAGGGGCTCAGCCACTACAGAAGGTGAAGTGGTCACAGCAGTGGGACTCAGGGATGCAGTACTGAAACTCATACAGTACTCCCTTGTAATGCAGGTCAGACTCTAGCTAAGCCTGATGAACGATTTTACACAGATTGCATCTACACTGAAAATGGTCACAGCTGCTAGAGCTTGCTTATGTTAGTGGGACTAGTAAACAAAGTAATTTGCATTATAGGAAAGCTCTGTGTTAGGAGATCTCACTAGAGAATTTTCCCAGGCTCACAGAAGTTTAGCCCACAAAGACACTGATTTTCCATTAAAATAAAGGGGGGGGGGGGGGGCTTTCTTCTTTGTACAAGAGCATCTAGCTCATTATTGAAAGCTAGAAATAGCATCACAGTGAAAGATCTCCCAACCTTAGTATGCAATTGCAACGTGATTTAAATCTAAACGTATTATCTATAATCAGTGCAATGAAACACAATGGAAAAGCCCCAGCTGAAGTCTCCTTATAACCAATAGAGCTGAAGTCACGTGTATGAATTATGACAGCGCAAGTAAGAAATATAGCTAAACGTGTAGCACGTACAGATGACCACACGGTGGCTCTCAAGTACCAGAGATGAGCTATTTTAAACCAGGAATTGATGACCTCATAAAAATCCCAACATCTCTACGATAGGCTGTACTCACTTTTCCAGGAATTCTTGCAGACCCTGACGGCGATGGTCCACGTGATGAGGATTGTTCATATTGAAAAAGGGATTTTTAGATGGCAGTTCAGGTAGCTGTCTTTATAAACAGGAAAAAAATACACAGTTAAAACCAAATGTGAAACAGCAGAGAAAAATGCAGTAAGCAAATGCCAACCCCAAGCATGTGAAAATCATGGGTCATGTTCCAGAAGCTCTTGAAATCAATTTGGGAACACAGAGCTGAGAAACTGAAGGGCTTCTCACACACCTCAAAAGGGAAAATAAATTAATCTGATTTTTCTGGTCCAGTTGTTAAGCCTGCATCCATGTCTGGCTGGGTGTCTTATGGTGCTTGCAAGACCTAAGCAAACTAAAGAAGAACAAAGAGGAGGTACGAGCACCTACACTAGATTGTTATTTCTTCTACCTCTGCATAGCAAAAGAAAATACAGACCAAGTCTTACAAATTAGAGGGGGGCTCACCAAGCAAAGGCTATCAGTACAAACCACATTCTTCTGGGTCTAAAGCACATAAAATGCATTGTACAGAATAAAGTTGTGCTAGTAAGAAACACAGGATACTTTCCAGATCTGATTTCTGTAGTTCTCCGGATTAAGATGAAACAATCCTTCCCTTCATGACTGACAGATTATTAAATAGCCATATATAAAGTTGCTCACATAAGCACTGCATTGCTCTGAAGCCTCTGCCGGAGCCAAACAAATTCTCGAAAGCGTCGTCTAACACAGGATGTTTTCCTTGTAAAGCATATACTGTTTGTCTGTTGGGAAATAAAACACAATTATTTTGCAAATCAGCTTAAGCTGAAGCGCAGGCATGGTATTAAAAACACATCCAAGATGTTATACTGATGCCTGAGACACCAATGGAAAGCTTGACATTAATTCAATTCATGTTAAGGATGGTGCTTTACCTCAGACAGGACTGGTGACAGCTGCTACTGCTTCTCAGGGAAACATTTTTCATTGCTTTCTTTTTAAAAGCAAGAGATTTGGATTACAGTGCAATTTACAGTAACAGGAAAAACAGACCTCAAAAAAAGGTTTCAGTAGATAACATCAATCTTTGCAGGGGGAAAGGATCATCTTTAGCTATTCTAGTTACCATCCTGCAAACAGCTACACAGAGTTTTTCCTGTGCGCAGTCCCACTTAAATCAAATCAAAGAAACCAATGCGACTGCTCTCCAAGTATCAGCATTTGGAAATTTTCCCACAGAACACTATCTGTTCACTAGGAAAATGACAATTCATCAAAAGAGAAACAATATGTGGAAATTAAATACTTTTGCCAAATTTTCCCATGGAGCATGCATTTAGATGAAATGCCACATACCAGACAGGACTCCATTAGAAAACTGCCTGCAGTCCAGCCCACCCTACCCTCCCTGCCTGCCAGGAGCCATAACTCCAGCCAGCCACAAGATGCAGCCTGTAGAGAGCACAAAGATGACAGCCTTCTGGAATAGAGGAGCACCCAGGATACCACACAGTTTAAAAAGATAAATGCTCTAAGAGCTGGGTAGAAGGGGAACTCAGCTGCCCTAAAATACAGGCAGACACAATACTTTGAGTCCACTGAGAAGTCTGTGTGGGAGGACTGACCTAGGGATTGGTCTCCAACAGCCCTGGCACTGTGGTGGCAGGAAGCTGAGTTGATGCTTAACGGCTCCAGAGATGCCCAGTGCTGGATCATGTAACACTGTATGCTGGGTTTGTTGGGGGAGAGCTAATTTTCTTCACAGTGGCTGGGGCTGTGTCTTGGATCTGTGCTGAAAACACTGTTGGTAACACAGGGATGTTTTTGTTACTGCCAAGCAGTGCTTGCACACAGCCAAGGCCTTTTCTGCTCCTCACCCCACCCCACCAGTGAGCAGGCTGGGGGTGCACAAGGGGTTGGGAGGGGACACAGGGGGGACAGCTGATCCCAGCTAACCAAAGGGATGCTCCATACCATATGGCATCATACTCAGAAATAAACTAGGGTGGAGGTTGGCTGGGGACTGCCACGGCATTGGTTACTTGGTGCTGAGCATATGTTTTCATTTGCATCGCTTGTCTTTCTACAGTTTTATTTATTTTTCTGTTTTTCTTATTAGTATTGTTATTATTATTGTTTAATGTTATTATTAATGTTACTACTACATTTTGATTATTAAACTGTTCCTATCTCAACCCACAAGTTTTCTCTCTTTTACTGCCCTGCAATTCCCTTCCCTCCATCCTGCTGGTGGGACAGGGGGGATGTGAGCAAGCAGCTGTGTGGTGCTTAGTTGCTGGCTGGAGTTGAATTATGACACATTTGATCTAAACAACATCTCCTCAACTTAGCAATTGCTGAGAAAGCCTTAATACACTTTTATTCAGAGGCACTGATGTCTGTGAAACAGTAATACAGCACCCACCCTGCCAAATCTACAGAATTTCTATTTGCCAGAAACGAAAAATGCAATTGCTTTGGAACCAGTACTTGAAGCACATTGCAAACTTGAAAGTTTCACAACTCTGATTGCCACACAGGAAAGAAATACTTGTCACACAGACATTTAATAAGTCATCATTTGACTGCTTGCTCTCCTACACTAACTGCTTAACTCTTCCACAAAGGAAGGAAATGCTTTCGGTCTTGTGCCAAACATTAACCATATAACTGCTGCTCTCAACTACCTTTATTTTACACTGCAGTTAAAATCCCTGGATCTAGATTTGGCGAATTAGGGTAACGCCTTCCATATGTCATCCACCAAAGAACAATCAACAAAACAAAATTATATATAGGACGGATTTAAGGCACAAAACCACCATAATTACAAGTGCACTCCCATTAACATACGGTGGACTACAACCATAAACCCAAATGCAATTACTTCACACATCCAAGGACCACTAAAGTAGCATAATATGAATGTCAAGGTACACTGAAAACAACCACATTGCAGCAACCAAATAACTTGGCAAAAGGAACTGAGGAGAATTTAAAGTACAAATAACCAGATAATTACTTGAAGAGAAAGTTGTTTTCCCATGAATACCTGAACATTCTTCTGTAATGGTTAAGATATCACTGACTGTAACAGTCTTCTAGCTGGTAAGTAAAGCTAAGAATCGTCTGTTGCAAGACATTGTGGAATGCACAAGTGAACACATAAGGTTCAACCCCAGCTCTGCCAGACCTACTACATGGCCATTGGCAAACCCACCTTACCTGTTCCACTGCAACTCTGTTGTTGAAAAAGAATAATAGCCCCCAGCATCCCAGAAGCAGAAATTCCATTTATATCCCAAAGACAATCCTGGCTTGGACAGAAACAGCAATAAGAGCCCAAAGAATCTCTTCTGATATTTTTATACTTACGTGAATAAATATCTCATAGTCTATGTAAGAATGCCACGAGTCTTCTTTCTGTATCCTGGGGTCTCGCACCAAGACAGTTACAAACTCCTGTAAGTGCATAATAAAAATCAAGCAATTAATTTCAGAAGACAAAGACAGCCCTAAATACTCTCTTGGTTGTTCTGCTGTTCCACAAACTACTGAGTCAGATTAAAAGCTGAACTGCTGTTTTATTGAATTTTGCAACCCTATAAATGGAGAAGCAAAAAGCAATGAATCATCTAAGATACACCACATGTCTGGGAAAGTCCCTGCCAAACTGCTAGCTGAAAAGGAGTATTTCAGATTAAGTAACACTGTGAGAAGTCATACATGTTTCATGCATGGGAGATGCGATCTTGGTAGCGACAAACTGAAAACCTTACATTCTAAGTCACATGTAAAGGAGAACAAGGCAGGTATTTTAGGCTTTTCCCACATTTGTAATCAACACTGACAAAGAGTACAGCTGAAGATGTGGCACTGGGGCATTTCTGTTCCAGTCTGCCCATCAATCTGCCCAACGAATCAACACAGCTATACTGCAGAGCATAATTTCTCATTTTGAGGGGACAAGCATATAGAGTATTAGTTGTAGAAGATGTCATATCTGGCTTACTTCCTTGTAATTTCTACATTTATGTAATAATTTAGAGGGATCCCAAAAGAGAGCGAGAGAGAGGGCCTGCAGATGTTACTGTAATGTAACTGGGCATCACTAATGGGAATTGGAAGAGACTGAAGAATGAAATGTTTCTGAATACCCTCAGCTAATGATCAAAATTTTGTTGTAGAAAAAAACAAAACCAAACCAAACGCGAAAATCCTGATAAATCTGTATATTCATACTAGGATGGAAAATATTCCTTTAAAATACAAAGGTCAAAAGTGTGCTTAAATACCTGCTACTTCTGGAGCAAATACACAGGCTGCCCTACTCCAGTTTCTTAAATAAACTATTCACCCCAAAAGCTAAGCCAACCACTTGGCAAAGACTAAAAGAAAAGCGTATCACTTTAAGCTGTAGATATATTCCTCCTGAGAGGAAGGCACTGCACAAGATCTCCAGGTACAGGAATCGACTGTGGGAGGAATGACAGTGTCTCTCGTAAAAACCATGCTTTTTTTAGTACATATTTGCATAAATCAAGAAATCTTGAACCAGAAAGTTCTCAAAATCTGTCTTCCTATGCCCAAACCAAAGACATCAGAAATAAAAGCCTTACTCTTCAGCCAAATCTTCTCCCCTGACACACACTTCCATGTACCACCACTGCAAACCTTCAGTGGACTGACAGGAGAGCAACAACAACCTTGGTAGGCCAAGATACACTTTTTCCTGAACAGCCATTGCACTCTGTACGTAGCAGGGAGGCATTCAAGGTCTGGATTAAATAATTTTCCTCTCTGATTTTCAGGTGTTACTGCTTCAGAGATGGGGAGCCTCTGGTCTGATGGCTGGACACAGCCTTTGGTTTTATGTCACCTTAGCCCGGCTCCTGGTCCCAGGGGTGCTTTCTGTATAATTGGTGGTTACCCTTCTAGTGAGTATCATGAACACCTTGCCAAAGAAAGCACATTTGAAAGGTTCCTGCTACGTCTGATGCTTCCTTCCTCGCTGAGGAGCACTGGAGGGCCAATTCTCCCCTGCAGCTCTTTAACCCCAGCCAGCATGACACAAGAGGAACAAATGAACAAGAGCTTTAATCATTTCTACCAGCTGAGGGTCATGCCTTTACTTTTACAAAAACACTAGTGGGACATATGAGGAAGTTATTTCTGCTCCAGAGAAGATCATGAGCAATGTGCTGAACACAGGAGAGGGAAACCATTTTTTTGGTTGTTTTTCTCCACCTGCCTTCCTGTCTATAATATTTACCACAGACAGATAGATAGATAGGGCACACTTTCAGATCCACTGTACCATCTTTTAATGTTCAAAGTTTTTGTCTTCC
>NW_008237434.1:303595-322091 GCF_000691975.1 Corvus brachyrhynchos
TATTTTCTTTTCTTTGCTGAGCACTAAATGCATCAGTCCTGCAAGTGGAAGAAAAGAAATTATGCCAAGATGCTTTAAACAGGACACTGCACTCCTCTTCCCTTCAACTGCTGTAGCACAGGAGTCACGACCTCAGGCAGCCTGCTCATAACCTGACCTCAGTCTCCTTCGCCTCATCTACTGCTGTATCAGCTTCTTGTTGATCTTCCTTTTGTCCAGATTCCCCAAATTACCCCATTTCCAAATAACCTTCTATGACCCTCTCCTTCGTACAGAATCAAAGTAGTCTTCGAAGTAAAATACTTCTTTCGAACCTCTGTTATACCAAAGAATTCTGACCAAAAGTTGCTATTGTATATGCTGCCAGTTAGCTATGGCTTACCTTGCAAATCATTCCAGACCACAAGATTCACACTGGAAAACTTCTGTACACTTTTAACTTGCAATTAACTAGTCACTGAGCTTCAATATGGAGGAAGTTAAAACCCTTCAGACTCTACCTACCGAAGAAGGGAGACCTGCTGTATATGCAGGCAGTGTTTAAGCAGTAAAGAACTGAGCCAAGAGGAAAAACTATCTGCAGAACAGCAGAGCACCTCAGCAAAAACTTCAGCCCTCACACACGGTCACTGTCAGCTTTGATTTGAAACACCAGGATTTCAACAGAAGACTGGTGTTCCTTATTTTTCCCCCCTTATTTACTGAAAAAATGACAAAACTGAATTTAGAATGAAGCAAGATAAACAGTAAGCAACTATAAATGAAAAATAAAAATGTACAGCGTTTCTCAAGATTTTGGGTTACTTCCCCTATCCACCTCTTGAATCCAGGAAGTGTTAACCCCCATTCCCGTTACAGATTTTGCTGCTCTGAAACAGTGGCATTGCACATGTAGGCTGTTCCTTCTCTTCTGACCTTTAAGACTTCTCCAGAATACGAGAACCCACTGGGAAAACAGCATTGATTTAATCAAAGCAGACCTAACCGCCCAGTATAAATGATGATCTGCTGCCAGAAAAGGTGCCTATGCTTTTGCAACCCTAGAGAAGTAGGCTTGTAAAGGCCAATATTCGCATACAGGCTTTGTTATGGTTCAAGCAGAGTTAGGTGGCAGAATATTCCTCTGCGAGATTGCTGCTGTATGCTCAGTCCATCCTGCATTCCCTAGTCACAAACAATCAGGAGGTTACAGCAGTACTGAGCAATAACTGCCTCTCTCCTCTGTATGTATTCCACTCCCTCCCCATCATCCATTATCACATCTATAAAAATGAGGATACTCTCAATAGACGTGTCTATTCTCAAGTAATGCACTGTCCACTTGGGGGAGGTGACGCTGACCTCTCCCTCCCACAGACCAATTGAAGACTAACTTAATCATCTGTCACCAAACTGTATTGCAGTCCAGCTGTACAACATGGGAAACTCAGTACAAAGAGTGCCAAGGTTTCAGGGACTTTTTACTTTTGCCAGCTGCAATCTTGTACAAGGTGTCTTCCTCTCCTGCCCAGTGTTGCTTGGTTTTTCCAGAATTGCAGATCTAGCTATTATGCCACATTACATGTATTTTCAGTTTTGTTTGGTTTTGGTTTTTTTCTTGATTGTATTGTTGAGTTTTTTTTTTAATCGAGGGGCACAATACATGCATTTATATCAATGCATTCAAGAATGCGTGTCCTGTAACACTTCAGTGCAACAATTCTCTCAAAACCAAAATTTGCTGTTGACACTTAAAAGTGTCCAGGCTTGGGCATGGAGGTCTCTTGCACTGGGAACAATATATACTCGAGAGAAAGCTACTGAAAGATGTGGCATCTCCATTTATTCCTTCTCTCTGGAAACTGCTAAATTCAAAGGCAAGATATTTTCTGTCCAAACTGCTAATGCTATAGCTTTGATACCGATCCCAGCAGCCGTGCTGGCCTGAACATCTTCATGAATATTCAGAATCTTCAAATCTGCCCCCAAAGTAATCATAACTACTTAAAAAGCAGGAATTGCAGAACAGTTTCTCTGGCTGGATGTGCCTTATAATTCCTGGCTAGACTAGCATGGCACTGGTGGTATTTTGCTACCCTGTCCTCAAGGCCAGGAGCAGTCCAAGTAGATGGGGTCACACATAAATGACAAAATGGCCAAAGTGACACCCAAACCTGGATTACACCTACTCCCTCATGGTTACAGATCTATGCAAAGAACATGAGTGTTGACAGCAGAGTAAAAGGACAGCACTGAGGTCACACAGACACAATCACAGAAAAACAAAATGTTCCATTTGGATCTGCCTCAAAAGGAAAAATAACCCATAAAGGCAGCTGAAGCAAACACTAGAAATCTTTCTCTTTTCATTTTTCTCTTTCTTTTTTCTTCTCCTTCTCTCTTTTCTCATTGGATATATTTCTGCAAAATGCAATGGATTCCTCAGAGACAAGGATTAGGCAGAAGCCTGACTATATAGAATCTGACTACAAAAAATGTGTCCTTCTCAGAAGTCTCCTACTAGGAAAATAGGAAATCTGACATGGAAATACCTATTTTTAATGTGAGGGGAAAATCTGCCACAAGGAGGAATAAAAACAATCTCACATTGGTTGATTATTTGTATTAATCATTTCAGCTGCATTTTAATTCAAATGTCTGTGCTCAGGACTGTATCAGGTGATAAGCTTGTGCTCCTGTTACACATCTGATTAGTCAATAACCCCTGAAGCGTAATTTTCCACAAAGCTTCCAAGAAAAATAGTGTATCCCATCAGGTTGCCTGTTAGTAAAAGGATCAGCCACAAAAGACATGGGGCTTTTCATGCTGTGGGTGTTGGCATCTTCACTCCACGCATGCTGAGTAGTAAGGCTGATAAGAGACTAACAGCTGAACAAAATAATTTGTTGAAACTTTTAATGTTCATTGGACTGAGCAGAAGAGAACATGCAAGTGGGATTCTTGTGGTCCATGCAGCTGGTAATCAGAGTTCAGACCCAGCTCCAACCATTATGTTCTATAAAATATCTAAAGACTGATAAAAAGAAGACTCCATCCAAATCCTTCTCTCCCATCTCAATGTCTGAGCCCCTTATGCACAGTCACTTAGTCTGAATGAGTATTTGATTCTTCTATCAGACTTTAACAGAAGGAACTGGCACTGCATCACTCCAGAATATTCTGTATCCTGGCAACTAAAAGTATGAAGAATATAACCAATCTTCCCTGATCCATGTGAGCCTTAACGAAATTCAATCCACAACTGCCACACTTGAATACTTTTCTGTTAAAGCTTAGATACAACTTACCTGTTTTTCATGTTTTGGCGTCATCTTCACTGGTTTGTAGTACAAAAATCAACCTGAAAAAAAAAACAGAATAGACATCAGATTGGCATTTAGTAGTTATTTAAAGGTCATTATCACTTTTGTTATTTATTAGTAGACAGTGGAAAAAGCCAGGGTTAGTGCCATATACAGCAGAAAACATCCTTGCATTAACTATATCTCAGAATGTATTCATTTTAAAAATAATCCCTTTTTAGAAGCACTGGGCTAGTCCCCTGCTCTATATATTTGTCATACTTGACAGTCCAGTGATGCCTGTCCATCTCTGGAAGTCAGTGCTTTTCTCCTCTGCTCCAAGAGCCATCTCAGGGTTCATCCTCCTACCCACCTCCCAACAGCTCTGCTCTGCCAGCATTCCCAGTGCAGAAACACAGCCGAGGCAGGGCTGCCTGTGCCTCACTCCCAGATGCTCAAGCACAGGTCTGCGTGACTGCAGCTGAGGTCCAGAGACTCTTAAAACATCTGAGTCAAAAGAATCAAACGCCCATCTCAACCATTTCCCCGAAACTCAGAGAACTGGAGACACAAACTGCTTGGATCCTTCAGGCTAGCTAAAACTCAGGCTAAATTTCACAGTGCCCGTGGTTTTCAAACCTCCATGTAGGGATGGGTATAATTAGACCAAATCAAAACATCCTGTCATTAACTTACATTTTAACTCTACTCTTTCACTGAAAATCTCAATAAATTTTTAACTGCGTCTGCAGTCCAATAAACTGGACAGTTTGCTCAGGACAGGTACCCACATGGGAAGAGCAGGACAGCTTTATTTACTTGCCAGCTTATACACACACCACCTCCTGTTTAGTGATACAGAGCTTGAAGCTGCTCTTGTTATTATACAACTACATATTTAGGTCAAGCCCAGCCAAGGAGTGCTGAACACCCCACCCCTGCCTGATGCCTCTTCAAATTACAGACTCCACCCATTTAAATAAAACAGGGCACAAAGATAAGCACACACACATTTCTGTGACCAGGAAATTATTTTGGAACAAACACTTTGTTGTCAAATTTCTATAGGCTCAGTTATATCAAAATAGGATACTCTTTTTCCAAATAAAAATGCCCATACATAAGACTTCATCCTAAAGGGTGACATTGTATAGCTCCCATCTTCATAAAGATAAGGCCGTCACTTCTTTTCTATAGCTAGAATGGTATTGATAAAACAGGAATATCAAAAACACACTCAAATTTTCTTCTTTTTTTATCTCCATTTATTTATGCTTAAGTGGCATGTATGTTCTGAGCTGAAGTTATAGAAGAGCACTCGGACATTTCTTGCTGCACAGGCTCAGCAGTGTCAAGCACCTCTGCAAGGTGGGGGTAGAGAATTTGCCTCACTGGTTCTAACTGCTGTTAGTGCAAAAGTGTATTAGGAACTTTCCTTTTGGGGAGATAAACGGCTTTTACCTCACAGGAGAGCACAAGCACACATTACATGACCTTTCATGGAATTGCATAATCATTTAGGTTGCCTCCAAGATCATCAGTCCCAACCTTTGACTCACTACCACCTTGTCCACTAGACCATGGCACTAAGGACCACGTATAGCTGTTTCCTGAACTTCTCCATGGATGGTGAAGTGACTCCACCACCTCCCTGGGCAGTGCATTCTCATGCTTAAAAAGCCTTTCTGTGAAGAAATTCTTCCTGAGGTCCAACCTGAACCTCCCTCCCCTGGTGCAGCTTGAGGCCAAGTCCTCTTGTCCTGTCAGTGGTTGCTTGGGAGAACAGGCTGATCCCCACCTCACTACAGCCTCCTTTCAGGCACTTGTAGAGAGCAGTAAGGTCTCACCTGAGCCTCCTTTTCTCCAGACTGAACAACCACAGCTCCCTCAGCCTCTCCTCATAGGATTCACTCTCCAGACCCTTCCCCAGCTCCATTGCCCTTCTCTGGACTCGCTCCAGCACCTCAATGTCCTTCTCCAAGTGAGGGGCCCAGAACTGGACACAGGACTTGAGGTGCAGCCTCACAAGTGCTGAGTACAGACAAAAACACTGTGTTGGGTTCAGGCTATTTGAAGAAGATTCTTTCTGCTGTCTCTCCCCATTAAATATAGTTGTAAACCTATATATAGCTTGATGTTATTTTTCCCCCTTTCAGACCTTATTGAATTTGCTGTGTTTTTTTCAAGATGGCAATTCAAAATTTTTTCTAGTTATGTATCTTTATTTCATCAAATTCTGCAGTGTATTTCTCTCCTGTCTCTAAGCTGATTTAAGTGAGAAATTATGCAAGCCCAAAATATCTCATTCCTAACACTGCTAGCAAATGACAAGGCTGAAATAGCACGTTTCATTTTGTCATCTGTTTTTCTAATGACCGAGTTATATACTGGTGCAGGTTAGCAAGAACAGCTTAAACTCCAAACAGCCACCACAATTTTAAATATTTAATGGCAAAAAATTAATATTTCAACACCAAAAAGCTTCCTAAAATATTTAAAATACATCAGTTTTTCATGAAGTAATTTGGAAAAAAAAAATCAATAATGGAAATGCAAACCCCTCAAAGCTGCCTTTTTTCACTGATTTCCGTGAGATTGCCCAGTCATGCTGCAGCCACTTGCAAATATACTGAATGCAATACTCTGTCTGGTAGCAAGATATATATTTGGGGACTTCTGTAACACATAATGAAGCCAGTGAAGCAGAACACACAGTGAAGCCAGCGAAACTTCAGCTTAAGAGGTTATCTTTTTATCTTGAAAAAAAATCTACCCAAAATACCAGCGATGGAGCAGCCATCAATCAGAAGACAAACAGAAGGCTTTTGGTCTCTTTTACTCTAAACAAAATGTCCTCTGATAGAAATGAATGAGTGCTGGGAAACAGAATCAAAAAAAGCCACGGGTAGATCTGTAGTTTTGATAAAACACTTTCTGTTGTGACTGGGAAAACCCCCCCACATTGCTTTGAGTACGTTTTTGTTCTGCTTCTGATCCATTATCAATCTGAAGACCTCTTTTTTATTTTAGTTTCATATCCTTACTATATCAACTGCTCCTTGCAGTACATATTTTTGATGGTTCTTAATTGTATAACCAACAAAACTGCCAGGGAACAGCTCCACAACTGCCAATGACAACCACTCAAAAGCAAAAAGATTACGTAGGATGAATTGCCATACTTCCTGTGCCTAAAAAAGAATCAGGAAGAAGAGGGGGGAAAAAACCACAAGTACTGCAGTGCTTTTCTTAGGGAAAACAGATAAACTGCAGTGCTCTTCTTAAGAGCAATAGATAAACAATATCAAGTATTATATTTTATTTCATGTTTTAGAGATTAGTTTGTATTTTAAAATCTAAATTAAAACTGATAATCTAACATTACTAGGGAAATACCCTTTTATCATGTAGATAGATTGCTGCTAAAGGAGGAAGTAATTTCTCCCCAGCGTTCCCCAACTGAAAGATGAAAACTCAAGCAGTAGCACAGACAAAAACCACTTGCTCTAAGACCAGCATGAACAAATGCAAACCCTCCTGGCTGCCTCACTAGTAGCTGTATTTAGCTGCACTGAAATGTTATGATTTCACTCATACTGGGCAGTGGCCTATGTAATATTCTTATCTGCTTTGGGAATGCTCACGCATTCCATGTGCCCAGTGTTTGCTCTCAAGGATAAATGCTGGTAGTCAGCTCATGCATGCATGCATGCATCCATCCAACCACCTTTGGTTATTTCTAATCATATAACTAAATGACCACCTTCAGGCTTTAATGGGGAAGTGTGATTTATTTTTAGACCTTGGTGATGATTGAAAGTACTATCCAGTCACAAGCAAAGTCCTCAGCTGTGCTTTCAAGGTTGTTCCCATCATCAGTATCAAATGAAACTTTCATTCAAGGCTTCAATATGACCGAGAGAGATAAAAATTGAATCGCTAAATGCTTACAAGACTTTCCTGCATTTTATGTTTTGCTCACCTTAAGACTCAAAAAAAAGTCACAGTAATTTTCATTTACAGCCTGTAGAAAGTTCAGCTGCATCCATACATGGAGTTCACTATCAAGGAACATGCCCATGTACACCTGGCCACGCTATAATCCTGAAAGGCGAGTGATCCACGTGGATTTGTAAAGAAGGGGGAGGAACAGGAAGAATAAGAGAAGATCTGGAGTGTTCAAAAACCCCCCAAACCTACAAAAAACTCAATTCCATGCTAAAACATAACTATTACTAAGATTTGGGATAGGATAATGCAAATTTCTTTTGGGGAGCATTTGCTGTATTTGCAGAAGCCTCAGGTTCTGTACTAGTTCTTAAAGGTCAGTCACTGGCAGAGAAAGTCACTGATGTAGAAAGAGCATCTCCTGAGTTGCCTGTGCCGCTGCTCTTCCAAGGGAGTAGGAGATAACAGAGCTAAATCCCCACTTAGTACTAACCCATAGCTAGTCAGAAGCATGGATGAAATACTACTAGAGGTTTCAAATGAAAGGATAACAAGTGAGAGAAAGCGATGTTAATTTGTTTATGGAACAAAAGTGCCTGAAATTGTAAGATCAAATACACTGTATGTATCCATGGAAAGGTCTTCTAGTCCAGCAGTGACATAGGTGTGACTTACTCTGCAACCTCAGAATACAAGAAATAGGCAACATTTTGAGGGCTTATTCCCCAGTTTTGAAGGAAAAAAAAAAAGAAAACTATGTATGTATGAGTGTATGCCACCTATATAAAGTGTACCATTCTGTGCTTCCAAACTCATCGCACCCTAACGCAGCTTGGCACTTACAGCAATCGGGTACATGGCTATCACAGAACTACTGCTCTTGTTGATGGGAAAAATCTTATTCAAATGCTGTTCCTCAAGCAGGGACTTTCAGTCAATCTGGAATAACTCAAACTCAGCATAAGCAAATGCCTTCTACTTCACCTGTTCCACCTTAACACCTGGGGTCAACCCAACTGCACTGATGAGGGTGATGAGTTCACTTCTGTTCCTCACTGTTCATGAACCAGATAGTGAGAACTGAAACTCCAGACTGTGCAGGTGACAGAGCATCTTTCCTCCTTTCTTCTATCCCGATGGTTATTTGCCTCACCCTCCCTCAGCAAATTTCTGTAAGGATCTGTTGTTCAGATGCAAAAAGAGTATGAAAGACATCAGCATTTTCATCTAAACTCTACACAACAGTCAGGGGGCCGCAGCCTGCTTAGTGAAGTCAACAAAATTAAGTACCCCTTGAGCAAATCCTTCACACTTCCCACACTCAAGGTACCTCTTTCATCAGTGTTGTATTACAGTAGGAGCAGAATCACTTCATTGCTGAGCAAAAAACAAACACACTGTCTAAACTGCTTTTAAAAGAACAAGAGCTTTCCAAACCACTGACAGAACTCACACACCTTCCCTTCAACCACAATGCAATCTCGAAAGGCACTGCCAAACATCATGCCTTTGTTGCTGCACTTGAAATTCCCAGGCATTGTTGCCAAGGTGCTTAGTTAACTACTCCTTCCTATGGCATTTCACTCCATTTGGTTTCTAAACACTTGTTTATGGCCACCAGGTATAAGACAGCTTCTCCTCAACCATTACACTAGCATTTCTCCCCAGTCAGCCATTCCCTTGTCCTGGAATCTTCCTGGCTATCAAGACATGTTTTACCAGAAGAAAAAAAAGACACTATACAAGAAATTTTCACTCATTTCAGAGGAACTTGAGAATCAAAGAGTTAATGAAAAATGTTAATTTCCCTCTACCCTCCAAAACAAATACATCACAAGGATTATAGTGTCAGGTGTGGGTCACAGATTTCCAATTACAGTGGTATTATACCACACTTTGAATTGCTTCAAGTTAATACCATATTGCTGGACAGCAGTATGACTTACCTACCAAGTCTCTCTGAAACTTCTAAAAGCCTAAAGGTAAACAAGGAAGAAGTACTAGGAAATCTGTTCAGAGTAGGAGAGAACATCATATGTTTCCCCATTCTCTTATTTTTCTTTTTTTTTTGTTGGGCTGGTTGGTTTTCGGGGGGGGACAGGTGGTTTTGTTGGTCTGTTTTGTTTTTTGCTTTTCAGGCTCAAATTGCAGACATATGCACGACCAAAGGACTTCATGGATATTCTGCAGTTTCAGGGGGTTGCTGATCTCAGAGCGACTATTACTTTGGTTTTCTCGTATTAGAAACTACTGGTAAGGCTAACATTGGCATCTTGGGCTTTTAGGCAACGACTACAGAATAGTAATTTTGGGTCATGTCACTGAAGGAATAGTACATGGCAGAGTTGGTCATGGTAATTATTTATTACTCAGGGCTAGTGCTTGCCACCGCTTCTGCAGACAACCTGGGGACCACTCAAAACGTTCCTGCAGCTCTAGCTCCTGTGTTTTCCAGGCAGCCTGTCAAGCTGGTCTGCCATGTGAGACTGCCTTTGCTACTCTTTCCAATTCTCATGGTGCATAAGAAGTAGATTAAACTACACAAAATGATTTTGTGGCATAAATAATCACAGGTTTTGTTAGGACATTTTCAGAAGGCTGACAAAGAGATAAGGCAGTCTTCGAAGGGAAGCACTGGTGACCTTCAGAGTAAAGTTTCAGGAAGCATGCTTGCTGCAGAGAGCTTCTGAGATCCCTTGAGCTAGCAGAAATCAATTTCAGAAGAAACAGCAACCTTGGCAAGCCAGCAAATTCAACCATCTTTTCACCTGTACTCAAGATGGAAAATACTGGACAGGCACTAGGCTTCTTACTGATACTTACACACAACAGGCAGACCACTGGCACTGAAAGTACCTTTGAGAAGGGAAAGCAGCAAGAAATTTCCAGGCTAAACCACTTGCTGAATAGCACCTGAGTACTTTGCAAGTGACAGTTCCGCTCAGTTGCAGAAGTGATGAGTGAAGATGTACATGTTGTGCACTCATAAACCATACACAGATCTTACTAGGTACACCAACACAGACAGATAAGCCACCCCGAGGTATTTTTCACATGATGCCAGTTACAAACAACACATCAGACAGCTGTAACTTCTAGAAACCAACAAGATGGGGGTTGAAAAGAGAGACTAAAGTCTCAGCATTTTGGAACACAGATTAAATTCCTAAGAAAAATATTAAATGCTGCTTCTGAAGGAAGGTTCAGACAATGTATGTCTTTCTTTGAAAAATGCGTGTTTCTGTCAGGAATTAAGTCTTTAAGTTGCCTTAAAAATAGTATCTTTCTCAAGGTATCTCTGTAATAACTAACTTTTACTTATCACAGGAAAAGAAGGGCTGGTGAAAGCCGTATCTTTGCTGCTGAGTAAGCAGAGCAAAAGTCAGCAAATACCATGCAGTCTTATCACTACATTTGTGTCTCTGTCTCTCAGATGCAGAGGCTGCCATCACCGGAACCCTTCCCTTCCTGACTCACCCACTGAAACATTTTGAATCTCACGTGCCAGAAACTACTCATTTTTTGCTCATTTCAAACTCTTAATTTATGATACAATTTTTGTCTGCTGCTTGAATTGCACTGCATGTTTTAGCTTGGCTTTTTTCCTGCTGCAGATTTCCTTATGCCATCAAAACATCTATTTTTGTGATGTGCTACCTGCTCCAATCTAGGAAGTGTCAGTGTTTGGACTTGGGCCCAGAGAGGAAAGTAAAGCAAAAGTGATAGTTTTGGCCACAGCCACAGAATTAGAAGTCTCAGTCTGATGACATGTGTCTGGGGAGATGGCTGGGAAAGACCTAGCACAGATACGGTCAAAAATAAAATGAACAGTTAAGTAGTAACATCTTGAGATAGATGGATCCTAAGTAGTCTGTATAACTGCAGCTCAAAACAGTGGGTAAGATAGGAAATATTGCAGTCAATACAGTGTGCCCACAAAGCATTTTGATCAACTCTCTGCAAACTGTTGTGTCTCTTGTGTCTTTTATGCAGACCAAGCCCATGAAGGATCATTACAACAGTGCAGCTGGATCAGATGTCCAGTCTTTCACACTATGGCAATTCACTCTTAGGGCTCTCTTCCTCTGAACAATGTATCAGATGGCCCATCACTGACACAAAATCCTACTGCTGTCACATCTGTGTAGCTGCATCCATACATTGCACTAGTTTGTGGGCTGGGTCTATCAACCATCAAATTAACCATTTAAGAACGTATTTACAGTGAATTTGACTGGGCAGTTTGCTTGTTCAACAGGCTTTGTTATCTTTCTAGATGCTACCCTGTGCCAGTGGCATGACAACAATATTTTGGAAATAAATAGCTTCAAAATAGTGTTAATTATTACTAAAGCAAGCAATTCGGAGAAACAAATGGCATTTGGCAGGAGAAACTTTTCATGAGACTGACCAGTAAGAAAAACAAGCTGAAAATCAGTGATTCATCCATATCCCTGGATTTTCTACTTCTCATTTGTTTTGTGCCTACTGAACATTAAGATGTGATTTTGGTTGCTTTCATCCCACTGCTGCACTATAACTTTAAAAGACTGAGATCAGCTTTTGTCCAACTCTTGGCACAGGAGGCTCATCTGTGACGTGGCAAACTTCTTTCCAAAGTCATGAGAGAACAGCAGGAGGCATAATAAATACACAAAAATGGGAGGGAGAGAAGAAAAGCAGCACTTGGGCTTGACTGCTCTGCCATCACAGCCAAGTCAAAGAAGTTGCTGGTCAGCCTGGAACAAACACTGGTTGAAGATCAACATAAGAGAAGCAAAGGTAGAAAACTTAATGCTTGCAGGACAAGTATGGCTCACAGCTTGCTTTCACAGTGCCCAAACCCACGTGATGTTTTTCCAACAATGAATTCAAGCAGACCACTAAGTGGTCTGAACAACAACTTCTGCCTTCAGTAGGAGAAAGATTTCACACTCACAGAGCAGATGCTGCATAAATGAGCAGAATGCACAGATCTGTATGGCAAGCCCATGGGAAAACAGTGCATCAAGATGAAACTGGTTTGTGTTAAGTAATGCTTATTCCAAGTTCACTTAAATGTATTTACTTCAGGCCAAAAAAAAGCACAAACCAGTCTTTAAACAGAAAAAGTGTCAATTTATATGATCACTTTAACTAAAGCAGTTGAAACCTATACATTATGTATGGGTGTATTTGAAGGGCTACTTTGTGGTCTTACGGTTAAATCCATACTAAATGTCATTCACATGGCTGGTGGGATCTGATAACCACCAAGAGATCCTCTCTGGCTCTACTGGCTTGTAGAAACACAGCGATGTTGCAGGGACAATCACAATCCCAGGGCTCTGTGCGGATCGCTGAAGGAAACTGCAATCACGGCGCCTCAATGAAACCAACAGCCCAGATGAAGCAGGAGCTGAAGGTACCATTTACCACACACCTCTGTAGCTGGAAAGCCCACAGAGGAAAGCCCCGCTGCAGGTATCCAGCCTACTCCTCACTGCCTGTAACTTTTCTGCAGAACTGACACAATTAGGTCACTAGTGCCACCAGAGATGTAAACAATCACTACTGAGGATGCATTCCCCTTTATAGGTGAGTTTCAAATCCTGCACCACATTACGTACAGGCAAGTGCTTTACATACTCAGAAAGAACTCTGTAAGGACAGTACTGTCCTTGACAGGGTCTGTGTTACTGTTCTAGCAGGAGAACAGGAAGGAGAATGAATGTTATTAACACTATTAACACCAGCCTACCAGGGTTTGCATTAAACCCCAGTGATTCAGCTGCGGAAAGCTCACAAAAAGACCTCAGCTGGGAGAGGATCTTGGATTTCTACTCTAAGGTTTAGCACTGTATTACACACCATCTTTTTCCCAGCCCGCAGGTCAAACAGATCTTCCAACTTGGCATATTCTGTGATTCATCTTCATCCACCCAGAGAGGGGGAGACAAAGGGCTCTCTCTCTTCTGGAATGAGTGATGTCTCCTCCTGTCTCCCCAACTCTAAGCAGTCATACCTGCAACCAGTGGCCAGACCGATCTAACAAATGCCACGTAGTCATAAATCCTTGGGGAGCACAACAACTCGTGTCTCAGCCATTAAACACCAGTCTCATTATTTCATATGTCTTCAGACATGTGAGGGTGTCTTTGGGCTGTGCAAGAGAGACAAGGCTGTTAGACTCAGCTGTTCTCAAAGCACGATTGCAATGACACTACGTGCCAGCGTGACTATTTATACACGAGTGCCTGGCACGTCAGAGGCTCTGGCATTATCAAGATGTTCTTCAGTGCCTGAGACTTGCAGATATGTCCCTTCTCCCCATAACTTGCAGATATGTCCCTTCTCCCCCAAAAGGTGCCACCTCACCTTTTCATATGTCATTAGTAGAAATTCATTTCTTCTGGGAAAAGCACACTACTCCTGGGAAAACAAAGCCTTCCCCTCGGGGAATACAACTGAAGATCTCATTAAAACAGAAGTTAAAGTTATGACTAATTTAAAACCACACATCACCATTACACAATTAAAACAATGAGACTATTAGAAGGCAAAACTTATAACCTGGTGACTGTTGCTGTACACAAGAAGCAAGGTAGGTGAGCAGTTAGGGCCTCCCTGAAGGAAAGGAGGAGCAGGAACTTGAAGGATGCGTTGGCAGCACACAAACAGAGGTCATGGTAAATTACTCATTGTCAATTCTACAGTAAAATAGATGCTTTACTACAGGAGTAGAACATTTGGCTTTGAAATGTAATTTTAGCTGTAAGTGAGTGCATCTTTCTAGACATTTCTGCTGGAGAAGAAAAGGAGAGGAAATAATAATTTTCTTAAGCCACAAATCCTTTCAATATCAGGAAACAGGAATTCCTTCATACCACAAAAAAGCAGGCATGGGGGATAAATTGCTTCCTCATTTTGTGCACAAGAGTTACCAGAGAGAAGATCCATTATGAAATCATTGCTGGTTTATTTGTTCTCAAACAAATGGACCTCACTGGTGTGCATCGTGCCCCTCAGCTCTGTGACAATCTACAACCAGTAACATGAAGATGCTGGAGCAAAGAGAAACTCCCTTCAATCCAATCAAGGACTTCCTTTCGGGCCGGGCCCACAGGGTGATGCTTTTTGTAATGTTTTTTGCAAGGTTCATGTCTATTGATGAATTCACCTGCCATACTGGGAGACACTTTGACATAAGTCATGCTGAGGTGCCAGTGGGACAACGTGCAGTGCTGGTGTGCTGTGAACACCTTGAGCAACACCTGCACACCATCAATCCAGGGACATACCCTGTTTAACTGCAGACTTTCAGCAAAACAAAAGAAAACAACCAACAATGTAGTATGTATGTTTTTTATGTCTGTCACCTAAGTACTGAAGGAGTAAGCGCACCAGGGAGCAAGTCATGGCCAGCACAAAGCTGGCAGACAGTGTGGGCTCCTTTCTCTGCGGACAACAGGCCCAACAAAACCAGAAAGGAAATTGAAACCAGGAGCCCTGAGGACATTTAAGGGTTCTGTGAAGAAATTTCACTAATTAGACCTTGAGAAGAAAAATACAGGTTTGAATTTCTCCAAGTTGAAAGAGGATCCCTGGAGGAACACTATGGAAACTGCAGAACCATTTGTGATTTCATCATCGGATTATGTTCCATTAAAACTCCTGCTGTTCTGCCTGGTCTACAGGAATCTGGACAAGTAGGATTCAGACAGCTAAACTTAGATGTTCAGTGTCTTCACGAATGCTCACAAAGTGTCCTACTTACTCTTCAGCTACTGCTCAAGAAGAGGGTGGATCAACTGTAGGTCATGTGCCAGCCTCATACAAGTATCTTGGATCCCTCTAGACAGTCACCTTGAAAGGCACCCCAGTCACACACATCAGGCAATTGACCCGTGCCCAAACTGCTGGATGCTGCACAGGCAGCACGTTGGTCCTACATGCAGTGCAGAGGGATTGCTCAGGAGACCCTGCTCCTTCTGCAACACCTCCCACCACAAGGGTTTGTCTGTGCCAGGGCTGCTGCGAGTGGTTTCAGCTCCAAGCTGTCTTTGCAGTCTCTCTGCTTCTTCTTTCCCTCCCACAGATGCTTGATTTTAGGAGTACAGAGAGCTGTTGACCAAGTGTGTGATTCAGTTGGAGCTTCTGCCAACAAGGAAATCGTGATGGCAGTCTGCTTTCTGTAGGTGGAGGGATCACTCCTGCAGCCACCAGTGAAGTGGATGACAAGCTTTTTCTTTTTGCCTTCCTGTCCTTCAGTGTCTATATACAAAACATGAATGTTTTGTAAACAGACTAATCAAGAATTCTTCTGGGTTTGTTCTTTTCCCTCCAATCTGGGGAAGAAGAATGCTTACTAAAGGTGTTTCTATTCTTAAGATCTGTGTAGAGATTTAGCAAGCAATGATACAAAGATCCAGGGCCAAACACTATGCAGCAAACTTGAGCATGTAGCTCCCTGTAGGCATGATGCATGATTTGCTTCTCTATTCCAAGACTTATCTTGCCAAGAAGTCAGGAAATTCCTGTAGGACACATAGCTGTGCTTTTCTTTTTGTATTTTTATCAGAAGAACAAAAAAGTTGCTGATGGTTTCTTTTATTTTTTTAGATTATAAAAATATGCAAAATGTTTAATAAGAAAGAAAAAACACAATATCCTAAACTATTGAGTTCTCTTTTACTTCTCTGTTTACAAAAGCCAAAACCTTATGCATAGTACACAGCACATGCATAGAAATAAGATCTGTGTGACACATTGCAGAGATACGTTACATCAAAGTTGTCACCTATCTTATACCACCTACCTACTCTCAGAAAGCAAGAAACACCCCCAGCAGTCCATGCTGCTGAGTAAATGTTCACAACTTTTTTGCTTTGTGGTTTATCACAGTGTGGGTTTTGTTCTTTTGGGTTTTTTGTTTGCATTTGCTTTCTAAATCAACCTGCCAGAGGAGCGCTTCCTTCTTTCACATGGAGAAGTTACAAAATTGCATGATACAAGCAGAGACAGTTGCAGTTGCCTGAAACTATGACAATTAAGAAACATACTGAGCAAAAATTGACTAAAATGAGGCCACAAGACTGATTCAGCCCTTTATGGCCGCAAAGGCCGCAACTTCTGCATTGGCACCCTTGACAGTATCTCTCATTCCCCAGCAGAAGGGTGGGCAGAGGGGAACACCACACTGAAGCCTGTGCCTGACCAGCAGGCTCAGCCCAGCAGGCCAAAGGCAACGCTGCCCTGTGGCAGGGGCCATAAGCTGCCAGGGGAAGGAGGGAGGGAGGCATCAAGGAAAGGTGCTCTACAGTTGCTTAGCTAGGTATGTTCAAACTGATGTCTGCCATGGCCTTTGGGTGGAAAAAGCTATTCTGTGAGAGATCCATGTGCAGCAACAGCGGCAGTAAGGGCTCTAAAATTTCTGTGAACAGGGCCTTCACCCTTATGATGTTCTGTTCCTCATCTGTTCAGTGGTAGCACTGAAACACCTTGCATCAGTCACATCACCAGTCCTGGCTCGATGGTTACAGTCCACCAAGAGGTCACTTCATGTCTGCCAACTGATGGTTTGATTCAATGCTCTGCTTGCTCTTATGCCTGAGAATTGCTCAGTTTGACCCAAATCCTCAGTAGTTTTTGCTCAGTATGGCAGAGTGCTTGGGAAGGGAAATCTCAGGACACTCGGAGCCTCGGCACAGCAGAGCACCACTCATGTGCGACCTGTATGCTGCACCTACGCTAAAAGCATCTCATCACTGTGGGCATGCAGAGATCACAGAATTAGCTCAAGCAGCTACACCAGGGCTGGCTAACCTCCAGAACAGCTGTTCTTCAGGAGTTAATGTGGGAAACCACAGCTGTTTTGCAATGCTACAGGAGCACAAAACCTTAGTAGTAACATTTTTGAAATATTTTCCTCCTTTTATAAAAAATAATTAAATGTAACTATTTTCCTAATAAAATTGAAAATTTTCATCATCATCATCTATAATAAAGGTAGAGTATTTCTGTGAATACAACCATGGTATACCAATGCAAGACCTTAAATTCATTAAAAGGTAAACACTCATTAGATTCAACACAAAATATACATTATAAGCAAGAGATTTCTGGATTTCAAGGCAAGCATCATAAATAATACCCTAGGCTGAGTCAGGCATAATTATTATTTGCATTTTCTACACAAAGAAAACGTTGGTATTTCCACTTTTCTAAAGGAAGTCCAGTATTGTGTCATTCAGGAAAGCCCTGTCTTGCATTACTTTCAGTTTCAGTTGTCCCTAGCACAAATAGGAAAACCTTTCCCCTCACTTGAGCCATTTCTGTCAATGTGAGAAGCAGGATGGGCAATGAAAACTCCAGTTGCAGTTTCCCTTGGGAAATGTGTGATGTGGGCACGTGCCAGGTGGGAGCCTCAAACGCACCCGAGTGGGCCAGACCCTGATCCTCAAGAGCTTGGCTCCACATTTCCATCTGCCTTTATCCCTTGGACACTGCTAGCAGAATTAGGCAATATTTACTTAGAATTGCCATATCCTTGAAGGACTGTGAGAACACCCAGCCAGTTGTCCTGATCTGATGGCAACTGTGTCTCTAGGGGGGTGATCCCAGCAAGTGTGAGATGAGCAGCAAACACAGGTGCCTCAAGGTAAAGCACTGGCAGCTGCCCCCATGCCTCTGTGCCCAACTCCAGAACATGACCCAAGGCAAACCCAGCAACCCTCAGTCACTGGAACTTCCTTTGGTTTATAAATCAGTTAGTTTTAATTGCATACTGTGTTTTCATAGGCTGTCTTCATACGTACCTAAACATTTCTCATGCTGCTTAACTTAGATAACACAGAATTTTAAAATAACATAAGGCAGTCTCCTGACTAACAGAATAGTCCATCGAATACGATGCATTTAATACAAAAACAGGCTATGATATCCATTATATATTTGTATAAGTACATTGTATGCTATATAATGTATATACACAACAACAACATGTGTATATATACAGACAGAGCTTTTGTACATCCCTGTGATCTTCAGATCACAGTTGCCAAAGGCGATGGATTTGCTATAGCAAAACAAAAAGGAGTGGGCCAAAACAAGATTAGTAGTTGCTTAAACCGAATTTTCTCCCTGCCCGGCGTTAATCATTGCTAAGAGCAGTCACCGCGCCGTAAACCGCGGCGGAGCCCTCTACCAAAGATCAGGGGGAAAAACACATCCCAAAGGGCCGGGAGGAGCCCGGCGACAGGGCTGGCTGCTGGGCCAGGGCTCCCGA
>NW_008237434.1:322468-355184 GCF_000691975.1 Corvus brachyrhynchos
CGGGCGGGGCCGCGCTCCCCGCCCCGCCCGGCCCCTGGAGCCCCAGAGGTGCACAGAATGGCTTTCCCCGAGCAGAGGGTTTGTCAGCCTCAGCCGCTTGGGAGCGGGAGGAGGCTGAGCGCTAGGGCTGCGCCCATGGAGCGGAGCGGGGATGGAGGTGTCCTGTGACCTGCGTCCTGATCAAATCTGCATCCTGATCAAATCAGCGTCCCGTGGTTGCGTCACCTTGACTGAGTTGGGCTCTTTGGTGTTTGCAACATGTAACACCTCACTTGCAGGCGCCCGATGTGCTTGATGAGATTGCACCCTATGCACGCATCCTGCTCAGACTGAAAAAGCACAGGTTTTACTGGGAGTCTTTTAGAAGCCTTTTAGTTAAGAAGGGGGAAAAGAAATTAAAATTATCCTAGAGTTTTACAAGAAATGACACGGGAGTTAATGCTGTGGTTTAGTTGACAAGGTGTTGATAGGTCAAAGCTTGAATTTGATGATCTTGGAAGTCTTCTCCAACCTAAAGGTTCTGTTATTCTGTGATTGATAAAATCCATCAGCTAGTTTTTAAAAGGTGAATGAAATATCTCCTGAAGGTTTATTTTCAGCTTTACTTGGTTTCTCAGGAAATCTAAGTTCTTTGTTTCCTTACTGGCTAGATATTTAAGTTCCAAGAGGGATTTGAAATACGGGATTAATGTTGTGTGCCATCACTTGGATATTTTCGTCGTAATAGTGTGGTAACTTTATGCCACAACTCTGGAACCTTGGATTCCTGGGTTTTGGAATCTGTCTTCTGAAAAAGAGCTTGGCAAGCTAAAGGAAATAATTTATCTGTGACAGTGCTTGTCTCTTGCTGTTGAGGCTTTTCTTTTGTGCCGAAATTTGTTTGAGAGTAATAAGTGAAAGCACCTTGGAAAATATCCACTGATGAGAGTGTAAGGAAAAGAGTTAATTTTCTGTTGCAATAAGAAGTGGTAAGGGTTTCTGCTTCTGAAGAGCTCGAATTATCTTTACTTATCTCAGTACTGGTAAGAATCACCAGACGATCTGAGCAACTTCTCCTATTTTGAAAAAGGGAAGTAATTTTAATACATTATGCATATTTACTTCATTTCTAAATACTGAAAAGGCTATAATATTTTCTTTTCTTTGCCTTTTTCTGTAATCTGTGGGCTAACTTTTCCCATAATACATCAAAATATGATGCAAATTCTAGGATAAAAATTCTCAAAGAAAATAATAACTAATTTGTCTTGAAACTTTTATCTGATAAGAGCCCTTAGCAAAACACTACAGTGACAGGTAGAGATCAACATGAACAACTACTGGACCATAGTAACATTGTACAGAGAATTACGGGGATGTTACATGAGGTGTCTGCATCAGCCTTTTCCACAAAACATCTGGCGATGGTGGTTCAGGGGAGACCCCACGTGGGTGTAGACAGGGCTCCAAGTGGCGCTTGTCCTGTAGTGGCAAATTTTGTGGTAGGATGGTGAAAGCACCTAAAGGCTGAACATCACCTTTTTTTTGCTGTTGCTGTCAGGTGTTGTGCTGAACAGCGGCTCTGAACAACCACCCTGTCCAAGAAGGGATTCAGAAAGGATGGCCAGCATGGGAAAAGGCCGAAGTGAAAGAATGAGACTAACATAATTAAATAGCTCTCTGCAGGATTGCCAGTGTAAACTCCTTTTCAGAAATCAATTTTTTCTTATATTCTAGCATTAAAAAATTAATATCAGTGAGATTTATAAATCTTGGTTTTCTCTGCATAAATGTGAAATAGTGCTACCTGTAAGCCGCACAGTTTTGCCAACAAAGAAAAAAATCATAATTAGATATAGTTAAATTTAGCAAAGAGGGGCTATAAAGGCAAGTGTTCTTAATGGGAAAAATGTGAAAAACAATTGTGCCAGGGAACAATTTTTTTCTTTTGGGGGTCTTTTCAAACTTCCAAACTGCTTATTTGTAGGATTTCAATCCTTAATTCATTTTCCAGATTTTTTTTTTTCTGTCCCACTTCAGTGTCATACTGAATAGCCACCTTTCATAAGGCTATGGTGTGCAGATATATTCCAAGGAAAGAATGGAAAATGGAAGACATCAGACCTTACTAAGAAGACTGTGATGAGCAGCACAATGAACATGTGAATGATGCTCCTACAGAACCTTTCTTCCTTCCTATTTTTGTAGGAAAGCTTGCATCAGGAAGACTAGATGCCAATCACCATAATATTCACATTTTGTGGTTCTGAAGTGGAAGATCTGTCCAAAACCTCCTTGATGGATTTCCTCACAGGGGTGGGCTTCTGTCCATAACCTAATTTGGTTGATGTACCCAGTTTTTGCTAGCATGGACAAAATTTTCCTAATCTAAGTCATCTTCATGATGTTTCTTATTTTATGTTCTGCTCTCCATTTATTCATGGATGATGGGGGCTGTATACTCCAACTGATTTTCCTCCTTGTTTTTGCCAGCAGAACAGGCTCTCAGTTTGCCTTGATCTATATAAAGCTGTCTGGTGAAAGATTCAGAGGGACCAGTTGGTTACTGCTCAGAGCATCTACCACCAGACCTACTGAAGTGAAAACAGCTTTCAGCTCAACAGCAAAATTCAATATTATTACAGCTGATAAATAAAGTATAACATCCTCGGGAAAAGACAGGAAAGATGGAGGAGAAAAAGACCAAAGGACTAGAAAAAGGAGATTGATTTCCTGGGGAAAGGGATAGAAATCAGGGCAAGGGGGAGTTTTAGAAAACTGGTGTTGCCAATTTATTCTGTTGACAGATAAGAATTTTCATCAAGGAAATTCCTGTGTATTTTCTGTGAAGTCCTCATGGTATTTTTGTCCAGTTTTTTTGTGCCAGTGGCACTGTGTCCTGACATGATGTCCAAATGTTTCTCGGGGTGCAGCTGTAGTGCTGGGATGGGTGATTGGGCCTGCTGCTGGCATTGGCTGCCCTGCTGGTCTGAGGGGAATTCTTTCCAAAAATTTCCCTATGCCAAGAACTTGCCTCTCAATGCTATGATAAACTAACTGCGATTCAGGGAGTTATTCAATCTATGTAAAGTATTCTTTATGTTTTTCAGCCAAAAAAATAAAGGGAACTTTATTCCACAACTGCTCTCTCTTAAAATTTCTACAGAAATAAGATTTTATTCTGCTATCTTTCCATCAGTTTGATTTATTTCAGATTAAATCTGACCATCTATTTATTCATAAGGGTAAACTTAAGCATGCATTCATCTACACTAACATTTTGTTTCAGATGAGGTATGTATTTTTTAATCTTTGGTTCATTGTGTGGAGCAGTCCCAAAAGACACAGTAAGAAATGATCCACCTGAAACATAACAAAAAGCTGCAGTCCAACCACTGATGGAGCTAGCCTGGAACAAACCTTCCAGAGTGCACAGAGGGGGAAGGTTACGTCCTCCACGAGCTGGTTTGCACTGCAGAGCTTTTCCTGTTGGAATCCTGCTGCTTGTTAACATAGACCTAGTCTAAGTCACAGAGTGATTACAGTGCTGGTTTTGTTACCCCATGTTTATAATCCCTCATTTATTTCATTGGATTTGAATAAATTTCTGCATCCAGAGAATGCTACAGGACTGGATCCTGACTGCTTGATCATATAATGAAAAGTTCCAGATAAAAAGGAAGATTCTTAAATTTCCAAAGTACACTACCTCGAATGAAATAACTAGAGTTAAAGAACAAAGAAATATGGCATATTATGAGCATAAATTTTTTAAAAATATTTTTAAGACTTTCCCATTATTTCCTTTTCATGGCTGAAAAGGGAAGGAAATCATGCAGCATTAGGCTGCAGTGGGATTCTCAGGCGTTACTCTTAGAAAGCATTAATAAAAAATGAGAGGAGTTGTGTCAATGACTGCAGTTCTGAAAAATGTTTGGTAAAGATGTTCAGTGCTTGCATCTTGTGGCAGTTGTAAGGATTAAGAAAAGAACGAGAAGAGCAAAAGAAGGAACTCTGCAAATGTTTTTCCCCTTACTGGTTTGTGTTCCGGGGTGGAAAACAACAATTGTCCCTCAACAATGGTGTCGTGTTTGTCAAGGAGTGATTTCTTTGTAGCTTATTTGCAATAAAGCATGAAATTAACACATTTTCTGGTGTCTTGCTACTAATTTGTATCCATTTTTCAAGTATGTATGGCAATAAGCAGATGATCATTTTTAAATACTCCTGCCTGCAAATAGAACATTCCCTCATGCAGCTTGGGTAGATGTTCTCATGTCGGAAACTGCAGAAGGAATGGAACTCTTGGTTTAGCTTGTCCATTTATGTGACCAGGCCTAAGGGAGGACTTCTGGTTAGAACAGGCAAGTTTCCAGTACACTACATTTTAGTGCAATGAGTGCAGTAGCTTTAAACTTGGTTTTGCAAGAGCTGTGCTCTCACATTCAGTAGTATCTGCTAAGTTTGCAGTCTCAAAGGTGTCTGGCTTAGAAGCACAAAGTCTGCCCAAGCAAAATTGGGCCAGACTGTGGGAGGAAGAGGATTATTTGGATTTGCAGGTAATATGGAAAAGAATTGTTTATTTCACTTTTTTCTTTTTTTACCCATAAGTAATTCCAGTTTTCCATATTAGATCTGATCTGAAGACAAAGTCAAATGGAAGGCCTTGATATTTTTAGTGTGAAGAAGAAAGTTATCAACTGACAAGAAAAGGATTATTAATGAAATCCCTTTGCCATCTTTTCAACTTGAGCTGAAGCCAAGAGCATTATTAAAAACTGGAAACCATCAGAGAGAGCTATGATTTGTTACCACACGCTTAGTGTTTCACAGTGTTGTCTAGCCAACCTGCAGGACTTGCGTGATACTCTGCAGTAAAAATAAGCAAGGATGAAAGAAACATGAATGTTTTTAAAGGGACTCCTCCTTTACACATTTGATTGAAACAAAGTAATACAGATTTTCTTTTCCTTTTTCTCCCCTAAATTTGCTTCTTACAGGGTTTTTATTGTTTCCTCCCTTTATTTCTAGGCAATTTTTATTCTGCTCAGTTTTGTTTCTCAAAGTCAGGTTTAATAAAATAGCACAGAGCCACTGTTTATTTGCATGAATAGACCAGACTGACCAATTAAAATCAACATCCAGGGAAAATTCTAAGCTAACAAAATATACAGCCCTCAAATTTGGCTTGATATTTATGACTATTTCAGAGAAGGGAATAATAGTGTAAAGCAGTGGTTGACTGGAAGAGCCTCATACACTGGTTTTCGATCTGCAATTTCTTATTGGTTGTGTGCTGGTTTCTTGCAGAATGTGAGACCAGAACAATCTTGTTCTTGGAGGAGACTCGAGATAAGTGGTTTTTTTTCATCTTTCCCATCTCCCCTTTCTCTTTGTGTCCCTTTCTACTGGGATGCAAGGCACAAAGGCCAAGCAGCTAGCTGTCCTATTTTCCCTGCTTACACAGGGTACTTAGATGTTTGTAGTCAAGGCAGATACAAACACTTCCTTCAGACAATTCAGATTGCCTAGGATTTAATTGGTCCTCTGAAAACACCTGTGCCCCCAGGGCCCAGAGCGGCAGCCTACAGCAATTCCGTTCCTCAAGTGGGAGATGGCTGGGTCAGGCTGGCTATAAAATGGTAGCTTTTTCTTTGGGTTTCCAGAGGCTTGGCCGTGAGCTGCCATTTGGTTAGCACAGAATATGTGCATGTCATATGAAAGGCAGTGCCTACGTGGATTATTGTGCACTGCCCGCTGTTGTCCTGATCCATTCATAAGAAGAGGTAGAATAAGAAGAGGCTTATGATATTTTCAGTCCAAATACTCTCAGCTGGTACAAGCCTTTCTGGTTTTTCTTTTGATAAACTCTCATGAGCCATTTATTCCACATCTGGAAAAAAATAAAATAAAATTTAAAGTATTATCCATTCTTCATAAACTTTAGATGGAGCCCTGCTTTAAGCAGGTTGCACACCTGTATTTCCAAATGAGCATCTCTCTCCTTTGGCAGATTACCCCACAGTTCTCACCACACTCCTAAAGCCTCAGAAATTTGCTTCTTCTGCTGATGGGACCCCAAGCCTGAGGGGCAGGTGGGTCTCACCCAGTGAGGTGGGTGAGACTTCTGCAGTTGACTTCTAAGCAGTGTCTGTGCAGTGGCCTGACAAGGTAACTTCTTGTTCCCCTCAGGCAGAAGGAAGTTGGAGTACCAGCAATGGGAACCAGGTGTGACAGTGAAGAGGCTGGGAGGAGTTAGTAATTTTGAAAGGCATTTGGATTGATAGTTTTTGTCTGAGATGAGCACGGATGGGAGGAGTCAAGTTAGAGGTGAATATTTTAGGAGAAGCTACAGCCAAGTAGCTACCAATGGAGTTAGAAGATCCAGAACAGCAGAGATGAAATTAGGAGAAGCAGGCTTGGAAACAACAAGGTTTACAGGATCTGGCATTACTGACAGTGCTTAGGATATTGGGGAACAGACCCCTTTTCCTAACATCCAAAGAGCACGTGCTTGTACTAGTCACACACAGAACAAGCCTCTCCCACTGGTACTTTGACAGCAAAGTCTCAGGGCTTACACCTCTGCTGAAGATGTGGCAGGCAAACAAGTTACTGTGCACCAGCTGAGTTTCAGTGACTCTGCTATTGGTTCATGTTAATGCCACATCATACAATCTCATTTAGCAGGAAACAAGAGAGGTTTAAACTAAAGGCTGTCACCTTGCTTTCCCAGTGCTCTGAGATGGTGTCTGTGGATGGATCTCACCAGGCCAAGGAACGATGGTGAACTCCCATGGTGGACTCCTCCTGCCATTACCCCTGCCTTGGCCCCATAGCCTGGTTACATGCAGGGTTTGTGCTGGTGTAGGAGCCGTTTAGGGTGGTTTTTTTTTTTCTTTTGCCAGAATAAATATACTGGTACAATTCCTGGCATTAATATATTAAATTGATCTAAAGCTATGTTACCTCAGTGTAATGTAGTCTCTTCCTCAGCACAGGCATAAGCATATACCCTCTGAATGCCAATTTAGTGAACTCTTCAACAAGGCTTTATTATTTTAGGCACACCTGCATAATTAGAATGAGACTACTCTCATGTGGTGGTAAGATTCCCATAGGCAACCTGTACCTACAGCATTTAGCATGGCAATGGCTGTCACTTTTAATTCTATCAGTACCTCATTGCTGCAAATAAATTCTACAAGTACAGGTAGTTGGTTGAAATCTACTAAACCAACTGGTTTGTTCAGCAAAGGAGATGGGCAAGCAAAACTATCAGTTGTTCAGAATCCCCTCTTGTATTTTAGGATGTTTTGCTTAACTCTTTCAATAGTAATTGTTTTGCTTAGCTCTTTCAATCAGATGCCTCCTGCTGCCTGGCACAGCCACATCAGACAGGTTTTGCCCTCCCTGTTTCCCCACATATTCTGTTCCTTTCAGAAGAGTGTATCCATTGTCTTAAAGTTATTACCATAAAGAAAAGCTGCTAGTTTTTTCAGGCACAGTCTAAAATCTGCATGGAATAAACAGTCACATCTGTATAATATTTGAATTTACAATATGAATTACACTGTATGCACTAGTGTAATTTGAAACAGCTTCTTGATTGTCTGAAAAACATCTGCAATGCCATTTACAGCCAAAGAAACATGTTGTAGGGTGTGAATGGTGCTGGACTATTGTTGCTTCTTTGCAGTTGGCAGCCTGGACTTTGTGAGCCTACCTGTGAGAGTTGCAGCAGTAGCTCAGCACCACAAGCCACTTCTGGCTAACTATTACCTCATCATGAATCCATGTGGTCTATTGTTCAATTTCCTTCATTTTGTGCATTTACACTGGAGGAGTAGTGCACTTTGGATTGATCCATGCAAGGTGGTTACTAGGAAAAGATCTGAAGTGCAGAATTGAGAGCCCAGCAGCTATGGTGTACCAGTTCCTAAAGGAGATGCTCTTATTTTCCATGATGGATGAGTCTGTTTGCTTTTAACACAGCTCACTTCTCATGGTCGGCTAAACCACACAAATGAGTACTTAGTGCAAAAAGAAAATTGTCCCCATGGAAAGCTGTTGCAGAACAGATATTCTGCAGTGGTTATTCTCAGCTCTTTCCTGTGTAGACAAGTCCTGTGGTGTAGATCATTGCTTCGTCTGCCCTTAATGTCCTTGTGTGAGGTTTATAAATTATATTACATGGCCAAAAAAGCTAATGCCAAGGTCTATCTGAAATGTGTTACTTAAGTAGACATGGCTTTAGGCATTTGATTGACTCTAGTTTCCACCTGTGGCTTGATTTCCTCTTTCTGACTCCAAATTTTAAAACATTTGGGTCTGTTTCTTAATTACCTTGTAAATCACCAGTTTTGGATAACAATGTAATGTGTGAAGAATGGTTAAGAATTTCTTGGTTAAATTTTTACAAAAGTCATTGGTCTGACCTTGAGATTTGTTGGTATTGCAATATTCCTAGGGAGATTTGTAATGCCTCCTGTCTCATCTCAGTTTGGGATGTGGGACTCTACTATGCACTTGCCGTGATTTCATGTAATTATCTCCATGCTGTACTGTGCTGCATTCTCTCACTTCATTAGCACAGTTAAGCAAGAAACCAGAAGCATTTTTGCAATTATTTATTTATTTTCCCAGAAAGTTTTTGTATTACTAAGCCAAACGAAAACGAAATAATAAAGAAACATTTTGCCTGTGTGAATGGAGAGCACGGTAGTTGGGCTTGCTGTTGCTGTTACAGCCATTATACTCTGATTAGAGAAATGTTGTGCAATAGCTGGGGAACAGGGAGAACCGAGATTTCAAGGGACTACATAAGCAACTCTCCTTTACCTGTGGCACTCACCTGCCTTTGCAGAGCATGTATTCATTCATATCTGCAATGTCCAGGCCTTGATATACTGACCTCCACTCAGACCAACCTCAGCAACTAGTAAATTCATTTCTCCCTACGTACAGGAAAGAGGCATGCAAATTTCAAGTGAGATCCGGCCAAATTGTCTTGATAGTGACATGTGGCTGGGTCAGACTCAAAAAGATGAAGTCAGATCTGGTTTTGTGTTTATTCAAAATAGAGACAAGCGGTGGGCGGTCTGTAGCCACTCTAATTGAGCAGCTTCAGATGGCAAGGAATATGAAGGGTGATAAGAAAGAGAAGGATGTTTGAACCTCAGTTTTGGTTCAAATGTTTGAACCTCATTTCTGCACCGAGAGAGTATCTCTTAAGATTGTAACTGTCTTTGAAATCTACTTCAGTGCTGATGTCTTTAGGTACATACATCATCCTCTGCTAATCCAAGCTTTAGTATTGCCTTAAACTTCAATTTTGCTTTTTCAAAGCACCATCAAATCGATTTCCCCCTTTTTCCAAGATACAGCATCTCTTACTTTGAGAGAAGTTTATATTCATCATGTGAAAGAGTGAGGGACGAGGAATCAAGCCTGTGATGGCATTGGTGTTATAGGTTTCTTGCAACTGTGTTAAAAAAGAAGGCTCCAAGTCTTTTGTTTTCACATAACATCCCCAGTATGTACTTGGTCATTCTATCTATATGGGTAAAGTGCTCTCATTTATTTTCACTGTTTTTCTTCAGGTGCCTTGCTGCATCCTGAGCCTTGCATTAGCAGGTCAGCTCTGTGAGTCTCCTCCAGCATTTACTGCAAAAGCAGCAGGAATGTTTCAGTAGGTGCTGCTTCAAGGGCTGTTTTAGCACTACAGCTTTCTTGGAAAGATAGCGATTTATCAATGCATAGTCTTTTAACCGATTCGAAATATTCACATTTTGCAGAGGCAACACTTCCAGCTGTTGAGAAGTTTCCCAGATCTGTTTATCACCATTTGCTCTGGTTCTTCTGTTGCTCTTGCACATAGGCACAGCAGGCGAACTGCACATCGCTGTGTACAGCTGGTCGGCCTTCCTCCATATCTGCTCTCCTACGAATTGTCCTGGATGAAGTTAAAAAACTTCTGCCTCCTGCCCTAATGTTCAATAAGGCCATTTGTAAGCCAGTGAAGCTCATAATAAGTTGTGTATTTAGAATGTCACACCACTACCAGTGTGACAAGCAGCCATGAAATCACATGCAGGAAGGCAACCATGACTCCCCCAAAATCAGCTTGAGAAGCTGATCTTTTGCATCAGAACTATTGGTAGTTTTTAAAAGAGTCCTTTACAATGTCTTTGGCAAGGGATTTTAATGTTCTAATCCATTTTACATTTCTACTGAATTTAATATTTGGTCATCATTCATCCTAAAAATGCATTTACAAACTTCAGCCTGGATCTTGCATATCTGCCATGAGATAAAGAAAATCAAAATCTCATTATTCAAGCCTTGAATCATATATAAGCAGTTAATATCGAAGACTTACAATACTACCTTTATTCCCCTGGTTCACTTACTTCCCTCTAAAAGAACACAACATCCTCTTAATGGAAGCACTAATCTTCATGACAGCAGCTCTGACCCCTGATCTACTGGCGGCAAATAGATCAGTCACTAGAAAGCAATGGGCATAATTAGATTCCTGGAGGAGATGTCAATGTCTGGAACCATCTTGAGGGAAGTCACCATTCACCTCTGAAATTTTTCAGCCACTGTTTGCCATTCCATTCTTGGGACTAGCACATCCTGAGTGGACCTTCACAAGGAGATGGCCATACAGAAACAGCTGCTTTCATGGTCCCCCTTCTCTGCATGTTATGTCACAGTGGCATAGAATCATAGAATCACAGAATGGTTTGGGCTGAAAGGGGCCTTAAGGATTACCTAATTCACCCCCTCTGCCATGGGCAGGGACACTTTCCATTAGACCATGTTGCTCAAAGCCCCATCTTCCAACTCTTTGAAGCCACCCACCAAGACAAGGGCCAATATGGCTGAAGAACAGTTCAGTGTTAGTGTCTGTCAGAAAGATGGTGCACGGTATTTTGAATATGGCACCCAGAACATTGGCAGCAAATTTACTCTGGAGCACTGAACATGGAAAAAAGGGTACATTGTCAGTTTGACCCCAATCCTTAGTATTCTGATAGGCTGTAAGACACGTTGCATGGGGCAGACATAAAGTATTTCATTGCAGAATAGCACACGGGCTATGAATTCTTTGCAGTTATGTGGGGAAACCCAAACATCACCACCCAGCACATTTCTGAAAGGGGAGGAACAGGCTGCTGCAATCTGCTGTTAAAACACAAGAGCTTCGGGTCCCTTTAGCCATGAAGCTCGTGGAAGAGTCAACAGCAGGACGGCACAAGGATGACTGACTCCCTGCACCACCACGACGTCGTTCACAGCATGCACAACCAGGTGTTTTCAGAGGTCCCCTGTGGCTCCCCATCATCTCCTCGTAGGTGCCCGCCCAGGCAGCGCGGGCACGGCCACTCCACCTGCTGGGGACTGGCAGGGCTGGGTGCAGGCAGCAACATGACTCCCAGGCTGGAGTGCCACCTACTGAATCACCACTACTGCTACCCGTGGCAATTTGGTGACATAGCCAGAGAATTTGAAACAAAAGCAGCAACACTGGAGATACTTCAATTACGTCGTATATCTAACCACATGTTCAAATGCTTAAACCTAGAAATTATGTCCTCAGCTGCCCCTGAATGAGTAAAATCAGCTGTAAGTCAACAACTCATTAAAAAACAAAAAAAGATAGATTTGACTAGGTTATTTTCTAAATTGAGGGTATAGCATACATTTTCTAAGCAGTGATGTGCAGAATACTGACAGACATGCCACCTGTACATCTATGACTGCTTAGAGAAACAACAGAATTTTAATGGGAAGTACACGGATTCTGCTATTTATCTAAGAACTACCATAAGTAGTTCTTAGATAAATAGCAGAAATTTTAAGCACCTCCACCTGGATCATTAATAAAATAATTGTTAACACTGTCAGGATACAGGCATTTCTCAGGTGACAGGAAAGTTTTTAAGCACCTCCACCTGGATCATTAATAAAATGATTGTTAACACTGTCAGGATACAGGCATTTCTCAGGTGACTGGAAGCGTGCTGCCTGCACGCTGTTTCACCTGGCTTTTGTTCAACAGAAATGTTGTGTCCTGTCCAGGCTTCTTGTGGTGCTTGGTGATTGAAGGAGTAAATAGGTTTTTGGTTCTCCATCTTCCCAGTACATTTAGTACAAACAGCACTTGGTGGTTCTGGGAAAACCAAAGTCACAATTCATTCCCTGCCTTTTGATTGGTAATTTAACAGGTGGAGGAAAAGAAGTTCAAGCAGCCTTTGAATTGCAGACAGTGGAAGAATAAAATACATTTAGCAGCCTTTTGTTGTCCAAGTTGTGTGAATATATTGGCTCCTGTATAGTTGATGCCTTTTCCTGGTCTTAAAATCAAGAGTCATACACGGTTAGAAGGGGAAAAGGGATTTTACCTTGGTATTTATTTTAAGGATCCTTAGGTGCACACGTCTAGGTCATATGCATCGAGATGCACCCCGCAAAATGCCCCCCTCAAAAGATCGGGCACAACACTACAGGTTTCACCAACTAGCACATCCACCAAAGATTCCTTAATGAGAGGCTCGAGTGAGCCTCCCTCCCCAAGGAGCCTTCTCCTGGATGGCCTCATCCCAGCCCACAGAATGTGTTCTGGAGAGGACCTTGGGGTCCGGGGCACACTGATTTTCAGCTAAGAAGCTTCCAAAATGTTCAGTCTCTCAGCTTGACAAACAAGTCCAAGAATGTAGGCAAAAAGCACTAAGAATACAGAAGTTGTAAAAAAGGTACAGCAGGGGTATAAAAGAAAAGGCAAAAAATTCTCATGGCATCATAGAAGCCTTCATAACTGTATTTAACTTGATTGGTGACATTCTCTTGGCTTCTTTTGAAACAGATGGTCCACAAAAATGAGAGTTATTTTTAGCTTGCTGACCATAGCACGTGCACACTCAGGATAAATTGTTACTGCCTATGGGACAGCAAAAGACAATACAAATCAATATTGTGGTAGTAAGTGTTATTGTTCTCTCTAGCTGAGAACTGCTTATATGTATTCCTCAGTATTTTCCTGTTTTATTTGTGTTTAACTGTAGTTATCTAGTTTAAAGTTGTCATTAAAGGGAAAGAAGGTCTGACTTTCTAACATCATTTACAGAATACTTGAAAATTTGCAACTTGGTCTATTAGGGCAGACATCACTGAGAATTATAATGAAAATCAACATTTGTAATTCCTAATCTCTTAACGAAGGAAGAACTCTTTATTCACCTTTACATACATCTCAGATGTATGTTTGTAGTATCTCTTGCCATAAATTTCCTCATCCAGAGAGTTGCACTGACCTATTTCTTAGTCAGATTTCACGTTGCAGTGATGTCAGATTTCACGTTGCCACATATAAAATCCTGAATTCAGAGAAATGCATTTGCTAGAGAATTGACCATGCTGTGACTTGTCAAAATCAAGAAATTTTTAGCAATAACATCTAAAACTGCAGATTAATCAGCTACAATAAATGGAATCATAGAGAATAATCAGAAATGCTGCTCAGTAACAGAGAGTGATGTTCCTGCAACAACTGCAGAATGTCTCTGACAACAAGGTGAGATGCTGTTTCTCCCTTGAATCTCTGATTTTACTGCCTTCACAGGATATATGGCTTAGTACAACTGTTGAAGTATCAAGTTTAAAGATTCAGCATATAAGCTGATTGCTTTCCTTGCCCTGGTGAAAAATTTCTCCTTTCTAGTTTCACCGTTGTATGTCCGTTTGTTTTTTTTTTCAATTAATCAAATAAATGAAAATTAACTGAAAACCCAAACTGCAACTCTGTTCATATGATTAAAAATTAATTAATAAAACTACTATTCTTTGTTATGCAAAGAAGATTCCCTTGTGTATCTATGATTTCAGCAATACAAGCTTTTCCGAAACATTAAGACAATGCTTTTCTGCAGGTTTTTTTTGTTTCAGGTCAGTAATTCCAAATTGTGGTAACCAATCCACTGAACACAAAGTCCTGAATTACAGTAGGGTCTGGTAGTATCATTAGACCTCACCCAATTTTCTGTAACAGCTCCTTTTCTGTGGCGATGTAGAACTGGTGTGCAACTCTGTGTGCAAAACTGATTCAGTATCTGGAAAAATTATGGAGAAGGTCATGCCTTTTCCTTGAGTACCAATTCAGGATATAGCATGAATCAGCAACCTATCCTTTCATGGCTTCTCCTGTTTCCTGCCTTTGCTTAGGTACCTCCCCTGCAATGGCATTGCTGCTGCAGTTCCCTCCAGCTTGTCTCCCTCTGCCTTGGCTGCAGTGCTGCTGTGTTGAACTGGTGTCCTCAGCACACACCCTCACCTGGGCTTACCAGTACTGCTGTAATGTCAGGGTTTATCTGCACTAACCCAGCAGATGGGTATAGATACACATACATATATATACACACAGATTATAGATATAGATATAGACGTAGACATACAGATACAGATACAGATACAGATACGGATACAAAAACAGATACAGATACAAATACAAATACAGATACAGATGTGTGTAGTTGTGTGTGTGTGGTTTTTTCCTGGTGGTTTCAAGAAGTGATTTTGCTCACTTTCTTCCAGGAATGGGCAAAGACACTAGCATTCTCTACTGCTCTTTTGAATGTGAATAACAGTGTTGTGCCTAAAAGAACAGTTTGTTCAAACAAGCACAAAATTTTTCTCATTTCAGATAGGAGCCCAGCTGGGGCCATCTTCTGCAGCCTACAGCAACATCTCCAATAACAAGCACAGTGACTCTCCCTTTTCCCCTGAGAGACCACTCAAGAAATAAGCCTTATTGGCAGAGAGATCAACAGTCATTCTGCATTTCAAGGATGTGAACAACCTTGCCAGAGTGATTTGTTATCAATCTCTAAATATCTGCCTTCTATCCAGTACCCTTACATGATCATTAGGTGAGGTTTTTTAAACTCTTGCTTTTCCTGAGTTTTGCAGGGAACCTGCTCAGTCCACACAGCTTTAAACCAAATTGGGATCAAAATGCTTTATTGATCTGTCAACAATATAGAATTAAGCAGCAATCAGTGCAGTGTTGCATTCCAGCAGAAATGCAACAAGTAAACCCCCAGACTAGACACATTAATGTTAATTAACACCAGCAAATTTATAAACACTCCCTGCAACAAATCCAAGATATTTCTGAAATGCTACAAGCCTGCCCACATGCACATTGTGTTAATGCTTGTCAGCATCAACTCTGAAACAAATTCAGAAAAATAAAACCCTGTTTCCAGGGTTTTTTTATTTGTCTTCTTGAAAGTGGTTTTTGTAGCTGACAAACCCCTGGCATTTCATGCAACTAATGGTGTCATTTTTATTCAGCTAATTGTGAGTTCAGGGAATAGAATAGAATAGAATAGAATAGAAAAAAATTCTTTACTGTGAACATAGTGAGGCACTGGAATAGAATGCTCCAGGAAGTTGTGGATGCTCCATCCCCGGAAGCATTTAAGGCCAGGTTGGATGGAGCTCTAAGCAACTTGGTCTAGTGGAAGGTGTCCCTGTCTACAGTGGGGGAATTGAAACTACATGATGTTTAAGGTTTCCAACCTGGGACATTCTATGATTCTATGAATAAAATAGAATAGTTATGCCCAGCATTATACACGACAAACTCTGATGTAGAAGTGAGGGGTCCATCCAGGACAGCATCTCTCTGCATTGCACATCCCAGGCCCATCTAGGAGACAGGGGCAGAGATGGACACAAAAGGGGAAAGGTGGGCTCTAGAAAAACATGTAAGAAATAGTGACTTCCTTAAAAAAGGGAAAAGACTACTTCAGATTGAAATAATTTAATCTAGAACTTATTGAGAAGAAAAAAAAAAGTCACCATCTTTTCATTATGATTTCCCAGAGCAGACATGTGCCTTTAAATGTGTGAACAAGTATTGTCTGTTCTAGAATTCAAAATACCTTCAAGCTGAGAATAATGTAGTTTGCTCATCTTCCATCCAAAGAGACATAATTCATCTTTGCTCTGGGTGGGTGATGGTGCTCCACTTAAAATCATGCACTACATTGCATTCAGTCTCCACATCCTGTCTTGTGATACAGCAATCACTGATAAGAGTTTTTAATTCCCAGAGAAGTAAGAAGGAGGGTCAACAGAACTGCTCCTTGGACTTCTGGAGGGCAGATTTTGGCCTGTTGAGGAGACAGATTAACATTTTCCCTTGGGAGGCAGCCCTGAGGGGCAAAAGAGTCCAGGAAGACTGGTCATTGTTCAACAGGGAAATCTTAAAGGCAGAGGAGCAGGCTGTCCCCATATGCAAAAGATGAATCAGTGGAGAAAACCAGCCTGGCTGAACAGCTTTGGCTGGAGCCCAGGCTGAGTTACTTCATGCCTTCTTTGCTGCAGTCTTTAATGGTAAGTCCAGCTATTCTTAGAGTATCTAGCCTCTTGAGTTGGAAGACAGGGACAAATAGCAGAATGAAGCTCCCGTAATCCAAGAGGAAATGGTCATCAACCTGCTACACCACTTAGACAAACACAAGTCTGCGGGGCCAGATGAGATCCACCTGAGGGTACAGAGGGAGCTGATGAAAATGCTCACCAAGCCACTATCCATCATTATCAGCAGCCCTTGCTGACCAGGGAGGTCCAAGTTGACTGGAAGTCAGCAAATGTGACACCCATCTGCATGAGGGGCTGGAAGGATTCGGGGAACTGCAGGACTGTCAGTCTAGTGTTGGTGCTGGGGAAGGTTAGTGAGCAACTCATCTTGAGTGCCAGCAAGTGCAGGATAACCAGGGGATTAGGCCCAGCCAGCATGGGTTGACCAACCTGATCTCCTTTTATGACCTGGTGACCCTCCTAGTGAAGAAGGAAAGGCTGTGGATTTTGTCACCTGCACTTCAGCAAAGATTTTGACACCCTTTCTCACAGCATTCTCTTGGAGAAACTGGCTGCTCATAGACAGGTACAGTGTTCACTAGGTAAAAATCTGGTTGTATGGCTGGTCCCAGAGAGTGGTGATGAATGGTGCTACATCCAGTCACAAGAGGTTCAGCATTGGGGCCAGCCCTGTTCCACATCTTTATTGATGATCCAGATGAGGATATCGAGTGCACCCTCAGTCTGTTCATGGACAACACTAAGGTGAGCAGGAGTGTTGATCTGCAGGAGGGTAGGAAGGCTCTGCAGGGGGATCTGGACAGGCTGGATCAAGGGGCTGAGGTAAATGATCTGAGGTTCAACAAGGCAAAATGCTGAGTCCTGCATTTGGGTCACAACAATCCCAGGCAGTGCTACAGTCTGGGGGCAGTGGCTGAAAAGTGGCCAAGTGGAAAAGGACCTGGGGGTGCTGGTCAACAGCAGCTGAACATGAGCCAGGAGTGATCCCAGGTGGCCAAGGCCAATGGAAGCCTGGCTTGGGTCAAGGATAGTGTGGCCAGCAGGACCAGGGCAGTGATTGTCCCTCTGTACTGGGCACTGGTGAGGCCAGGCCTCAAATCCTGTGTCCAGTTTTGGGCCCTTCAGTTCAAGAAAGACCTTGAGGTGCTGGAGCGTGTCCAGGGAAGGGCACCGGAGCTGGGAAAGGGTCTGAAGCACAAGTCCTATGTGGAGTGTCTGAGTGAGCTGGGGTCACTTAGCCTGGAGGAGGCTGGGAGGGGATCTTGTCATTCTCTACAGCTGCCTGAAAGGACGTTGTAGCTAGGTTGAGGTCAGTCTCTTTTCCCAAACAAGTGACAGGATGAGAGGAAATGGCCTCAAGTTGCACCAGAGGAGGTTTAGATTGGATATTAGGAATTCTTTTCTTGCTGAAAGACTTCTCAACCATTGGAACAGGCTGCCCATGGGAAGTAGTAGATTCACTATCCCTAGAGGTATTTAAAAGATGTGTGTATGTGACACTTAGGGACACAGTTTAGCAATGGACTCGGCAGTGCTGGGTTAATGTTTACACTCAATGACCTTAAAGGTCTTTCCCAAACAAAATGATTCTTTTGATTCTAAGTTTCTTTAACATGCCTTTTCTTTATAAAGACAGAACCTCCTCATTGTTGGCCCTGCTTATAGAAACTCAGGCAACAAGGCCCTGTGCTTTTCAAGAAAGATGTTGGAGCAAAACTACATGTACATTTCACATTGGAACTCTGAGCAGAGCAACGCACCTGGATAACATTTCTGGGAAGGAGAAATTGTATATAGAAGCCAATGATACCGCCTCTGGTCTAAGCAAATTGGAGGGATTTGTACATTTAATCAAGGAAAAAGAAGGAACCAAACTCTGCCATCCCATCCCCAGAAGGGTGACCTTTTCACCAGATTAAAATAATTTCGCAGACACTGCAATGTATGCAAATACTTGACCACTTACTTTATCTAGTAAGAAAATCCATCACAAAAGGTTATTGCCTTCTCAAACACCATGCCATCAACACCAGCATCTTTAGACAATATGAGCTTTCATCTGGCAAGTGCCATCTGGAGCCCTGGGAATCATATCCAATTCTCTCACCAAGTTAAAAAATGCTACAGCACTTTACAAGGAAGAAGAGCACCATTTCTACTTGCATCAGGCTGGAACAATTGCAGGCTCTTTCTCTGGGACAAGTGTTTCAATTTTGCTTGGCATAACTTATTAGTTCTTTTAGCTTAAACCATCTATCATTTATTTTAAATCAGAACCCAGAATGCTTTCCTAGGAGTCTCTGAAAGGGATTTTGAGACATGGAAGTTCTCCATTTAAACTTCAAAAGGATGTGGTGTTACCCAAACTGATGGCAGGGATTGTGCCAACAAGAGGGAGCAGGAATGAAGCACAAAGCCTCTGCTACTCTTTCCTGGTCCTGCTGAGAAGGTACTACCAAACACTTTTACCTCCGCTGCTGCATGCCTTCAAGTGTTGTCACAACTAAGGGCTAGGAGAACAGTAAAACACTGTCAGGTGGAAACTGCCTGTGAAAGTATGCATCAAAGTCAGATAAGCCCCCCAGGAGCTAGTCTGGATATTCACTCTGCAAAACAAAGTACAACTCCTTGAGCTGGTGGAGACATGGCTTTATAAACCTAGAGGGAAAACCATGGTTCTATTTGATCCTGTGACATTTTGTTCCAGGAATGACACAGCCCCATTTCCATGGTATTTGCACTTCAGCTTCTAAGGTGCAGCAGGTCTGTGCAGCAACTTTTCATTTCAGGAGAGGCATCTCAGAAACAAGTCTGGGGGCATCAGGCTTGGCTACTAGTCCAAGTTTAGAAGTCTCTCTCAGCAGAGTATACATGTCTTAACATAAGCAGCTAAATTCAACAGTTGAATAAAAGATGGCATTTTGAGAAGACGTATTAAACAGAAAGAGAAGGACACCAATGGCAAGGAAAGTGCTGGGAATGTTGGAGAAAGGTCTTAGACTAGGAAAGGAGTACAATCTTTTATACTGCAAGAGCCTAATTCAGGCAAGCAAGAAAGATAATTTGCAGTTAAAGGAAAATGTAGTTCTAGTTAAATTTCAAGTTATGGCAACATATATTGAGTCCTAAATGTACTATAATCTATTGCTAAGAAACTGTCAAACAGTTTTAATGAGAACTGCACAGTGAATCTAGAAGAATTACCACAAAGCATGCAGAATCCATTTGTGCTGAACTGATAAAAATCACTTGCAATGCTAATAGTTTTTTTGGATGTACTGTATTTGTTTTATTCCATTTAACAGCAATTACTCTTTGATTCATTTGCAATTAATACAATACTAAGTAACAAATTAGGAGTCTTATTCTTTCCTAGCAAAGAAGTAGAAACCAGGCTATAAGAGGATGATGTAATAACTGATCATGATTTCAATTTTACAAAACCTAGCACTCCCCAGTTACGTTTAACCTGAGTATTTTCTTCAGGGAGACTGAGAAGCATTGGAGCAAGCACGACTGGTTTTTTTGTGGTTTGTGGTTTTTTTTCCCCCAGAACAGCAGCATTAACACAGAGCAATCACAAAATGACAGACTGAAACCAATTTGGTTTGGTATAAGAAAGGAGACGATGACAAGAAACCTCCGCACAACTCACTAACTACAGAAGATATCTCATTTATTTAATCAGTTAACTTTAAATTAATAACATTTGTTAACTTTTTGCCTATGTATGCAGCACATTCAGCATAACTTTACATAACTTGTAACTTTAAAGTGTTGCATTTCATTACTAGCAAAATGCAGTTTGACACAAAGTGAGGAGAAAAAAAAAGGAAACAAATGCCAGTCAGCATATTTACCATCATAATATTAAAAAATCAGCAATCTAAAGAACTGCCTAACAAGCTGCAAAGATGTTTAAAAGTGAATACATCATATTTTTATTAAGTCAGAAGGAAGAACCAAATATAATGTAAAAAGCTGTATCTAGTTACAAATCTGTATTTTAAGGGTCACAAATTGAGAAGAACCAACCTCTCAACAAAAATCTTTGTCTACCACTTACAATAACCAATAATTAAAAACAACTGTTTAACCTGTATCGCTTCAAATCAGCAACTTCACACACTTGATACCCACACTTGAAACGAGTTACAGAAACTGCAGTTTCAGGCAGTAAAATGCAACTTGTACAGTAACAGTTTTAAGACTCTTTACAAAGCACTCCATACTGAAGAAACTGGCAGGAGAACACAAGCTGCTTTGGAATTCCTCTTTAGCCCATGTGTTTCTCAAGCTACTGGATAAAAAAGCAAGGATTTCAGAATTCTATATACTAGGTTTATAAATATTTCTATTATAGGCCTCCCAAAAATTAAGCCATGAACTCTGTAGAAGGCTTACACATGTGACAAAGTTGGGGCGATTTGTCTAACGAACAGGCAAGAGAGGTTAGTTAAATGCTGAAATTGTCATTATCTGGTGCAAGGGAGCCCCACGTTAACAGGGATATCATATTTTTCCTAGAGCCACAATAGATAAGAGACTGAATTCTGCCCAAAACCAGTAATAAAAAATCTTTAGGAAAAAGTTCACATAGCAAGTTTAGCCACTGCTGTTTAATGATAAGTAGGTGTTCTACGGTGACAGGTTTTGTTTCACAATATAAATGGCTTTTGAAACTATGGAAGCGACAAATAATCACAGCAATGATTTGTGAAACAGTATCAAAAGAACATCAAGCACAGACTGAATTCCTCCACTCTTCAGGCTATGCACACCGTCTTAGGGTTTCCAGGAACATCCATCTTTTTTTTATCTTCTAACAATGCATACCCAGGCAATCCCAACTGTCTCACCTTTGAGAAGGGCCATGAAGATGATCAGAGGGTTGTAGCACCTCTCCTGTGAAGACAGGCTGAGAGAGTTGGGATTGTTAAGCCTGGAGAAGAGAAGGCTCCAGTGAGACCTTAGAACACCTTCCAGGACCTAAAGGAGGCTTACTACAAGGCTGGAGAGGAATTACAAAGGCATATAGCGCCAGGACAAGGAGAAATGGCTTCCACCTGAGAGTAGGGTTAGATATTATAGGAAGAAATTTTTATCTTTGAGGGTGGTGAGGCACTGGAACAGGTTAGGTTGCCCAGAGAAGCTGCTGACAACCCATCCCTGGAAGTGTTCAAGGCCAGGCTGGCTGGGGCTCTGAGCAACCTGGTCTAGTGAAAGGTGTCCCTGCACATGGCGGGCAGGTTGGAACTGGATGATCTTTAAGGTCCCTTTCAATCCAAATCACTCTATGATTATATTGACACTGACAACATACTACAGGATTGTATTTTTTAGTCAAAACTCTAAATTAAGTTTAATTCTGAAATAATCTTGGCCATTGACATATAAGCACAGCTTAAGGCAAACTATGCTATGGTAGTCAAAGCACAAATAAAAGGCATGTAGATAAAAGCAAGTGAAAAGATGAATGGCAACTTTACTCTTCCTGAGTTCCCCACCCTTCACTTCTGCCCTTCTGAAGGCATTCTCCAAGCAGCCGATTATAGGACTAATTTCAAAATTCAATCTGAAATAGAAAGCAAGTCTTTTGTTCCAAGTATATGACTTGAGTGTCTTCATTTAAATATTCCACTTTAAAGGCTGAGCTATGTAAGTATTCTTCAGGCAATGGCCTGAAAAATAATTCCATCTAAACCAGCCCTAAGTACACTATAGCCTCTTATTAAGACATGAAATTAAAGCAAAGGCTAATATTGTCAACACACATCAAATATTTCCTAGTATGCCTGCAGAGGCTTCTTGGCCTTGTGACCAACTGTTACACCCAAGCCATGTGGTTGCCATCTGTGACTTATAGGAGTACCCAAAGCATATTCATTTTACAGAACCTTCCTAACTGAAAAAAACCCATGTCTCAGGCAGTATTCACAAAATCCCCCAACTTATAATCAAAGCCTGGTACTTGTCCAGTATTGTGGTAAGAGTAGCAGTGGGGTAACAATCAACCTACCCCCCAAAAAACCAACTTACAGTTAAATATTTATTACAAATTGAGTTTAACATATCAAAAGTTGAGAAATACCCCGCTTCAAAAGAGTCACAGCCTATCAGTATAAAGGAAGAATATAAAACTATTTTATTGACCACTGTTCACCAGTATTTACAATAAAGTAAACAATATACAGTCTGATAACATTCAAATTACTACAAAGTTAGTTTTCACCTGGTCTTCTTAAGACCAAGTGATCCCAAATACTAAAAAGAATGACCCTACAGGTTTAAAGGGCTAGGTTTGGGTAAAGAAGATACATGCACATCAATAGTATAGAAGACTACAAAACATCTGTGAGTTTGTTTAGACATTCATTATGATTCCGTAATAACTATGGAAGTTCATCAATGTTTTATAAAAGCTTTTACCTAATATGGAGGAAGTAGTAGTATCAAATGCTCTCTTGTGATAAATGAAACAAGTTGCAGAAAGCTTTTATTTACTTGCTGTTGATGCAAAACATACTACTTCAAAAAAATATCAAATTTGAAACTTGTTAGAATGTATGCTTCTCACATTGCTAATAAATCAAATTTCGGGTTTTAATATTCTTATATATAAAAAAAAAGCAATGCAAACAATTATTGTGCTTCATCTTCTGGGCATGAATGCCAAGTTAGCCGTTCTTCATAAAAAGCGATTACAATCTGAGGACACTTCACGTTAGCTTCTTTGGCCAGCACCAGATCTGCCTCATCAGAGTCTTTCCTGATGTAGAAGAGAGCAGGATTTAAGAAGATGAATAATCAGTACTTCAGAACATTTAGCAGCTCTTGCTAAGTCTTAAGTTCTGAAAAGAATGTCAGCTAGAAATCAGTTTCCAGTATACCTTTCACTAAAGCTACCAAGACTTTCCATATTAATGGTAATGACAAGGTTTCATAGCTCCATTGTTCTTCCCTTCCCATATTTTTTACTGTTTGAAAGGAAAATGCTATTGAAAGGGAACCAGCTACAAGGTTACATACTGCAGTATGCAATGAAACAAGTAAAATTTGGTTAATTTTGTCTTTTAAAGGCTAATCAAAACTTCAAAGTAAGACTTAAAAATCAATAGGATGAATCTTAAGAACTGGTACTTACATGCAAATTATGTTTACTGTTTATGCAAGTAACTTCCTGTATTTCATATTGTTATTCTTGATGCTGTCTTGGGGTAACAAATCACGCTTGCCAGTCTGACATGCTTCAGATTCCATTTTAAAGTGTATGCTGCCTTGACAAGTCAGCTTTGTGCATACAAACTCGTATCTACGTTTGTTACCAACGACCAATTATGAAAAACTAATCAGCTGCAACTAACTAAACAAAAAAAAGAAGTCCTCTGTGTTTGATTTTGCCAATGATCCCTATAGAAATTCAAATACTCATGATCTTTGTTTTGCAACTTTTCTAAGCTTCCCCTAAAATTTACAGAGAATTTGAGAAGGCAGAAGGGAGACAATCTCCTACAACACTCATCTTCAGCAGTCTAGGCACATCCCAAGACAAATCATGTCTCAGGAGATCACTCATTTTGACTCCATTCTGCGAATCTGCCCTTCTCAAAGGCTGTGGAAAGCCATCCTTCTTCTTATCCCACCACCTTAAGAAATCAGACTCCCAGCAAATGTCAATTCAAACTCTTCTCAACACTGGGAGGAAGCACTAATTTTATCCCATTTGTTCACACGGCAAGAAATCCTTCTCCCAACACTGCAGCTAATGAAGCTGGTCCCCACCTACCCTCCCAACAACACAAACTCCCCACATCACTCTCCCCTCTTACTAGCCCATAAGGTCAAGCCTCTCCATATTGTTTATTTTTCATCTCCACCTCTGCTTTCTTCCCTAGTTGCTTCCAATTTCACTTTGTTGCATGCAGAACAGCTGGCACTCTGCTTGGTTAAATGGTTGGCTATCCAGCAGCTGGCTTCCGCTTATTGAAACATGTAAAGCTGGATTTCTGCCTGCCATTCTCTCAGCAAGAGCATTACCAAGATCCAGTTTTTCCATACAAATGCCAATTTCCCCCTGTTTTATCAGAAATTACCTTTCAAAGTAAAACTGAACCAACAGAAATGAAAGATATTTTGGGTTTTGAAGGAAGAGGGATTAAATCCTAACTGAATATATAAAGCTTGTCTTTCTACGAAAACACTAAGGAGAGCACCAGTTTCTCTGTCTTACTCCTGAAATGAAGTTATCTCTTTAGCCTAAGTGCAGCTGCCTCCCCTCCCTTCATGAACAAGAACTGTGGATATAAGACTTACCATTTCATGAGGAACATAAGCTCTCCACTGCTATCCGTAGCCCCAATTATCCGCTCAGGATCAAGACCCCTTGCAAACCCTCTTGGTTTATCAACCTATTAAGTTAGAAGATGATTATCTAGTTTAAGACAAAATTCTATTTTGGTACTAGATACATAAATTTTTGTACATACATGTATGTGTGTGTATCAGAACGAAAAAAAATAGCCTTAAAACCCCATCAAATCTGTAATTACGTATTATTGTCCGAATACGACATGGATTTTTTCATGACGGATTTCCAGGCCAAGTCATTCAGATGTAGAGTAATAATAAAGGATTTTATATCCATGTTTCCAGCATTTATTTCTGAAAACACGACAGATGTAACAAATGGTCTAAAATCATTTTACTAGATAAAGAACCAAGCATGGTTAGTAAAAATAACAAAAGCAGCAAAGTAAAAATGCACGCCTGGAAGTGGAAAAAACACATCCTTTCCAGCAAAACAACAGGTTTGGGTTGGCTAAGCTAACAATGAAACTGCACCCTTGGGGAACACCTCAACTCTTCTAGGTTCACTGAGATCACACTGGTGACAAAAAAACATCACAACTATTTCCTGTATTAGCTTCTTTTTAGGTTCACAATATCCTTTTAGAGACAGTGGCCACTATTGTACCAGATGAAGCTGAACAACCGACTCCATACAGAAAGCAAAATATTCTTTGTGTTATTCGTGAACTATTCTTTCTGATGCCTTCCAACCTTTTTGACAGTAACCACATGTACAACTGCTGTCTTCAGTACATGAAAATGGTTGGCAGTGTCAGCGGTTTCAAACTGCTAGTCTGAAAGTTTATGGAAGAAAATGTGAACTGTTGAAGACATTACTATGTGTGCATTACTCTGTACTTATCAGCACTAAATGCGTCAAGTTGTTCACTCATTTAAACTGAAGGAGAAATTCAGACCTCTCAGGAAAGGTAGGCTTTCTTCATTCACCCTTTCTACTCCTCCACCATCATGTCTGGTCCTAGTCAAAGTAACTGATTGGTTTTCACATTTTGCCACCTTGCCACTCACCTATTCAAAATCATATACTAAATACGAAAGCCAAACCAGAACTTCATCTTTGTTCCATTCATGTTCCATCCATTTCTCGAATATAAACTGATCACCTAATACCATTAATTAATAACTCTTAACCAGTCCTACTTTCAATTCTTCAGTGAGTGTTATGGGACAATGTAAGAACTTTTAATCATCATGTCAGTCAATCATCCTTCACTTACCATTTGGACAGTCTCATTAACCACAATGAATATATACCCTTTTTTAACCACAGATCCAGATGCTATGCAATTTTTACAGTTTTAAATCAGTGTTCAGCCTCATTCTCAAAGTCAACATATGTTTTTTGGGGGGATGGAGAGGTAGGGAAGAGATGCAGGGAAACAAAAACTTAATACGTGAACATATACTTACAGAATCACGCTTTTTCTTTGATTTACTATCATCAGATTCGCTATCTGACAAAGATTTTCTTTTGGCACCATCTGTTTTTTCTTTACCAGCTTTCTGAGAGTTCAGAAAAGCTTCAATTAGCTCTGGACAATCTAAGTTCTCTTCAGGTTCCCATGTGTTGTCAGCACTGAAACATACACACATTTATGTAAAACTAGGTAAAGAAGAAAAATGTAAAACTAGCCCCATGGCTCTCCTTCATTTAAGCAAGTTCATTTTTGTCTCACTATATAAGGTAGGTTTATTAAACCCTAAGGATGTTTATCTTGCCATCTTTAATAGCCTTCATGTACTGCATTTGATGATTGGAAGAAGGACACTCCACTAGTATTGAGAAACAATGTTCTTAAACTGAAGATAACACAAAAAGCAGCTCTATTAACACCTATGTTCTCAGTGGAGTGTGAGAGTTAAGCAATCTGCACCCTCCCAAAACTTACCTGTACATTTAAACTGATTCACTTCCCTGGTTCCTCTAAAGACTGTCCATGTAAACAAACAATATGATATGAGCACTAAGACTTGCAGAGAACAGTGTACCCAGCAGTCATTACAGCCTAATATATACATATATGTATTTTTAAGCTCTTAGATGCGAGGAACACTCTCAAGTTGTCTCTGAGCAGTGAATGCAACTATACCTAGAACTATCTTCTTCCTTAGCTGACTGACTGCAGGAGCAAACAAACGTGGGCAGAGCTGGACACTGCGTATGTTTCAGTGAGTATGCATTTTGTTAACTAAAATTTTAAGAAGTCCATGAATGCTCTCCACAACCACTATGCACCTCATGCGCAAATACTGCCACAGCAGTACTGCATGAGCAGGATACCTACACATTATTTTCCAATACAATCCCTATTACTACAAGTTCAAATCGGACCCTCAAACACTAAGCATTGTGCTTTGTGCTTATGCACACATCACTACACATATTTCAGGTGCCAGAGTGCACAATGTTGCAATGCACTCACTTTGGGAGGTATACAAAATACCACCACTCCATACACAACCATTTATGCACAACTTCTAGGTGCATCACCTTCTTTCAGCTGGTAAAGCAAGCTGCCACAGAGTGTCACTGGAAGGAGGCACTACTGCATTCCTTCTTAATCAACTTCTTAAGTCTACTGTAAAGTTTTCATGTACATACATAAATCCTGGGAAAGGCACTCAAAAATTCCTTTCAGGTATGCCTAATGAAGGCAACCATTCCACAGGCAAAATCAGTTAATTTGAGAACAGTTCAGGAAAATTAATAATAAGTGAACTATCTGCTTCAGAGCTGCCTGCAGTTGAAATCCCTGCATGATTTCTTACTCAGAAGTACCGTTCATGCTGCTACATATGTAACAACTGTCAGTCTATCTTACCTTCATAGATAAGGACACAAGCTCTACCAGAGTGGTAGAAGAACAATCACTAAGAACTTCGTAAAAGTCCTCGAATATTTTATACAGCGCAAACAATGAACTACATTATCTTCTATACTCGACTATCCCACTTGACTATGCATTTATGGATGTCCTTCCCTCAAGGTTCTTTGAAGTGGATGCCCATCATCCAATCTCCTCTTTGCACAGTTGTTTCAAATCTATGATTAGTGTTTATCATTCTATCAGAAGAAGAAAAAGAAAGGGTAATGCCTTACTCTGTAAATCCTTTCCACTTCAAGTAGTATTCCACCTTTCCATTTACAACACGTCTGTCCAGGACTTTCTCCACAACAAATTCTTCAGGCTCTGCCTCTTCAACTTTTTTACCTTTGCCATTCTGTTTCTTTCCCATTTTGTGCTACAAAAGAAATTCAGAATGACATTATTCTTTTTTTTTTTTTCGCTTTACACAGTTACTTCACTGGCTTACTAATACTAAAGCCAGAAGCTCAGACTCCTTTTACATTAGTGCATGTGGTCACGTAACCTGAGCAAGACATGTTAATGTTTTGGGATTTTTTCAGTTGTTTAATGAGATACCCAAGACCAGTTTTTAAAAACGTTTAAAAAAAATTTTAAACAAATTTTTGTCCACATACTCATTGACTATACTCCCCTTAAAAATTTAATTCTCAGTGCTACATGCTCGAAACACCAGGAAGCTTCTAAAAGTTAACTCTGTGCCTGTGAAAAGGCAGAGGGCAAGGCAGAAGTAAAGAAAAGTAATAAGGTAACTGTGAAAATGCATAAAATAGAAAAGGGATGGTACTGAAAAAAAGGTGGTTTCTACTTTTTCCAAAAAAACCAAGGAGAAACTGATGGCAGCAAAGTTTATGTTGTATTGCTACAATAAGCAAAATACTCAACAATAACCCCCAACTATTGAACAGGACACATGCTAGGAACATTCCATACTGCAGTCCCTTCTCAATCTTAGCCATGCACCCATGTGACTTACAAAGACATGTCACAAAGGTGCATAAATTTAAGACTGCTAAACTTAAGTACAGCTTATACTTAACACATAAATGGAATTTTGCTAACTTACAAAACTTTTAAAGTGTTTTAAAGTTTACATTTGATATTTCAAGTAATATTCTTTAAGGTCTTAAAACAAATATTACATCCACATCATCCTCAAGGCATTCCCAGTTTAATAAGGCACAATTAAATAGTAGTAGAAGGACACATTTCAGAATTTCCTTGTTTGTAATCTTAAAAAGGTTCAAACAAGCCTATCATGTTGTATCACATTTCTGGAGGACTGGCAGACCAAAAGCAGTTTGCTTGCCATTTTGGACTGCACCCCCTAAGGAAATTGTTAAGTGGCAGCCATCAACTAAATATTAAGCTCCTAAAACAGAGTTATGCAGCACCCTAAATCAAAGTGGACAGAACTAATTCCTCACTAAAGCACTTCCTATACAACAGAAAACAGACGAGCAAATATCATGAAGCACCTCTATTTGCTTGATAGCCATTCTCTAGTCCTCTCTAACTTTGAAATTTTCAAACTTTTGGACTCAGTAGAATTTTGTCTTGATGTGGTGAAAGGTAAAAAAAAAAATGTATGTTAGAACAAAAACTGTCTTCTTTTAGTAAACTGAACACTGGAAGATGATTCTCTTGCCAAAGCCCTGTCTTTGTACCCCTTATTTTTTGTAATTAATTTTGCCCTCCCTCCCCAAACTACTTTAGTCTTTATGGTTAGCAACCCATAAATTGAAGGTTCAAACAACAAAAAGGAGAAACGGTTTCTAGTTTCTCATCTAAACAGCAAGTTTCTGTATATATCTCACATGGCAATCATTTTGATTTGAGAGCATAGAAGAGAGAACAGAGCATGTATTTCCAATTAGATTTTAAGTGCCTGCATATCCCAGGTATATTTTGACCACAGCATTCATATCTGAAAAGTGTAAACTTAAGCACATTGGCTTTTTTTGCCTCCACAGGAAAAAGAATGCAAGACTGATATTGAAGAGAAATACAACATGAAGATGTCCAAGGCTTCTATGAGGGCAGCTTCTTTCAAAAAATGGAAGTGTGAAATAGAAAGGGGTAGATATGAGGAAAATAAACAAACAATAGAAGTAGCAGAGGGAAAAACAACAACACAGAAAAAGACAGACTCACTATACCATAATAATAACATTATAATTACTGGTGATGAGGCAAGCAGGCTACAAGTGGGGAACATCTCCATCTGTATTCTCCGTTGGACTAAAATTCTTTGATTCAATGGAAGACTGTTTTCTGGTACTCTTTTCGGCTTCACTAATTCTTGTCACTTAAAGATCAATGTTTTGGATTTCTGTATCAAAGCAACAATTTGTTTTTTTACTTTCTAAGACTTAAGTATCTTAAGTATCTTCCACAGAGGAAAATTAAATGTCATGGGGGTCTGTATTTATTTCTTGAAGTGCAGTAAGAAATAGGAAAATCAAGAGTATGCTGCTTCTGTTTTAAATATTATAGATTTAATTAGGTCTCATGCATCAGCACTGCTCTTCAAACTCTTGAGCCTATTAAAATAATACTTGATTGCAGAGCCTGCAGAAATACTGAACATGTTAAAGACCTGTACATTCTGAGATTATACATGCCCATGCAAATCTCAGCCCACAAGTGAATTGTGACATCTGACTGAAGTTAAAGCGTTCTAAATGTCCACTTGACCCCCGAAGCTCTCTTTCTCTAGGGTTGCATGTTGAAAGCTGTAACTTGGGCATTCGATCATTGAAGGCTCACGTATAGCTCATTTCTTTTTCTGCATTCAGAAGTCACATATAACAGATGCAGATCTATGGATAATCACTCTTTCTTTGAGGGGCAAGGTTAAAATACTGATGTGACACTTTGGTGTAGAATTTTACTATACAGGAGGTAAGAAAATTGGAATTACAGCTCTAGAGCTACCCTATATCCCTTAACACATTTAGGTTTTGCATGCAAATACATAACGAAGCAGAATTAGTTATGGTTCCCATGGGAACCATAACTGATTTTCCTGACCTGTGCAGCAAAATTCTCAACAACATCAAAAGATTAAAAATACTGCATTCATAGATTTTTTCCTCTCTCCAAAGCACCCCCTCCCCAAGCTGGCTAACTCCTTCTCTTTCTTCAAATTAGGGATAAGTGGACAATCAATTACGAACAGAAGGTTCAGACATTCACCCTGGTGAAGTATTTTAAAACAGTACAACACAGAGGAAGCACTCCATTGCACTTCTAAGCCTGGAGTTATTACAAGTTTTTAATATATTTTGAGCTGAGTAAACCAGTAATCATTTCTGAAAATTTAAGAACAGGCCTTTTGAGTGTATTATAAACCAGTTGTTCTGCTATCGAAGTTTTGAATTGTCCACATATATTTTTTGCTTACTTCCCCATCTCAACCTCAGATATATCTCACATTATACTTCTACAATTCTGTCTTTCATGAAACTATTTATCATTATTAGTTGAATTATAACCAGCAACCAACTGCCCTTAGGAGTCCATATTTTAATGTCAAGCAAAGCTTTAGAGGACTTGAGATCCATGAATGCATCATTAAAATGGTCCAGGAGGGGTTGACATCTGATAATCTCTGCTCCTATGAAATTCAAACAAACTGTTATTTGTTAAAAATCATTTCAAAAGGCATCTTAACTATGCCACATCATTTCTCAATAACGTTACTTTTCATCTGTAAAGACTGCCTTTTGTCAGGCAAATAGTTTTCTCCAAATACACTGGGAGAAATTAAATGAGTACATGATTTAGACTTTATTTTTTACATGTATGATGAATTACATGGTATGCTGAAAGGAGTCTAAAAAAATCCTTAGTGTTTTCTATTGTAGGACAGATGAAATAGTGCAGAGTCCTTTCACACTTTTTACCCAATAAGTTTCTCTTTAGAAATCGCAGATTTATTAAAACCAAAGACAATGTCCTTTCTAGTAGCCTTACTTTCTGGATCTGAAATTTTGGTCAGAATAATGCTGGGGAGGGGAGATGTGGATGTATCTTTTAAATGGAGATGCCAAGTTATAAGTTTGAAGAAAAATATGTTGATTAAATCCTTATATACTTTAGGTGTGCATGAACTTACCAATGTAGTTTTATTGGAGGCCATTTTTATTGCAGACTTGCAGAGCTTTTACTAGAAAAATGCATGACAATTAAAAGGAAGTTTGCATTACTCAAAGAAAGGCATCCCAAGACAAGCATGGTCCTTGTTCCAACCCCCATGTATTCATTGTGTACAACATTTCTTATACGGATTAAATCCAGAACAAAAAGTAGGTTACTACTTTGTCCGGTATAACCCAGTAATGCACCATTAGGCTAGCCAGGATGAACTATACTGACAAGGTGGTATATAGTCTTGAAAAAAGGTTTTTCCCAAGGCCTTCAAAAGCATAGACATGTTTCTAGGGAAAAGGGGGAGGACCATCAGGGATGCTTATTTCCTTAAACCAAATAGAACAAGAGTTCAGATTCTAGCAGTTGAAGATATACCTAAGGTATATTAACTGCAAATCTGATGGGGAACAGATACATATTTGTGGTGTAATGAATCACCCATTATTCTTACAAACAGCAAATATTTATCTTAATGCAACTGTAACGTTGCCTTCTGATTCTCAAGTTTGCAAGAGTTAAGGTCCTAGAGCAATATTAACTCAGCTAAAATGTACATACTACACATTTAACCTACGTAAATTACGTTGAACACAATCCATCCCCTTTTCCATGTCATTTCTCATACCAACCAGCTCCATAGGCATGTACTATCCCCGCCCCGCAGTGAGCTATATAACTGTTAGAATTCCCCATATGCCTGGGTGAGGCAGAAAAGTCCTTTAAGGCCAGAAAGCCTCCCGGCCTCAGCAATCCCGCCCAATCCTCCCCTGACACGGGAGGTGGATTTTGGCAGTCCCATGGGTGGTGGGTAGGCGACGTGGGAGAAGGGCCGGGGCCAAGGCGCCAGTGCGGAGGGTCTTGCCTTGTGTCCCTCCGCTTGAAAGGTAGCAGAAAGGGGTAAAAAAAACCCCAAACCAACAAAACCAGTAACAAACCCCTCACCAGAAAAG
>NW_008237434.1:357330-357687 GCF_000691975.1 Corvus brachyrhynchos
TTTTTTTTTTTTTTTTTTTTTTTTTTAATTAATTAAACCTCGGAAGCGAGCCCGGACTGGAGAAGGAGGGCGCTAACACTACGCGGAGCTGAATTTCAAATTACGTAACAGCTCAGGCAGCCATTAACGACCGGTTGTACGGCACTCTCGAGCAGGAATACGTAAACCATGAAGAACATGGTACGTGGGATGGGAGGATTTAGAGTTTGCTTTGAAGGAGGGAGACGCGTTTGCTTGTGCAGACAGAGTGAATTTTTTCGGGGCTAGGAATTACAGGAACGCTTGAGTCGTCCGCGCAAGTCCGGGCGCCGCTGCCGGTTTGCAACATGGGGCGGATGCTGGATGTCTTTGCACAGA
>NW_008237434.1:358037-392844 GCF_000691975.1 Corvus brachyrhynchos
AGTGCGGAGAGGTCTTGGTACCGTGTGTGTAGGTGCACGCTAGAAGCGGTTTGCAGTGCTCTCCCTGGAGGCGGCGGCTGCTCCCGGGCGCCATTTTCCCCGCCCGGCTCGGGGCCGCGGTGTTCCCCCTGCCGCCACATGGCGGAGCCGGCGCGGCCGCTGCGTCCCGGCCGCTGCAGGCGGCGGGTGAGCAGCCGCTGAGGGATTGCAGAGCGCGGGAGTTCAGGGATCCCCGTCGCTTGTCTCCGTTAAACATTTTGTTACCCGGGTTAATTCCGCGGTCAGCGTCGATTGTGTGTGCGCACGTTAGTGCTGTATGAGACACCTTTCCTTGCTCCGGTAATGAATTTTCCAATAAAGGCTGTGCGTTTTCCAGTCCTTTCAAGTTGGTTTAAGCCCGTGAAGGAAAGCTTAAAATACGCACGGATGAAGATCCTACGGAGGTTGTAAAGATTTCTTCTGGCGCTCGGTTCCTGGATGTACTGTGGAAATCTTGAAAGAGGTGTTACTTCCAGCTTTTATGTTGTGGCCCTTCGTGGCTATGAGGTGTCAGTGTCTTTACGAAAGAAAAGTATTTTCTTCAGGATTCTGAGAGGTACTGGCATGATGATAATTACTGTTGAACATTTTATACCTTCAGCACAAACTTCAGATGGGCAGAACTCTCTGGGCTCAGGTGGGACAGTTCAGTGTTAGGCTAACCAGAGCTTCTTGAAACTGACACATTTAAGACAAACAGCTTCTCCGGATCTGGAGATTGTTGCGCGCATTAGTGGAGTAGCATGTTTGTGCTGTTTTCGCACAGTGGTTTTCATTAGAACTGGTAATGAGTTTCATTACTGCTGTCTTCTGACGTGTGTGGTGCCTAGATGTTCTGAGCATGACCCGAAATACGTCTGTAAAATGCATTACTATTCTGTTCAATGTCTGTTACTAATGTGTGTTATATTTTTGTCATTGTTACAGCTGATAGATTCTGTTCTTCCCTTGCATTTCGTTTACAGGTTTATAACTTTTCAGGAGTAAACGTAACACCTATTGGAAAAATCCTACTTGCCTACTAAATTTTCTTGATTCTCGTATTTTTGTTATAATGTACTTTATTAAATGCATGGCAAATGATAATACAGGGGAAAGTGACTTTTGTGGGCCTATGAAACTGTAAGCAAGTGGTCCCTAATTCTCAAGCAGCAGAACTAAAGGGAGGATTTTTTTTTTTCCAGTATTGCTTAAAATTTTTTCTTTGCCAGCATACTCAAAATTAATAAATAATAGTATGACATACAATGAACATACGATTTTTTTAGTACTGGTCTGGTATGCAGCATTCTTTGATTTGTTCCTTTTATGTGATGAGGTGAAGGGAAATGACTTAAAACACATGTCTGCTGCTTTTAAAAACTTGCCTCATTTTGCCTGTCTGTGCAAGGAGGAGACAATACTAGCTTTCTTTATGTTTCTAGAAGAAAAAAAAAAAAGCTAGATCCAACAGCAGATTCCAGGTATTTTCAAGAGAAATTGGAATTGATCAGTCTCAAACAGTATATATTTGGAGGGGGGAGGGGAGAAAGTTGACTTCCTTGTCAGACTGCAGTATGTAAAGCTGGTAATATGGAGGTGTATTTTGAAAAAAACTTGGTTGGTTACTGCCTACTCTAATTGTCTTCCTGTTACATGCATTTAAATCCAGGCCTGCCTTGGGCAACTTCCGAAAACGTGTTGGTCTACACGTAAATTGGCTTAGTAATTCTAAAAGCATATGTGCACTGAAGTATTGTGCTTGTTTTCTTAGTCTCATTGTTTTTCTGGTTTCCTTTTTAAATTTATCTTAATGCGTGTTGCACAGTTAATAATGCTGTGTTTGTCAATTACACCTACTGGTGCAATGTTTGAATTGTATAAAAAGCAACCACCACACTAAAGAAAACACACAACCAATCACCCAAGCAGAATTTCTTGCTTTTTGAAGTTAGTTACCAGTATAAAGCTGAAGTAATTGGGTTTGAGTTCTGTTGTCCCTAGGAGAACAGTTTGCTTGAAAACAACATTCTGAAGTAATAAATTTGTGGAAGAGGACTACTTTTTAGTGCATTTTTTAATTGTTTGGCATAAAATTTCGACATGTATGGACTAGAGATACTATTATATTGTATATTTTCTGTTGTATCTAGAAAATGGCAATTAAGATGCCTGCTTTGTATAAAAAGTTACTGTAAAAGTGTTTTGAACTGGTAGAAGTTGGAAGGTTGTCCTGCTTTAGTTTACCACTAAATCCGAAATAGTAAATGCAATGCCTAGTTACTGGTTTTGTTTTTTGTTGGGTTTGTTTGGGGTTTTTTATGATGCACTTGTCATTGCAAAAGAGATTTCTGCTGAACAAGTGCAGTGATAATTTCTCTGCAAGGAAATTAGGTCTTACTGGAAGCAAGATTTATATTAGTGGATATGAATACATATTATTCACATTTCTATTTTAAAGGGAATTATTTTAATATTGCTCGTTGAGAGTGTATGGGCTTGTTGCTAATTCAAGTGGTGTGGGATCCCAGATTCATTTTACAGATGCTTGACTTTAATTTGTTTTAGTAATTATGGAGAAAATACTAATTGTTAATCTGTTTCAGAACACCTTTAGATGTATTTATTTTTACTCTTAATGCCTTAGATGAATAGTGTGGTGGTATTTATGTAAAACAATTTAAGCCAGAATGGTTTTTGAAGATGAATGTTACCTGGGATAGACTGAGACAGTATGAATTAATTCATAGTTTCTGTATTAAAAACAAACCCCAAAGTTCTCATTTTCTTTAAGAAGCATCTCATATGGGTCATTGAGAGGAATATTCTGGAAGTCTTCAGGTGTGGTCTCTTGTTCTTGATATCTAGAGGGAGAGACAGGAAAAAGGGCTAAAATAAAAATTGTATTGTAAAAGCGGACCTGTAGAATTGCATAAAAGGTTAACTTTTTTAATAGGGGTAGAATGTTTAGAAGAGCCAGGTATTGTTTTGAAAATAAGTCTTACTGAAAGTTTTTGACACTTAGGAAAATCTTGGCTAGTATCTGCCAATATATAAATATCATTATATTTACTAATGCAGAAGAGGTGTTTTAAATTATATTAATGTAATCTTTTTTTCTGTGGCAGAGGGAAAAGGAGCAGTTCCGCAAACTGTTTATTGGGGGCTTAAGCTTTGAAACCACAGAAGAAAGCTTGAGGAGTTACTATGAGCAATGGGGAAAGCTTACAGACTGTGTGGTAAGTTTAGCGTACTAATACGTACCAATGGCATGGAATATATAGGAATTTTAGATGGGGAGTTTGTTTTGTGGTTAACTTAGAGAAGACAGAATATTAAATTTTAATTGTACAGTTGGTTTATACACAGTTCAGTCCATTGTAGCAATGCATACATTTTTCCCTTGCAAATTTGACAGAGTTAGGGAGCATTCAGAGTGTTTTCTGTAAAATGCTCCCAGATTATCTATAACCACTGATTTCAACAGTTCAACTGTGGTATCATTGGCTGTAGTGCATTAGGAAGTGCTTATACAGAGTGCTATTATATCTCTGTGGTTGGTAACATTTGGCAAAAAGCTGATATTGTGGTAAGCAGCCTCAGTGAAGCTGGAAAAGGATGTCTTTCTCTGTGGTGTTTTCACAGAGCCATTAAGGTTAGCGGAAACCATTTAGGTCATCTACTGTTAACCCAGCACTGACAAGTTCATCACTAAACCATGTCCTTGAGCGCCACATCTGTGTGTGTCTTTTAAGTACCGACAGGGATGGTGGCTCTGCTAGACGTTCTCTGCTGAGTTTGTCTTGGGAGTAGTAAATATATATATTACATAACACAGGTTTAAAGTGTGTGGTCTTCCTGAAGCTTAAAAGAAATTATGTGTATGATTTTTTTTTTTTTTTTTTTTGCAAAAGCAAACATGAATATAAATGCACCTCACTGATCTAGCAGCATTTCTGAGTTAACTGAGTCCTGGAGGACAACAGTGGTTTAAATTTCTTTGATCCCAAGCAGTGCCATCCATGTATTAAATCAGCAGTCTGCTACTTCACTATAATTGTGTTTTGAAATCAAATCAAGGAAAATGTAAGTTAAGCTTACACAGTTACTCCAAATACTGTTAGCAAAAAGCTTAACATGAGACAGGTATAAATGGTTTAAATGTGTTTATTGGTTTTAGGTAATGAGGGATCCTGCAAGCAAAAGATCAAGGGGGTTTGGTTTTGTAACATTCTCTTCCATGGCTGAAGTTGATGCAGCTATGGCTGCAAGACCTCACACGATTGATGGGAGGGTGGTTGAGCCTAAGAGAGCTGTGGCTAGAGAGGTAAGTATGGCTTTGAAAGCAGATGCTTCTCATGCTTTGAAAAATACCTGTTTTGGTCAGACACTTTGTTTTTGTTTGAAATTGCCTGGGTTATATTACCTAATTAAAGGCCAAAGTTGGGGCACTGTTTCCCACACTTCTGGTCTCTTACATAAATGTCTGTTATTACAGTGAATTATTAGGTTATTCTGGTTGTGGAATTATATCTGCAAGGGACACATCTGGGGTTTGAAAACAGTGTTGTAGAAAACATGTTGAATACTGTAATTATGCAAAGTAACTCTTCTCTGGAATGGTTACAGTTACTAAGGCTCAAATTAATAAACTCCTGTCAGTCTCTCTGACTCTTCCAAGATGATCTTGGGGTATTTCTAAGAGGTGTATAAAAACAGAGAATGTAGTGGGGAAACTTTTTTCCAGTGGTGATGTCCAGAATCATCTGTGGATTTGTGCTGATTTTAGCCCCAGGCATACTTGATTTCAATTTCAGGGTACAAATTAGGGGTATGTATACAGGAACAAGGTGAACCTGTAAGCCAGGTTACTGTGGCACAGAGGCACTTGAGGAGCAAGTGTGGATTATAAGGCAAGTTCTGTTCACCACATGGGAGCTCTGGGAGGCTTTACCAGAATAAGGTTGGACCAAGGTGTTTAATATATTTGAACTGATAAATTGGAATTGAATGAGCTGTCCCAAAGGTATGGGGAAATGGAAATTGTAATCACAGGTACCCCTGTTAGCTACCCCAGTTTTCTTTCCATTCTCTGCAGAATGTAGGGTTGGTTAGCATTTTTAAAAAAGTAGTTGCAGCAGCACGTGTGCATACTGTCTGATGGGGTTAAAATGCATATCCTGAACTTGGTGAGGTTGAAGGACCTTGATAAAAGTGGAATGTGTATTGATGCTGTTGGGGAATTGGGCAGAAGAAGCTGATGCATCTTTGTTTAAACAATTACAAGAATGATGCTCTAACTTAACTTACTAAATACTTGCAGTTCTTTCAAATGGGTGATGTGTGTTTTTTTTCAGTGCTTTTAAGGCTTTGACATAAAGAGGAGAGGTAAAACCTCCAAGTAACCCTGTGTTACTTCCCTCCCAGAAGGCCCCCTACACAATCTTTCAAGGCCATGACTCATAAAAGGGCTGTCCCTCTGTGCTTGAAAAATCCTAGTTTATCTGAATTCTATTCCTGAAATCCTAGCAAAATAGTGCTTTGCCAAATTGTTTTTCTTTGTGCTAATTTAAAGAGTTCTTTTAAACAGGAATCTGGAAAACCTGGTGCTCATGTTACTGTGAAAAAACTGTTTGTTGGTGGTATTAAAGAAGACACTGAAGAGCACCACCTTCGTGACTACTTTGAGGAATATGGAAAAATTGACACTATTGAAATCATTACTGACAGACAGTCTGGTAAAAAGAGAGGGTTTGGATTTGTTACATTTGATGACCATGATCCTGTGGATAAAATTGTATGTAAGTAATTTCACTCTATTCCTTTGATAATATTAATTCTTGCAGCCTTGGTGGTTGTGTAAAGCTAAACTTACAGATACTGGGATTAGTTGTGTGCCTGTATATTTGCTACGTCATAGGTTGCTGAATTGTGTGGGAACGTGTATTTCAAATAAGTACTGTCATCTTTGTTTAAAAATCATTTGGTATTTTGTGTTCTTCCATATTACTCAGAATGTGTATGGATTGGAAGTCTGATATCTGACTTGTTGCCAGTTAAATGCTGATAGCCTCTTACTTTGTATGGTTACAGTGCAGAAGTACCACACCATCAATGGCCATAACGCAGAAGTAAGGAAAGCTCTCTCTAGACAGGAAATGCAGGAGGTTCAAAATTCTAGGAGTGGGAGAGGAGGTAATTACAAGTAATGGTTAATGGTTTGTGGTTGATTTTTCTGTTCACTTTCCACAATCTTGCTACTTACAAGTGTTGAACTGTTACAGGGAACTTCGGTTTTGGTGATGCTCGTGGAGGTGGTGGCAACTTTGGTCCAGGACCTGGCAGCAATTTCAGAGGGGGAGCCGGTAAGACAGGCATGTTTGTAGCATTTACATTTTTTACTTTATTAATACTGTCTTTCTGGTTCTGGATAACTTTGTATGCTCTAGTGCTGTTTAATTTAAATGCAGCTGTAGCAGTTGAAATAATTTTTGGGAAAAGTAATTCGCAAATGAAGTTGTGTTTTGGTTTTTTTGTTTTGGTTGTGGTGGGTTTTTTTTTTTTTTTTTTTTGTTTTTTTGTTGTGTTTTTTTTTGTTTGTTTGTTTTTTTTTTGTTTTTTTGTTTTGTTTTTGTTTTGTTTTGTTTTTTGTTTTTTGTTTTTTGGTTTTTTTTTGTTGTTTTGTTTTTGTTTTGTTTTGGTTTTTTTTTTAGCTTTTATTGAAAGCCAAAAGTGACCTAAACTGAATAACTTGTTAACATCAGAGATTCTCTGATTCTGTGCAGTACTTGCCTGACCTTTTAAAACTGGGTACTGTACAAATGCAAGAAGAGGGAAAATGTAGAGCGATGATTGGATGTTTCACTTCTGTTTTTCTGAAGTTAATTGTACATGTTCTTAATTGATAATTTCTGAGATTTAGTTCTTAGGGTCATAAGGGTTTGAGAATTTGATGAGTTTGCTACAGGTAAATTGAAATCCTTTGGGTTTTTTTCTCCCAATAGACGGATATGGAAGTGGCCGTGGATTTGGTGATGGATATAATGGATATGGTGGAGGACCTGGAGGTTAGTTTGCTGTTGTGATGATGTATTTTTCTCTTGTTAGGGAACACTGCCATGTTTATATTAATCACCTGAGCCATTTTCTTGGCTTTAAGAAGCATACGTGGTTCTTGGCTTATGTCAAACTTCCATATGGCAAACTATATGGTTATTCCTTGGACAACCATTCTTTTCTTTAAGATAGGAGTGGGTCTTAAATTTCTTGAAAAATGAAGATTTTAATTAAGCCTTTCAGTTGAGGTCTTTAGGCATCTGAGTGGTGGGGTTTGGTCACAGTTCAGTTAGGGTGGGAGTTGGTATGTGCTTTAAAAAATACTGTTCATAGAAATTTCTTTACAAAACTACCTTTTTCTTTCTCTTTGTTCTTCTAAACAGAAAAAATATACTTAGTTTGTGTATCATTTGAGTGCCCTCTATATTGAAAAGTTCATTTAAAGGGATTATGTTGTCACAGGTGGCAACTTTGGTGGCAGTCCTGGTTATGGAGGAGGAAGAGGAGGTTATGGTGGAGGAGGACCTGGATATGGCAACCAGGGTGGGGGCTATGGAGGTGGTTATGACAACTATGGAGGAGGTAATATTTGGGCTTAAAATGTTCAAGCATTTCAGTTACTGCAAGTCACTTGAGGCTGGGGGGAGGGGTGTTTGTAAATGTTGCCTAAGGAAGCTGTTGTTTTTCATGTAGTAGGAAATAAAATGAAAACACTGTTTGGTGCATGCACTGCTGGAATACATCTGTGATTTTGCACTTTATTTAGAATTTCTATAATGAGGTAACTTTGAGTTTGTATCCATTTTAGCTCATCTAGGTATTTCCACTTTTGTGTTGATAATACAGGCAATTATGGAAGTGGAAACTATAATGATTTTGGGAACTACAACCAACAACCTTCAAATTATGGTCCGATGAAGAGTGGAAATTTTGGTGGCAGCAGGAACATGGGTGGACCATATGGTGGAGGTACTGTATATGTCCTGACTTTCCTTGTAGCCGGAGTGGGTGGGCTTCTAGATCTTTGGGGAAATAGAAGAGAAGACAAGACATGGGGTAACTGTTTTAAACTAAAAAAAATGTTAGACTGAGATCAGATATTAGGAAAAACTTCATTGTGAGGGTGATGAGGCACTGGAACAGGTTGCTCAGAGGGTGGTGTGAGTGCCCCATCCCTTGCAGTTTTCAAGGCAGGGTTAGATGGGGCTTTAAGCATTGTAGTCTAGTGAAAGATATCCCTGCCCATGGCAGAGGGGTTGGAACTAGATGACCTTGAAAGGTCCCTTCCAACCCAGGTCATTCTGTATGATTCCAAGATGGATATGGTAGAAATTGGATAACTTCTGCAACAGATGGACTGCAGTGCCTGTGTTCTTTCTGCAGGTTGGCTTCAGTGTCTCATCTTGAGATTGTAAAGCTTGTCTCAGGGAAAATTAATTATTTTTAAGCAATTATAAACTAAGTTTTTCCACAGTGTTTTGCAATTTCAAGTTGAAAGATTTTACTTCATGTTCTTTGCTGTCAGCTCACACTATCTGTGGAGAGTTTAGTTACTTAATCTCTAGCATATTTGCTGGGATTTCTTTTTATCCGTCTTTTGTGTCATTTTTTTCTGACACTTCTGCTTTTTGTTGTCTGAATGTTACTTAATATGGACTATAAAGCTTGTGAAATGGAAACTGAAACATGAAGCCCTTTCTTGTAAGGTTTATCATGCAAACAAAGTCAGCCCTCACAGGCTTAATCCAGCACAGTGCATCAAATTACGTGTGGCAGTGTTGAATATTCTAAGATTTCAGCAGGTAGTTGCTTCCTGTGGCACTCCTTGGAGGTTATTTAGAGGAAGACAGTGAAATGTTAGAAGTCTTTGTTGTATATGCTGTTGCTGGAAGTAAAGCAGATGTTACTCTTCGTTCAGTCAAGCTTTGGTTGATTGTTCCAGTCAAAAACATTCCTAGATTAAAAAAGTGTTGTGATGGGACCATTCTGTTTCTTGTTTTGCAATTGCAGGAAACTATGGTCCAGGGGGCAGTGGAGGAAGTGGTGGATATGGAGGGAGGAGCCGTTACTGAGTTTCTTCAAGCATGCCATGGGTAAGTATGTTTATAAGTGTTAAAATTGCAGTGATTCTTGAGAGTAGCTGCAGGAGTTAAAAGCTTTTTAGGATATTATCTTTCCTTTAAAAAATGGTTAGATGAATAATTTCATAACCTATTTTTTTACTCTTTACTTCTGTTGAAACAGGCTTCACTGTATAAATAGGAGAGGATGAGAGCCCAGAGGTAACAGAACAGCTTCAGGTTATCGAAATAACAATGTTAAGGAAACACTTATCTCAGTCATGCATAAATATGCAGTGATATGGCAGAAGACACCAGAGCAGATGCAGAGAGCCATTTTGTGAATGGATTTGGATTATTTAATAACATTACCTTACTGTGGAGGAAGGATTGTAAAAATGCCTTTGAGACAGTTTCTTAGCTTTTTAATTGTTGTTTCTTTCTAGTGGTCTTTGTAAGTGTAGAAGCATTCCTTTGATAATGTTAAATTTGTAAGTTTCAGGTGACATGTGAAACCTTTTTTAAGATTTTTCTCAAAGTTTTGAAAAGCTTTTAGCCAGGATCATGGTGTAATAAGACATAACGTTTTCCTTTTAAAAATTTAAGTGCGTGTGTAGAGTTAAGAAGCTGTTGTACATTTATGATTTTAATAAAATAATTCTAAAGGAAATATTGTGTAATTTTAGATTTTTTTTTTAATACTGTAAAATAAGGCAAGGAGTGGGTAGTATAAGGTCCCACAAATAATACAAAGCTATTGTTGTACGTGTAAAATTTAATGCTGGTGAGAAAAAAGTATGTTGTCTGTAAATTACCAGGTTTAAAATATCTAGGTAACTTAAGGGGTATCTCTGCAAGGAGAAACACCTTTTTAGATTTTTTAGATGCTGCTTCTTCAATGGCAAGGAAAGGAAATACCCCCAGCAAGGTACTCTTCCAGGGATGCAGGTCTAGTACAAGAGAACTCTTGAAAACGTCACTAAAAGTTCAGCCAGTCTTAAAAAGCTGTGCTGTATCTCTGCAAAGCTTTAACTACGGTAGATTGTTTATAAGGATGGCAACGAAGGCTGAGGGTGTAGAGCAAAATAGTTCTAAGCTTCAGTTAAACTTCTTTAGGTAAGATCTTATTTACTTTTCCTTTCTTAATGTTTCAAAACCAAGAAACTAATAATGTATGACAGTATTCTTTCAGTATAGTGATTATCGTTATGTAGTTTAACATAGCAATCAATTGAGTTAACAATTACAAATTGAAAAGAAACTTGTGAATCCTGTTTTCTTGTATTACTAAATTTTTTTACAAAAAAAAATTGTTAATTTCAGCTACTTAACATATTTTTTTCCTACTGGAATCTAGCTATGATATGAACCCTGGACAAGCATAGACTGCTGCCACTGTACACTGCTACAGTTGAACAAATGAGACCTGCAAGTGTCCATTAGTAAAGCTTTGCAAGGGTTCCATCCCTGGTGTTGGTAGTTAAAATGGTAGGTCACAAGTTAATTAAATCATACAACTTTATTTTTGCATCCTGCAACATTTTCTTTTTTCTTGGGAGTCTATGCATTATGGTGGTTGCAAGGTAATGCAATGAAGGTAGTTCTGTGCTGTTGAAAATGAACTATGTTGTTATGTGTCTTGTCTGCAGTAATCTATTTTATATAACACATTTCATCCTGAAGGTTCCCAAGTAACTGTAGACTGTTTACGTGTAAGGAAAAATTGCACCACAGAATACATCTGCCTCTGTGAAGGAATGTGTCGTCCATTCTTTTAACAACTGCATAAGCAGTTCTTTAGGAGGGGAAGTGAAAACTTCAAATGAAACTGCAGGTGGTATTTCCTAAGTGTACAATGTATTTATGTAAATTGGAATTTGGCTAGAATGTTGAGGTTTCCACCATTTTTTATAGTTCTTGCAGCTAACAAACCTTAGTGCCAAATTTAGTCAGCCTTACTCTCACTGCATTGAATGTTTGCACCTCAAATTAATGGAAATTTATCAAGTAATGAATGAGTTACTCAGAGTAAGAGTGGCATACTCTACTAGATTTGGTTTTTAAATAAAAATCAACAAAACCTACCAAAAAAAAAAGGCAACCAAAAATGCCTTCATTTCAAAGTTCATTGCCTTTAAAAGGCTACCCATTGAAGAACGTGGACTCAGCTAACAAAAGTCCTGTTCCTTTTGTGTTAGACACACCAGTGAACTGCTTATACTTATTTTTTTTAAAAATGGCTGAAGTTCCCCTATTGGTAATTTGGTTTAGACATATGTGATAAACATCTTCAGATACACTTTTTTTTTCTTTGGCAGGAAGGTGCCATGCTGCAGGTAACTAATGAAGAAGTGGTCAACCACAGAAACGCTTCAAGAAATAAGAAATTCTGTATCATCAGAAAATAGTTGTTTTTGCTGCCTTCATTAAAAATCTAGAGGTTAAATGAATACTGATAAAACATCACAATTAGTACAGCTCCCTGTAATGATGGGTTTTTTAAATTATAGTAATAATGTCTTGTAAACCTTTCGAATAAAATTCAGATTCGTTAGGAGAAACAAATCACTAATGTTAAAATAGCAAGCATTCTGTGAGTAGAAAGTTTAACTACATATATTTATAACTTTCATAGCTTTAAAATAAAGTATTTTTATACCAAAGTAGTTCTAGTGTAATGCTTAATAAAAAATTAGTGTGTATCTAACATTAAATAATGTTTATGTTTAGACCCTTTCATGATTTGAAACATTCCATTTTGAGGTGAATTTAAAAATCAGTTTGACAAGTGTGTTCATGGAACTTGTTTCTCTGACCATAGGCATCTGTTCTCTGTTGGGAGAAACAGTGCTGCAAATTTAAAGTGCTGATGTCTTTGCTGTTGGACACAAGTGCCTAAAAGTAGCTTTTTTTGGCTGTGTTTTATATTATCTCATACTTTCCTGTTAATGAAACTAATGACCTAAGTCAGTTTGTCAGATTGCAATAGGACAAGAGCTTTATTCTTTTCATCTCTAAAGAGCTTTAAGTGTGAACAAAGACAGACTGACTGAAATGTAGAGTTCCTGCTGTACAAAACTGTATTACCAATAGGTACATCTGGGGGCGGAAAAAATTACCAAAACAAAAAATCCCAAACCAAACAAAACCACTAAAACACGAAGTGTGAGCTTGGGAAAGCTTCAGAAGTGTATTTAAGGGAAGGTATCTTGAGGTTATACTGTTTTAACCACTTATCTTCATACATGGTTTATTCAAACTGGAAATTTATATACTTTGGCAGAATCATCATGACTTTAACCTTTATAATACTGTTTAAGGATTCACGTACAATTCTTTTCTGTTTCTTAAGTTAAATTTTGAAGTATTTGCATAGGTAACCGGTGGGCTGCAACGGAAGCAGAACATGAAGACGCACAAACCTGCTTTACTTTCTTCTTTCCAACAGAATGACCAGATCATAAGGAATTTGCCTTCTTTCCTATAACTTAGATGTAGTTGATGGAAGTTTTTTCTTTCAGTTGCCAAGTCCACATTCATACACCGTTTAAAAAAACAAAACTACTTCAAAGGGCAGTAATTATTTTTCTATTTGAGATGCTACTATAGTAGTTTTGCAATAAGGTTTAAAATTTATTCAAGTGTATTTTCCATAATAAGGATGTTCTTATTTTGATCAGTTGGCAGTGGGGGAAGGCAGTGTATAGGGGGACAGCGCTGTGCAAGACTGAAGTTACTGGATATTTTAACGGCTTGAAAACCTGGTGTATTTAAGTTTCCTTATGTTCTTTTCTCTTGGTATGGTCTTAAAGAGTTACGGCAAGTGACAGTCACAAAGTTCAGCAGTGAATGTGGTGAGAGAAGTCACAGTTTTGAGTCAGCCTGATACTGGAAGTTAGCAACTTCAAATAAAAACAGTATTGTGTGGTCAATTACTGGTCATCAATTTGTAGACAATGTATTCTTACTTGATATAAAGTTGTGTTTTGTCACTAACAGACTTTGTTTTCCAAGTAAGGGTAACAGTATTTCTAAGTGCTAACAGTTGAGGATCAGGTTGTCCTTACTAGGTCCAGCTTTCCCCCAGTGAACACTGTGCAGCAAACTGAGGGAAGAAGGAAAAACAACATAACTGGTTGATAAACTGGTATGTGAGCCAAAGGACACCCAAAAATAGAGTGTATGACTTGTATTTATAAAGTGATGGTGAAAAGAGGAAAGAGGTCAGTAGTAGGGTTCTGGCCACTCAGACTTTATTTACAAAGAAAGCTGAATTTTACTCACTTCTGTTGTGCTGCAGGTGCTGAAAAGTATTTAGGAAGACGCAAACAATTGCTTTTAATACTGTAAAATGGACAGGACTTGAACTTTGTTATGTGTGGGAAAGAAGACTGTATTCTTTTAGTTTGATGGTGAATGTACATGATACCTTGGGGATGAAATCGTATCACTTCTGGGGAAGAGAACTCAAGCCCCAGAAATGGATCTGAATTTTCAAACAGTTGTCAGCCGAGTTTGTTTTGGCAGCTTGACCTCATTGGTAGAGGATAAATTGCTGGGAACATATTGGGGCTGTACATTCCCTGTAGGTTTAGTGTTTCTGGTTTTGAAGCAGTGTGTGATGCAAGTGAAACCCCATAGTACTGCTGTTAGTTCTTTTCCACGTAAGGGAGATGGCTGTTTCTCTTCAGCCATGTTTATTCAGCCATCCATTCAGTGGATCTAGGAATGTATAGCAGTGTTATATGGAAGGGTTTGCCTGGGTAATAATGATCCATTTTTCCAGAAGTACTGTCCCTTTTTAACAGTCGTGTTCTTGCTTTGCAGCTACTGTTGGTTTGTGTTGCACAGAAATTTTGTCAGTTAACTCCAGTTAATGGAGCAAGAACTGGTTTGTTTATCAGCAGTAAAATTAACAGTGTAAAAATAGCTGTGTGACTTGCCTGACAGTGCTATGAACATACTAGGTCAACAGTGTTTGGGGACCTTGTAGTTAAAAACTAGCTTGCGTGACCTCTCATGCTGCTTCACTGTATGAGAAAGGGTGACTGGGGGAAAGCCCTAGAAAATTGCTGTTACCAGCACTCTTCTCCTTCCCCCCCCGTTTGTTTTGGCATTCTTGTATGAAAATGGGTGGCTTATGGGCTTCATGGAGTTCTAGTAGCTGTGCAGCAGGTATCAAGTTGCAGTACTTTATGGGTACACTACAGTAATAAGATTTCACATGGTTACATCTGCCATCTCTATTTGGTTTACTTAATAAACAGTTTTTCACTACACTGTGGTGCTGAGTGTCTTGTTGCCTCATTTATAGGTCTCTGCCTCTTCTGTCCTTGAGATTCTTGTTAGAATAGAACTGTACTGACTCCCAGAGAATGAACAAATGTGTGTGTGCTTAGGGACGAAGACTGACAAGTTGATACTCATGAAGTTGCTTTGTTCTTTATTTTGTCATTGAAGTTTGTTCTTCTGGTTCCCCCATCTAAAACTAGATTGTAAGCTCTGGAGCAGGAACAGCCTTAGCTTGTAAGAAAGCCAAATCTACTGAATAAAACCTAAAACATGAATTTAAGCTGCACTTCAGTGCAGTGCTGTAGTGGTCATTCAAAGTGTCTGTAGTGTTTCAGCAGAGTGCTGTGTTCTGGGAGGGCTTGTTCACAGGATCTATGAGAGTGTTCAGCCTTATATTTCAAGAAAGATCCTATGAGTGTTGCAGTTTAATAAAGGACTTGGCTTGCGTTTGTTGCTGGTGGGTGTTCCTCCAGAACAGGTATGGATCTAAGAGCAGCCAGCAAGTAATGCTCCATAGTGCATGTTGCTGCCATCAGTAATGGGAATGTAGTATGTGTGCATGGTGATGTCCCCACCACCCAGTGTTTTTCCTTTATACTTAATCTTCCCTCACGTCTTGCAGAGAACCTCTTTTTTAACATAAAAATGTAGTTTACCACTGAAGTGTTACAGACTACTTAAAAGCTTTACCATGGGAACAGTATTTTAATGAACAGTCCCACTTCAGTCTTTGTTTTTTGTTGTCAACAGCTATGTTTACAATCATCAGTTTTGTGGTTTCCTAGCTATGTTTTTAAAAAGTGTTTTCATTCTAACTTCAGAGACTTATGTTTCAACATTGTAGTAGTAAGGTAGGACACAGCCATAATGGCTTTGTCACATCTGGCTCCAGAGTAGGTTTCATACCATGTGTCTTTTCACAGTAAAGTTCCTGGTTTGCATGCTTGGGATTTTGATTTTGTGAAAATCTTGATCTGTCAGTAATGATGCTAAGCCAGACTTCAGTCAGGTGTTACCCACATTTTACAACTATTTCAGTAACAACTTGTTTGATCAGTCCTGTTTACCTGAAAAGCTCAACTCTACAATGTCTCCATTTTGTATAGAGGTTGCAATTACAGACTAAGGCCAGTACATGAAGTGTATTAAAAGCTTCAGGCTGTCTAGCTGAATTCCACACATCATTTAATGACATGAAACTGTAAGGTATAGCCAAGACCAGGCAGTGTTTGTGGATTTTTTGTTTGCCTTTTGTTTTTGATTGTGTTTGGTATTTTTCTTTAAATACAGCCTAGTGGCAGAAAGGGAAGACACTGCAAGAGCTTTTAGGTGAAATACGAGAGTCTACTCCAACTCAGAACACGACATTGGTCTACCTACAGTTTTGTCCTGTGGGCAGGTAGCTGATGGTTTGAAAAAATGTACAGCCAGACCTAATGCTCATTGTATCATCACTACTGCTGCAGTCCACCCAAAATTAGTATTTCAGCTATGAGATTTTTGTAGGGGTAGAGTTGCTTGTTGGGTTCTGAGGAATTGATCAACTTGATTACATCAAAACAACACATCAGCAATTGATTACATCAACTTTAAAGAAATAAAGTTACTGAACAAAAATGACAGTTGAATTAGCTGAGGCATTTCATAATCCTTTACAATCTTCAAATTTACACATAATGGGGTTGGGGCTGATGTCTTAAATGGAACAGGTGGAGTAAGCTGCTTTCCGTTAGGATTGTGTTCTGAAAGGGTTACAGTATGCTTTATTTTTGGCATGTGCCAAAATTTAACCATGTAGCTGTTTCCCAGCTAGGTATATGCAATACTCCATTAGCAGCTGGCCTTACAAAAATCCACAGAGCTCACTTGCCACTGCTACTGAAGGAGTGGGCACCAAAAAGTTTAGGCTTTACTTTTTTTTTCCTCCCATGTGAGGCCCTAAAGGCCCAAGAAATACTCGGCTTTCTGGATTTCTCAGTTAATGAGCCTGATCCAGTATCTATCAGAATTTATGCACATGGGCAGTGAAGTAGGGTTAAGGACCTGGTCCTGCAAAGGGTAAGCGCATGGACTTTAAAAATGCTTATTATGTCATTTAATTGATTATGACCATGCTGACTTAAATATGTACTTCCTTTTTCCCCTGCAACTAGAAATAAAGTTCACAATTCATCATATGTATCTGATACCTCTTGCATGTTTTGGTTGAAGTTTGTGATGTAGCTAGTAGACAAATCCTATGTGAATACCAGTTAGGATAGATGTGTCTCTTGCGCGTAACCAACAGCAAGAAATTGCATGGCCTCAGTAATGAGACTTTTCTGCTATGAATTTACACTAACCAGCTTGAGGCTGTGCTGAAACCGATAACGAACACATGCACACATTTATTTAAAGAAATCTTTTAACAGAAAATGCTGAGCAAATTGTTCAAACAGGCTGATTTCATTATTGATAATTCAGTGCACTTGACACTATCTTAGTGCTCCCCTTTTAGAAAATGCCATTTGATAGTATCGGTTTTGCTACAGCTAAGTGCAAGCAGCCAGTGTGAGTTACATGCTAGTGGCTGTTCGTTTCTTCAGAAGGTATAATTTGGCATTTAAGCTTGTATTGCTTGTATGTGTAGTTCTTACGTGTTTGGTGCAAGTGATTTTTTTAACATACCTGAATGTAAATTTGCTCCATTGTCATCATGCCACGATCAATGAGAACTTTTTTAATACTGGCTTTATGTGTTTTAGTTATAAAACAAATAAGAAGTATTTGTTGTTATTTAGACATTAATATTAGTAGTAATTTTCATAATAATATACCTCAACATTCCTTCCTTATCATTCATTATAGGCCTTTTAGGCCATCTCTTTTGCAGACCTTTTACAGGCTGTAAAACAGTAAAGGATAGGATGTTATAAGTTCATGAGTGAATAAAATTTCTCCTTTTTAATAGCACAAATGTCAAACCCAAAACCTCTTCATTTGGAGCACTATCAGAGTGTAACATCATAATTACAAGTATAGATAAACAGCAGTTTGGTTCAATTTAGTTTAAAGATTAGGTAAAATATTTATTTTAAAAAACTAAATCTGGAACATTAAAGATACCTTAAAAATACCAGTTTAAAAAGCCAAAGAGAAAAACTCAAGTACTTCTTGACGAAGGTATCAAAATGAGCGGAAAAGGGAAGGTACACAACTAAATGTGTAACAGTCACTAGGAAACAAAACAGGAACTCATTCACCATTGGTCATTTTCGTGGAAGAAAGCTGAGAATGATTCAATTGCAGAGGATGCAGGTAAGACAATATTGAATCAGACACAATTTTCAGCATCTATTTGCAGATTGACTGTATGAGTTGTAAAATTAAGTGGTAGATTATCTTTGCTTGGAGTTACGATGGTGAAAGTAGTGAGGAAAAATGCAGTACTGTCCCGGGTTGCTCTCCTCAAAGGAAAACTAGGAAAATCAGAGCCATTGTGAATAAATGCAAAGCATGCAGTTATCTCTCGAGACTATGTAAATCCACAGCGAATTTAAGTTGAAGATGCACTAAAACTATAATTTTTCTTTCAGTGCTAGAGAATAAAATAAGTTCATTTTCTGTATGAAGAGTCAAGTACACAAGACTAAAACATTTTTCGTGCACATGTAACATTGATCTAAAGTTGACTTACGCCAGGATGTTCTCCCCTCTGCCCCCATTACCAGTAACTACATTCTAGTTTTAACATAGGTCTATAAAGCTACACTGATGGTCTAGCTCCTTTAATTGTAACTAAAACTAAACAGATTTCCTCATCCAAAAGCCTCAGCTCATAGACTTTCTAACAGATCGTGGTTGGGTTTGGCAGACCCTTGAACATAGTGTTTGTCCTCAAGCATAGTTGTTTCTGTTTGAACTGCTGTAATCACTGACCTTTAGTCTTCACACAAGCTTTCAGGCAAAATAAAGATGATTTTGGTGATCTCAGTCATCTTATTTTTGTTTCTTCTCTTTTCTGTTACCTTGTTTCTGTTCAGATTTGACCAAGTGCTTGGGAATTATGAGAACACTACCATTGCTACTGCAATGAATGACATACTGGCGTGGGTTAACAGGTCTGCCCTGGTCATCCCTCAATCTACTGAAAATGTCGTGGTACAAGTTGTTTAATTTTTGCTTTATCTGGTTGATTGATTTGCTACACTGGGAGTGCTCCTTTTTAAGGCTCTCCTTTTGTGTTTGGAGATTACACACATCTTCTTCCAAGTTAAGAATTGCATTCAGTTTGCGTTTACGACACTTTTGGGCAGCTACTTTGTTTTTCCCTCGTCGTCTGATGTCACGTAGAAGTGATACCTGAGTTTCTGTCAGCTGGTTCTTTGCTAGCAATGTGTTGAAAGAGTCGACGGACATGCTCACAATTTCATCGTCTGAAAACGGTATTCTCAGAGCTTTTGCACTACATTCATCTCTGCTCCGGTTTGTAGCAGTAGAATTATGGCACCTATCATTTACTTTGTTTGATTTCTTCATCCACATCTGTTGATGAGGCTGTGGAGTGGATGCTGCTTGACTTGGCAGCTGAGTGTAAGTGTGATTATGAAGAAACTGTGGAACCATGGCTTCTGTAGAACACTCTGTATCACCTGGATATTCCACAAGGCTGTGTTTAGTGTTTTCTTGGCAGTGGCCACCAACAGCTCCTAAGCCATGTGAAGGAGCAGATTTAACACTACTGCTGTACCCAACAGCATCTTCACAGCAGACTGAGTAAGAGGTGGTGCTGTAATTTGAATTCAAAGATAGTCCTGAATCTGAGCCAGGCTCTTCAAAGATCTGAGAAACTTCTATAGGACTAAAGCCTTCCTCCAAAGCCAAAGACATGAGTTTAATTTCATCAAAATTATTATCATGGGCTGTTAGATTTCTAAGGTCAGCAGCTGAGAACAGCCCTGTCAAATTTGACCCATGAAATAGTGATTCTGGATTTGTGGTATCAGAGCTTGATTGAGGAAAAAACTCTTGCCTTTGTAAGTGTCTTGGTTTTGCTTGAGTGGGGTAGTCTGTTCTTAGTAGCATTGCATCAGGAGGACTCAAACTGTTGTGAAATGTCTGGGTCAAATTTATATTGTGGTGTGAGGGTGATGGGTCTTGACCTCTACTAGAAGTAGCAACTTGTGAATCTTCCAGTAAGTTCACCTAAAAGATGAAGGGGGAAAAAAATGGAATCTTTCACAAAATGAATGCTTCTACAGCCCTCACCTACACAGTCATGATCAATTTGTTCTTTAATATTCCACTATTTGATTCTATTAAAGCCAAACTTTTGTATGTTAAACTCTTAGCTATTTGGAATGCTGTTTCCCATCTGTACAAAGCATAATCTGTATTGGCATATGGCAAAAGGAAGCAGGAAGGGTGCAGTAGAAAAGTGACTGAAGGAATGGGAGAAGTACTTGCAAAGGACAGTGTGGGACTGATGAGGGTTGAGAGGTAAACATGGGACTGTTGCCACGTGTACAAACTATAGCCTGTGTGTTCTGTCTGATCTGGTCTAAGAAAAAGGTCCTTCTAAGGGTTCATTACCCTTCCCTAGTAGTGGTATTGATGATTCAAGGGTGAGCTGGTTCAAGGTGCTAAAGAAAATGAACTTTTTAAAGAAGATAAATAGCTCATCTGCAGAAGTGAGGACAGTGGTGATGAAAAGAGGGGTGGAAGCCAGGAACATTAAGACTGTGCTGTCACAGTTTCACTGCTTATTTTACAATTTATGAAGTTTTTGGGGCTGTGAGGTGCCACATTTGGTTTAGTTCCACTTAACTGAGGTCTACTGAATCCAAAACTAAGCTGAACTTCTTTCTAATCAGTTTGGAGGTAACATCATCCCCCACCAAATCACATCTTTTGTGGATGTCTTGACTTTAAATTTACTACTCAGGGTTTTTTTTACAAAACCAAAGCTGATACATGATCTGTCGGCCCTGATGTCCAAACAATAAACTGGACTGGTAATGCTGCAGTAGCACTAAGGCCCACCTTTTGTGGACCTGAGTTACAGTTGCTGGGTCTTAGAAGCACAAAGCCACTGTCCAAGATTATGTCGGGTGCTTGTTGACAAGCAGAGTAGTCAGAAAATAGATGGATACAAAGTACTTGAAAAGGTAAATACATCAAGTAAGAAGTGTATAGGATTCCTCCATAGTTGAGTGTCCTCACCGTGTCTCAGGAAAGGACTTTCTGATTGCATTCAGCAAACAGACTATGTAAAAAGCACTTTCCACAGGGAAGGAATGAAGTACCTAAGGACCAGAACATCTTAAGTTCTCTATTATGCTTACTGGGAGCTCAGGTAACAGAAGAAGGTCTTGCCTTATTTCTCCTAGGGAGTTGCCTTGTACTAGACCACCTGCAGTGGTCTCTAGTCTGAGATAGAGATGCTATTTTCAACTAATCCCTTAAAAAGAATGATTCTTAGCAGTCAGCTATTAAAAAATACCACTCGCTGTAAAGACTTGATACTTGGAAGAAACAATCAATCCATATTCAACAGATAGATTGTCACAAGATGGCAGTGCATTAATAATGTTAAATAAAATATGCAACTGTGTTTTGTAATAGCTGCATAAAGGCTACAGCCAAATTCCTTTCAAATTATGAGGAGGATGGAGAAAATTAAACTGATGAACTTCTACATCTGGTTAGTGTGCAATCCATTTCCAGAGCTGAACAGAAGAGGAGGCTAATTTGTGGGCTAGAAGGTACTATCCAACCTAGAGATTCCCAAAACTACATAAGCATGAAGTTACATGGAAAACGCTAATAACCCTGGAAGAGGATCCTATGATGGGAAGTGTATGTAAGATGCCCTTGAAGTATTGCAGAAAAGGAATGTAGGAAGTAGCTTCCTGGTCAATGGTTGCACCTATGAACTGTGGGAGAAGAAGGAGACTTCAATTAAGATAACAACTGTTTTTTGTTAAGACAGGCACACAGAAAGTAAAATACAGTATCAGAGGGCTACAAGATTTTTAAAAAACCCAAAAAACCAAAACACTAAATGGGTTTACTGCTAATGCTGACTGACCTGATTTGCAGTGAAGATGGATCTGTTCTTCTTGAGAGTAGTAACCTTGTAAGCACTTGACCCAATATTTATGACAACTGTAATCTTTCACAAATGCTCAATAGCTGCTACTGTATAATAAATCGGTGTTGCTCTAGAGAAACACAGCTGCTGCATAAATACAAATTGGCATTAGGTTTCAGAAAGGCAACTATTAGTTGAACTGAGTTGTCCAGTAGCTCCATCCAGCTTTGAACACCAGATCACAGTGAAGACACAGCTCTTACACCAGACAAGTTGCTGGGGAAAATTTCTCAAGTAGAGCCAATGAGAGCTGCAGTACAAGGTGGATAGTAGCATCTTTAGCATCCTCAGGTAAGTTTTACTTCATTGATTTGCTAATATATTCCCAGAGTGGGTGGGGACGGCTGTGGTTATTTGATCAGAGTAAGTCATTACCCAGTAATTGCTGACTGTATTCCAATCTACTGGCAATACCTGTATTTTCTCATTTACCTCTAGCACGTTTCCCACCTGCGATGACAGAAACTGTAAATAGCCCTCTAAGGAGAGAAGGGAATCTCCATGGTTGCAGTTGCTCTGTGACAAAAGAAAAAGAGAAACGTGTTGTAAAGCACAGTTATTTTATGTAAAAGGAGGTAAAAAGCAAAGTCTGAGAGGAAAAAGAGCACAGTGCAGTACTGCTGCTGACCCCATCATCAAGTCTTCATCCTGATGGGAGATGACACACTGCTAGAACGAGCAGAACAGCTCCATGGCCTGAGCATCCCTGCTCTGCCCACAACAGCAGAACTGGGCTTTCCTCTGAAGCTGCACCTCCCCACCAGTGCGGAAAAATCAGGTAATTTTTCAAAGCCAAGTTCTCAGGGGAGTGGCCAACAGAGAGGCTGTCAAGACACCTGGATCAGATGTTCTCAGCTCCCACACGGTCTCAAGAAAATTGAGTGCCCTTTTCATTGTAGCTCTCAGAGAGAATAAAACTGAACAGTCCAGGGTCCCAAATATAATTCTGAGCATCAAGCTTAAATAAATGGTGAGAACAGTATAATTTAGCATCCATGTCTCTAGTGTTTGTAGGCAAAAACATCCTTGCCCACAAGCACAACACTTTCACAACGGAGAAAATAAACCCAAATTGAAAAATGGTTAGTTGCAAGTGTTTTCTGTAAACCTGAGAGTATTTCAACTACACAAAAAATAGTGGGGGATTGAGGGAAGGAGGCAATTTTCAAAAAGGTGTACCAGAGCATCATTCACAAAGTATTGTCTGAAGTGACCATTCCTTTCCTGCCCTGGCAGGGGACACTTCAAATTAAAAGAGGAAATAAATTATTCCTTTCAAAACCTTTCACTCCATTGCTTTTCACTACTTTTTATCTTAGTGATAAGTTCTATATCTTCCCTCACTTCCTCTTCAGTTTTCCCTGCTTCCCTTTTTTTCACCATTTACTTGATTTATGTCTTTCTCCTCCTCCTCCCCTTGCAGTTCCAGCTGATCCTCTCCTTGATGTGGACAGCAGTCATCCAAAGGTCCCTGACATGCTTTCAGGTCAACATCCTGAAGACAAATAAAACAGTTCTATTACACAGCATGCTGTCAGAATTAATCTTTAAAATGCACTTTTTTGCTACAGCGATAGCATTCCAAATAAAATATGCACTGAACAGGTCATGTGGATGGACTGTGTAGGCTTTGGGGGCAGAATGAGACCAGTGTCAGTTCAGGGGGGCAGCCCCTACCTCCTGATCTGGTGCCCAGGCACTGAACCTGTCTGCAGTAGAAATGGACACTGGAAACAAATTCTTCTAAACCAGACAAAGAACCACGATGTGATTTCATGAAAAGTTTGGACTATCAGTGTCTTTTGAGGTAGTTTCACAACAGCATATCCAAGCCAGATAGATACTCAATGATGGAGTATTAAAATAGGCAATTATATATGGCCAGTTAGCAAAATCCCTTGCTTACCTGTATTGTAATAGCAACTCTGTTTCCCATCACTTCCATGTAGACATTACCCATTCTCATTTATCCAAATGATGGAGTTTTTTAATCTCCAGTTATGAAATGGTTCACATTTAGGGGCCTCAGAAGCAATTTTCAGTTTTTATTTTATCTATAGTCATATCATCAGACTTCTTAATTGTTTATTATATAGGGCTGGAGTATTGCTAAAGTAAGAAGTAATCAGTGCTAATTTATATTTTTTAAAAGTGTGTGTTTATATTTTAAAAAAACTTCGATATTTCAGCTTTTACAGGGCAAGTCTGTGTTATTGAAATGCAAACTCAGTGGAATGGCAGCCAGAAAACCAAGTAGCCACACTGCATTATTTCCATATATCCCCAGCAAAATGTTATGGCAAGTTTTTAACAGCAGCAAACATAATGAGATAGTGTGCAGTTCTAAAATTCTCAGCAAACAATTTACTTTACAGGTTTGCTAAGAAACCATAAACTATATAAAACCTGCAGTTATAATAGTCATCAAAACATATAAAAGTATTTATATTGTTCCTTCATACAAAACACATTAAAAAGTAAATGTAAAAAGTTTAAAAGCAGGACCCTGGAGTAAAATTAAATATAATCTTAAAATAAATGAATATTATTTTCAATTTTGTACATTCTATTTAAATATTTAAAAATGTGAAAACTAATTTTATTTTAAACTAATTTTGTTTGTTGGCTTTCAGTTTTTCTGTACTTTCTTTTCAAGACTGAAAGAGAACTTGAGCTTTATAAACAGCCATTTGTGAAAAACAAATAGATCTACAGGGCACTCATGTGTCACTCTGATGTAAGAGTGAAGAGTTTCCTTCAATGATGCCTAACACAGTTTCTAGTCATTAGAAATGATATTCCAGAACATTATGTCTTCTTTGTCAGCTGCAGTTGGAAATGACTAGATGATTTTTTTTATTGCCAAATACGAGAAAACAAATTTACTTGCCTAAAACCATACATGCACACATACAAAACAACAATACCAACAAAACAAACCTCCTAACCAACAGTTTTCTTTATATAGTTGAACAGGAGGAGAGGAAATTTAGTATACAAGACACTGAGGACATGGTACGTAACTACCTGCAAACACTTAAATGAGTCCAATGGAGCAGATCACAGGCATGAAGTTAGTCCCATACTTATGTGCTTGCAAGATCACAGCTAGTCTTTAATTTTACAGAAAACCAACCTAATACTTGTCCAATTAATGTGACCTGCTGATCATTCTAATTAATAAAATTCATGATCATCAAAAGTGAATAAGAAGTCAAGGAAAACTGCTATTAAAGACCTTAAGCAGCTCCTCTGGAGCCAAGTGGCCTGGAAAGCTGCTACTGTGGCAGAGCATTCAGCTCCTGGATAACACAGCAAATTCATTACTCTACTGGCTGCAGAAGAGGCAAATGCAGGAAATAGTTAGAAATGTGGTATCTATAATGTGATGCCTCAAAAAACCAACTGCAAGCACTGGGTTTGAATACAAAAGGTGTATGAGTCACAACTTGATTCTTCCTTTTAAAATTTCCAGGGAAAAGAAAAGCTCAGGGTAACTTTGCTAAGAACCCATGGTGTGTCCTACAGATCATTCAAAATCCTCACAGTTCAACTTGCTTACAGTGGAAATCTGACTGCAGATGATGCTGGTCTTCTAAAGTCTGCAATGGAGATGGTCCTTCCCCAAACCACTGTGAGGAGAACTGAATTTCTAATGTACCTGATAGGACATCTCCTTTCTGAAAGGGCAACTAAATGCTCCTGAAGCTCATAGAAATTTCTGAAAACTGCTGTGGATTTAATTTCCCCAGGATGTCAAAGATAACTGAATTTTCAGGTCTTTTCTTATTACTATATAAAACTGTTGACTGTTAAGGAGAAGGGGAATATTTCTAACTACAAATTTTGGAACTTATCTGGAGTCTGCATTCATTTTTATACATCTTTTAAGAAAAAAAAAAAGTCTGACTATTTTCTCTACTCTGCCACAGATGGTGTCTACCCTTAGTTTCCAGGCTGAGAGCACCAACCGCACTACAGGATCACAAACCATTTTGCCTAAAGGACTCTTTGGCTTAAGCACAGAATGGAGGTCAGAATCTCCCTCTGATCTTTGCAGAGAGCTCCTGCTGATGTGAATGGAGCAGAGGTGCCAGTGTGGAAGGGAGTGAAGCAGGGTCACACATTTGCAGTCATGGCCATTCCCTGGAGCTTACCAAAGGGAATGTGTCAGCTCTTCTGAGCGAGCTTAATAATGCTGCACTGTGTGGCTCTGAAGATTAGTCTTACTAACACCATTTCTCCCTCTGGCAGATGATATTAAAATATACTCATGGCTGCTCACAGCGATTATTACTGCAAAAAGTTATCCATCCTTTGAAAAAACCTATTTCCACCACTACCAGAACAGTTTCTGAAGGATCCTGGCCCTATAGCCAGCTTTTCACAACAGTGGTGGTATAGATACAGCACATATAAGATATTTCACATCACCAATTTTTACCTATGGGATCATTTCAGCGAGACCCTCTACACAGAAATCAACCAGAACCTTTTCACCTTTGTTTCTCTGTTTTGGCTTTTCATAAAAATCCCCTGGATTACTGATAAAGGCTTATGCTCTGACACTACAGCATCAGCTTGTTAGTCTTCCTCAGTGATGAAGAATGGCTGAACAGCACAGCTCAACAACAGAACGCTTTCTTCCAGGCCTGCTGTATCACTTGGGATTGACTGCTGGACTACTGCTACAGGGAGAATAGGAGGGGTGTCTCCCCGAGAAACAGCCACACTGTGTTTTTGAATAAGGCATTTCCTTAAAGATACCTTAATTTTACAGACTAAATGTACATCTAATGACAAAAGCTTTATTACAGAGTCTGGATATTAATCTAATGACAAGAGGGATTAGGTGTAGATAGTATTTACTGTGCTGCCACACTCACTATTTCTGTCCTTCCTGTTCCTTGTTTTGCAACAAGGGTAACAGAATAAACACTAATTAAGTCATAGTGATACCACTATGAGTCCAAGAAATTGGGACAGCATGTGGTTGTCTCTGTATAGAGAAAAAGACTTGATTTTTGCTGATTGTAGAAGACTTAATAATACCACCAAACCCATCTACTGCTGCAGCCTTTCCACTTCTACCACTGGAGGGTGTGGAAGTTCATGCCTCCAACAGCAGACTGTTCCCAAAAGGTAAAACTGCAACCCTACTGGAGGGCAACCTTCGATTTGCATTTGGAAGGACTCCTGTGCAAGCACAAAGCCAGAGAGTTACACTAAAATTCTCCATAAAATAATAATAAAAAATATAAAATCCCATGCATCTTAAATTCTCATCTTGCTTCTGCCACTTACTAGTTTCAGTTGCATTAAAGAACACAGTCTGAGATGGAGTCTGATTTACCAAGTTATCCACCAGTCTTGTATGTGGAGGGCTGGGCTCTAACCACGCACCTGCCCCTTCGCTGCGGTACAGCTTACCACAGGTCAGCTACAGGCTTCAGTTTGTCAGTCTTTGGAATACAAAAAATAGTAGTTTATGTCAAAACTGCTACTTAAGGAGGGTCAAGAATCAATGTGGAAGTGAGAGAAGGTATGGTTTTGTGGGTGGCCTGGCCTACACTTAATTGGAAGCATGCTGCCTGCTCTGGCAGGTTTCCAGAGTTTCTTACTCTATGTTAAAAATAGAGCTTTCAGTTTCCAAATAAGTAAATCAGAGTATTGATCTCAGCATGAACTGGGTGTACTGTACACCAAACCACCCCTCCACATACCTCCTCCCCTTGCTTCCTACACCCATGTCTTATCTACTGTCCTTAAAAGAAAGTATAGGGAGCAGAACCTGTAATGACACCAAAATATAAACAGGTCTACTGCGGTGTATTGGGTGGGTAAACAAGCTCTCTCTGAAGGAGCAGCAGAAAGCATAATCGAGCTGTTTTCAGCTATTGATCTGTGTGCAGTTGGCACACAGGACTAAACCTACACAACCCAGGGCTACAAGTACCAGAAATACTTGAACTGTCTCTGGAGTAACAGAAAGGTCTTGCTGGAAGAGAGCAGAGCAGACAGGGTGGTTTGGCTGGGTGCACAGACAGCACTGAGAGGCAGGGGACACCTGCCCCTGGAAACCTCTTTCACTGCAGTCAGACTCAGAGTTATCACTACAAATATCCCAGCGCTGGAGCAAAGGTACATGACCACAATTATTTGCAAAAAACCATTTTTTTTTGGTGCTGATTACTCATGTATCTTGTTCATGTGCTATCTTCTAATTACTCCACATTATGTTCTCTTTATTTTACTTGTTAAGTTTTAAACTGCTCCATTGATGTCATTAACCTTTGAGATGGTTTTCTACAAACTTTTGTCCCTTCACCATTACTAACTGCACTTCTCTGTAGAACTACCTCTCTCCTTGTTATTACCTGAAAAGATGTGGCACTGGCCTGGTGCTCTTCGCCACATATTGAATAATTAAGTAGCATTTCCAGAATAGAATCACAGAATGATTTGTGTTGGAATGATCCTTAAAGTTTGCACAATGCCAGCAGAAGTTAAGCAAAACAGCTCCTAGTAACATAACCAGTAGTTTCACTTTACTACTTGGTAGGATCAAATACAATTAATAATTAAATATAATGATGCATAGCTGATATCATTCAGCTCTAAGTTTAGTGGTCTTGCTCTTTGCCTGTGCACTTTAAATATGTAATGATAATCTTACAAACTGCTATCTACTTAGTAGATAAGAAAAAAAGAAAAAAAAAGTATTTCTTGCTGTTTCTCTATATTCATAATGAGCCCTAAAATATCCTGAGAACACCAGAACAGAAGAGTACTTCATGCAGCCAGGGTTAAGGACGTGTGGAGGGTGGAATGGTAGATGGGAACACCAAATATCAAAGTAACTTTTATGTTATACATGGCTAGGCTTAAAAATTACAATAAACCATGCTAGCTAAGCAATGCTACTGAGTAAATCAAGTGGTTCATAGATGTGACTCCAAATGCGGCACCTGTCAAACATTTATGACGTTTCTACTCTAAATCCTAATAATGCCACCTGGACTGCAACCAAGCATTCCCTGTGAGAGCCCTCCCGTGTGCTGCAGGGAGATGGTAGCACCTCTAACCACATGCATTTCAGGGCTTTAGACAGCATGGGCCAGCTGTGTCAGCTATTACAAAACACACATACTCTGGGCACTCTGTTCCAACACAAAGTTAACACCAACCTACTGCCCAGATGGAGGCAGAGACAGGTAAAAATTGAAGACACAGAGACTGATAGTGTTGTCACTGATTTCAATTAAAACATCAGTTTTCATGCTGAAAACAGCTCAATATCCTCTTCAAAATGAGATTTTAAAACCACTTCTAACATACACACCAAACAGGTGCACACTCCAGCCATTTGGTCCTGTGCAGATGTTTTCCACCAAAAACTGATTTCATTGTAATGACAGACAACAAAGAGAATAAAAATTTTCAGGTCCCCTCAAAGCTGCTAAATAGAGCTTAAAGACTAAGCAGCAAAGTAGACAAAAGAACACAAAAGTAGACACACAGGATGCTAAATGTAGCTGGAACCAGTGGATAAACCGATAATGAGGAATACAGTGGCTTTTGTGGCAAAGCCATGTAACAAGAAGCAACAGCGCATGCCCTAAGACAAGTTCAAGGCAAGGTCATCTGTCACACTGGGAGCACTCAGTGAGTATGACCACCAGAGACCCCTTCAGACAACCCTCTAGGACCATAAAAGGACTTCCAGTAAGAGGCAGATGCATGCAAATCAGTTCTAGGAAAGTGATGTTTCTGTATTATCTAGGAACTACACTGTAATGAGTATCTCTGGTCATGATGGAATAAATACCTTGTTGTAAAGCTTCACACACACCCAATTAGAGGAGATATCCCCGGGTGTGTTCAGCGTACTGAGAGTAAAAGAATGCCTACTGTCTAATACTTCAAATTGTGTTAGAAAGTTTCTTTTCCAGCCAATTTTGGTATCAGTAAAGTATGCAATATCCCTGACAGTAAATGTGATTAAGGTAATTAAACTTATTCAGTCACTCTTTCAGACAGAGCACAGTAAAAAAACCCAAACCAAACACAATGCGTGCCCTCCCGCCACCCCCCTCCAAAAAAAAAAACCCAAAACCAACCCCAAACCCAAAACCTCTTTCTATGCCTCTGGTGCCCCAAGATACTTTCTTTTGTGGTCAGTGAACTACCTGACATCAGGGCTCTGTAAGTTCTCCCTCCCTTCCTGCTCTACCTTTACCCTAGATTGGTTGTATATCGTCATTGGTATGATGTAGTCACTACTCAATAAACATAAAATTACTCAGGGACCACCCTTTCAGATAAAACTCTGTACACAATTTGATTCCAGATGTCCTCCTTTTGAGTCCTCCAAGGCAAACATACTTTCTCAGGCATCCAACTCCCAGCTTTCCCAAGCTACCAGCCTCTTTGCAACACCAAATGTCTTCCAAGTCACAACTCTGAATAGGGAGCATGGCTAAAAGCCAGTCTTGACACTTTGGCTCCTCTAGAATTTGAGTATCTTCACCTTCCCTCTGACACTGTATGTAATTCCTCTTCTATTTTCCACATTTACCACACTCTAATTCTTCCTTCTTTATGCCTGATATTCCCCTCATCTACTTTCACATGCACTTTTCATGCACCCCCAGCACTGGGAACACATTGGCCACTCTCCAGAGAGCAGGAAAATGCTGGTTCAAGTCAGTCCTACACCACAACTCTAACTTCCTCTAACACCCTCTCTGAATGAATTTGGCTTTTTCAAACCCTTTCAAAACTAAGTTTGAGGTTCTTCTCTTATCCCACCTCTTTCTGGAACACCATGAGGTGCTTCCCCCACCTCCTTACTACATAGGTGAATTCTAGCCAACAGGTAAAGGCCATCCACAAACAGGGGCCCAGCCCATTTATCTATTTGCAGATGTCCCTCCACAGCAATATTGCCATGTCCTACTGCTCAATGAATTCAAAAAGAAAAAAAGAAAAGAATAATTTGAAATATGTTCTGTAAGTTAAGCACACAGCTTCAGTGGGAAGCTCTCAAATGAACTAGGGAAAAGCCTTCAGAGAAAAACCTTAAGAGAAAAGCCTACTTGGTTCATACTTAATTTTCACTTTGCCAAACTTTGACATTCACCAAGAAAAAAAATTTAAAAAGAAAAAATCCGTAACTCGAATTATTCTCACTCAATAAAAACACTTCAAGCGGTGCTCAAAGTCTGGGATGGATTCCCCCCTTCCAGTGCTTTAATACCATGAAACTCTGCCTCTGACAGGGTTCAAAGAAGTGTGCTTGTATGAGATTTTACATAACCTGACTCAAACTGCCCTTTCTAAACAGTAACATAGAGACAACAGTACAAACAATACAAATTATACACTGTGCATCTTCTTCCTTAAATGTTGTAATTCATAAACAACAGTAATGTTATGCTGCCAATTATTACTTAGAGCAGGTCTTTAATCGAGTGCAGAAATTCAGCTCTTGGAAAGGGCCTCAAAGATCTGTTGAAAGAATGCAGTGCATTCAGATATAACAAACCTACTTGACGTGTAGGAGCAGAACCCTCCTTCTCTGTCTCACCCCAAGCTGGAGCTTGTTTCACATGCAGTGCAATGACCCAGCACAGCAACTCCTGCCCTCATTCAGGCACTGCCTCTTCTGCTGCCACGGGCAGCATCAGTGCCTGGGGTTCACGGGATTTAGAATGAACATTTTTACTGTAAAACTAACATAGAGAAAAAGTAGAAGAGCTACACAGTCCATCCATTTTTCCATGTATATTCTGTAAAAGATAAAGAACCCACTGAGTTTTTAAACTCCCTTTCTTCAAATGTCTACATACATACATAAACATATACTTACACACATTAGAAATACTGATACACAGAAAGGGAAAAGAGAATCACTGGATCAATTACAGCAGTTCTGAACCCTTGCAAGACCTTCAGCTAAGACACTGTTGAATGACAAGCTTCTTGAGACTTTCCCTGTTTGGGAATATTAGTACCACACACATAGGACTGATGCATCTTGCGGCACTGAGGCCTCCCGTTTCCCCACACACAGTTTTTAAGGTGCTTTGGAAAATGTGTCTCATCCATTTTTCATATGGACTTAGGGCTCAGTGTAAGAGCTTTCAGAAGTGTTGTTGAGGCAGTATTACACTGAGAAGCCCAAGGAAAATGCAGCTGGCAGAGTGGGGCATGGAATGTAACCCAAGTTAGGCACCTGTAGAATGGCTTCTCTCTTTTCCCCACCAATGTAAGACCTACACCCAGTGTCAGCGACATGTCTTCCCCCCTGCCCCCCCCCTTTTCTTTTTCTTTTTCTGTGCTTAAAACTTCAAAATGTATACAGCCACACAGTGCCTCTAAATTTCACTAAATTTCAGTTTAGTTTTAGTTTTCCTTACAATAAGCTATTTCCTTGAGCAATCCAACAATAATTTACAAGCACATTGGGGAAAAATAAGCAGATATACCCAACTTTACCTGTGTGAGTAACTCAATGTGACTTACTTGTGTGAGTAGGTTTGAGTAGGACAAAAAAAGTTAGGTACCCTGTTTTCAATAGGGGGATGTCAGCATTCAAACAAGTGCTGACTATTAAGGAGTAAGTGGTGCTCCCATTATAAATCCTTAAAAAAAAAATCCAAACAAAACCAACCAGGACTGCAGTCTCTTTTTTTCAGCAAACTGTGAAGAGAAAGACTAGGTGCAGCACTACACTGTTGGATCTGGGAAAAAAAAGTAGCATGAGAAATAATCACCCCAAAGAAAAGACCTGGTTCACTCTTAGGTGGCTTTTTATCTGTTTCCTTAGCAAACATGCCCACAGGAGCCTGGACTCTTGGTCTCCGGTGTTCTGCAAAGAGGTAGGGCCTGAATCATCACCTTTCATAACTACAGAAATGAATCCATTTCCTTGCATGAACTAATGCATGTTTTTCCAGTTACCCAAAGTAATTGTTTATTGTTTTTTTACTTATTTTCCTCTAAACTCATGGTTCTCAGGGAGGAATCCTGGTACCTTAATCTCAAACATCCCTGAGAACGAAACCTACAAGCTTGGATTCTGTAGCTGCCCCAGATCAGAACAGTGCAGAGGCATTAAACTAATATCCTAAGCCATTAGGGCACATCTACCAGTAGCCTGCTTTGACCTTCTGTAGGGGATGCAGAACAGGGTAGTATGGACAGTTCAGCACTTGGAACAAAACCCCTCTTTTTAATGTAGTCTCTGCAGTGGTACAAACACTTTTGTCCCAGGTCCTGTTACACACATCCATCTAAGAAAATGAGTAGCAAGACACTGGGATAATATGATTATTTTCTCCATTAAAGGGTGTATTTCAGAGGAAATACATTTTGTTATTTTTATTACTAAGGCAGTAAGATATTGTGGGGTTTACATTTCATGAGCAAGCCTATGTTTGATTACAGAAATTAACAGCATGAAATAGTTTGCGGGGAATATAGTGAATATGAAGGTTAGGGATGATCCCAGACTGCTGGGCAACAAGGTGAGTGTAGGAACCCACCTGCTCACTTTACTCCTTATCAAAACCAAAGTGCTCAGGCTGTTCTAACACTTCACTTCATCTTAGCACAGGACAGAAAAATAGGCAAACCCCTGCAGTTTAGCATGCTCCAACAGCATGCTTTGGCCACTGAATTAATTTTCTTTTTCATCTGCAGTTGTCTTCACGAGCAGTTTTAAGTACCAGATCTCAAAGGACAAGGACCAACAGCTTGCATTGTGTTGCCAGCAACGTTCTCAGCAGGGACCAGAGTCCAATGAATAAAATGAATCCAGGGATGGATAAATCCAGCTGTAAACTTTTCGTGATGTAACACAATACCAGGCAGAAAAAACCCAAATACTTCCACCTGTTTACATAGACTTCTTGTCCTGATCTAGCGTGGATAAGAGAAATGCGAAAAATAGCTCAAATCTATTCTTACAAAAGGCAAGTTGAACGTTATAAATCAGCTGAACCACTCTGCAATCATTATACTATTACAATAACATTTTGACAGCATACGTAGACTCAGTCAAACCTACCAAAGGCCACCTTTAAAACAAAGATCTACTTTTTGATCTGAGTTTCATGTTTTGGAGCTGCCATGCGCTTCAAAAGAAGTCTGGTGGAGGAGACATGGGGGTTTCCACATAGATGTCCCTTTACATTTTATTTCAAGAATTGAACAAATGCCTTGTCTTGCTCCTATCATTATTTCACTTAAATGCATTGTGCTTAAGAGAGAGGCCCAGACCTACATTTAGCAAAGAAATGAATCATCTTCTCTCCACATAAAAGAGTCATCTCTTACAGTCAGGGTGTTGAAACTAGTTTTGCAACTACTTTACAGAAATAACCAAGTTAACACAAGGGGAAATTGGGGAGAAGAAAAAAAAATTAAAATAAAATTTAAAAATAAAAATAAAATCTACCATGCATGACAAATTTAACAATTACCATTTGATGCTGGTCCATTAAATCATAATAAGAACCAGCTATCCACAATTGTTCAAAACCAACTTGAAAAATGTTGGTAGTTCAACTTGATATTTCAAAATGTACTGAACATCAGAGTCACAAGCCCACCATCTTGGCTTTCCTGTATCTTTTGTATCCACGAAGCGCACCACAAAAGCCCCAGATCATAAACTACGCACGAAACAATGAAACTCTATTCTCAACAGCAATTTAACTGAGAAAAGCCGGCGCCGCAGCTGAGTGGCTTGGCTAATGTTGGAGCTACAGCTGTGCACAACTCTTCAGCTCTGTGCAGGACGAGGGCAGGAGTGGGTGCAAGGAGACAGAAGCGCAGCACGGACCGCATGAGGCGCGAATAACCAGGGAAATGGGTCAGCACTGCTTGGTGCTTACTGTCTCACGGGGAGTTTTCAAACTGCCGCGCTGATAACGGAGGGCAGATAAGGGAGCCCAGAGGATAGCCTTGGCACAGTAAGATCCTCTACATGTAAGAAATGCTCCTGACAAGTGTAGTTACCGGACTACGACATACACGTGCCCTGCGCCCAGGTGAGGGGTGCACTGTGTGATGTACTATGGAGAAGCTGCATTTCTGCAGCCGCGGGATATTCTTGAGAAGCCTGTATGCCCACATAAAGAAAACAGAAGCGATGCCGGAGGAAATGCCAAGCAGAATCGTCCGTCCTGGCCGTACAACTCTGCCTGGCAGGTGACGGCGGCTCTGGGGCCCGGCGTGTGCC
>NW_008237434.1:393251-394013 GCF_000691975.1 Corvus brachyrhynchos
AGCCCCAGCCCCGCAACCACAAGCCCGCCCCCCGCTGCTCTCCCCGCCGCCGCACCGGCCCTGCCCGCGGACGGGAGGCGGCGCCGGGGCGGGACGGGGACACCGCGGCCCCACCTGGGGCCTGGGGGGTCAGTGTGCCGGGGGCAGGAGCAGCATGCGGTTGCTGCAGCAAGCTGGAAATAAAGGAGACGAGTAGCCGGAAGGAAAAAAAGTAAAAAGCAAAGAGATTCTCCACAAGCCCCGGTCAATAGAATCCCCAAATAAAAATACAGGATGGAGGTACAGGTTTTAACTACAATCAACCTGCTCCCTAAGTATCTCTTCAGTGGCTTCTCTTTCCCACCTATTGGACTGCATTTTCCTCGGCACATCTACTCAGCACTACAGGAACTTACTCTCGCACATGGTAGAAATATATTTTCCAGCTGTGTGCTCTCTGTCCTCTGAAAAGGTCTCTTATCTCTTCTCATCACTTCTACTTATCTGAGTGTTTCAGACTTGTTTTGGCATTTGCAAGGCGTTAGGCTCTTCGGGCAGACGCTGAAATTGTCACTTCCCCAGTGATGACTCTGTGTGTAACCGGTGCAGTTTCTCAATTTCACTGTTATCACAGAGGACATTTCCCTTTTTTGTGGGGTCCTGTGTGATACCACGCTACGAGTGTATTACAGTATTCCTAACGTTTTATTGCAATTTGTTTCTTGAATTCTAATGAAGTAACAGTTTTCTTTAAAAGATCTAAATGTCCTGGCATAGGATACA
>NW_008237434.1:394043-414904 GCF_000691975.1 Corvus brachyrhynchos
CCCCCCCCCCAATGCCAGAGTGAGAGCTCTGGATTTTAAAGAGGAAGTAAAGTTGATTTTGGTGTTGGAAAAATAAATTATATGTGTGTTAAGGTAAATACATTTACAATCCTGATTCACTGCATAAAGGCCAAGACAGACAGCCACCGTAAGTCCTTATATTGCACATTATGTATTGGTGTTAAACCTTTTATTGTTTGGGGTTTTTTCTCAGCATGGTCAAAAATCTTTGCACATAATTTTTATGTTTGTAGATCAAGTCTTCTAATGATAAGAAAATATATGACAAGTGAATATAGCCTGTAGAATTTCTTGCAAGAGAGGAGGAAGGAACTTGGCACATTCCACTCCCCAAGGGAGACAAGAGCCTCTTTGTGGCCACTGTAGGCCACTGCAACGATGTACATGAAACAGGCCTGTTTAATCGTTTAGTCTTTAGCAAGATGTGTTCAAAATGTTTAACAGAAGCTCTGAACTGTTACGGTTGCTTTTGGCTGTTAGGTTTTCGTCTGAACTGAGTTTTAAATCGTGGTCCTTAAGACCCTCAGCAACACACACAGGCATTAGAGAGGGACTGAAACCTCAGGCTGGCCCAGGTACTTTAAACTGGGGTTAACCTTCACTCAGAAAAGATTCCATGGTGGCAGATTTAGGGATTCTGTTCAGGTCTCTGGCTCAGGATTCAGGATTTTAAAATCCTGCCCTGAAATAGTGATGAACGAGTGTGTGCTCAGTTAGCACTGTCCCGCAGAGAAGGCATTGGTGTCAGACAGCTTGTGTGCCCTCTTCCAGTCAATGCTGTGGCTGTTTTGCACATTAGACACTCTGTCTACATAGACAGTAAGCCTTTCCTCCTGATCTGCAAAGTCAGTATTCTTTCTGTGCATGTTTACTAAGGAATCAATGCAAGGACCACTACGTAGATAATGTCATAGCATGAACACTCCTTTTAAAATGAACCCCTTAAACAAGAGACCTCCCCAAACCTCTTAGTCAAGTTCAGCACAACAGCAAATGTGACAATTCATATCAGTTTGGCCTGCTCTGGTAGCTCACTGCTGGGGGAAAAGAGACAATTGACTTCCCTATGTCTGACTAAAAGCTTGATCTGAGTCTATGAAAAATCATAGAATCATACGAAATGCTGAATTGGAAGAGACCTATCAGGATCATCGAGTCCAACTCCTGGCCCTGCACTGGACACCCCAAGAGTCACACCATGTGCCTGAGAGCATTGTCCAAAAGCTTCTTGAACTCAGACAGGCTCAGTGCTGGGACCATTTCCCTGGGGAACCCATTCCAGTGCCAGCCACCCTCTGGGTGAAGAATCTTTCCCTGGTATCCAACCTAAACCTCCCCAGACTCAGCTTCATGCCATTTCCTTGAGCCCTATCACTGGTTGTGAGAGTGAAGAGATCAGTACTTGCCCTTCTGCTCCCCCTCTTGAGGTTGTTGAAGACCACAATGAGGTCCCCCCTCAGTCTCCTCTTCTCCAGGCTGAACAAACCAAGTGACCTCGGCTGCATTTCATAAGACTTCCCCTCCAGACCCTTCACCATTGTCATGGCCCTCCTTTGGACACTCTCTAACAGCTTAATGGGTTTTTTTATCGTGGTGCCCAAAACTGCCCCCAGCACTTGAGGTGAGGCTGCCCCAGTGCAGAGTGGAGTGGGACAACCCCCTCCCTTGCCCATTTGGTGATTCTGTGCCAGCCAGGACATGGTTGGCCCTCCTGGCTGCCCGGGCACGTAAAAATGAAAGCTGCTGTCTCCTTCTTTACCTCAATTTGCAATGTAGTAACTTCTCAAAGTTTCTTCCAAGTTACTCAAATGGAAATGAGAGTTGATCCCTATGGCATGTAGTCTCCTACACTTGTCTCTGCATACGGGAAAGCTGGACACATAGCCCAGGTAAGTGCCACAATGGTTTTTACCAGACTCCTGGTGTGAATTCCTAGAGAACGAAGAGTGCATATGTGTCCATGTATGGAGCTGCAGGTGATTACATCCCAGCTGTTTACAGCCTCCTGAGTACATCTGTAGTTATTAATTCCAGAGAAATTGTTCAGTAGTTTCAAATACTGAGTCTTACATTCAGTGAATCTAGTAAATAACTGTGTTTTTTCCCTTATGCTGAATTCTGAAAACAGTTTGTTTTGTTTAATAACACATCAGCAAAGTTGCTTGCATGTGAGATTTCATACATAATTCTGGATTCTTTCAATTTATAAACCTATTTCTTTTGAAACATGCTTTTAATCAAGGTAACCTATTTAGATAATCTTCTCTCAGAGAAGCACTGACATCAGCTTTAATAAGTATGTTGCTCAACTACTTAGTGTTGATTCTGCGTGCTAGACTGGTGCATTGCTCCCCATCACACCTTTGTGCTTCATGCCAGTGTTGAACAGAAGGGACAGGCTCTTTAGTAACATCAGCGCATTTACAGCAGAAGCCAAGTGATGCAGTAGAAATCCTTGCAACAGCTAATGCAAGTTTTAAGTTGGGACTCTTAGAGCAGGCAGGTACTGTCAGTCACAAACATTCAAATGTCAAGAATTTGTTGCCTGGCTTTAGACTGTAATAATTTTCCTATTTTATTATTATAAATCTGACTGATTTCTCACCATGATATTAGTTTGTCACCCTAACTGTGACCATATAGCAACACTTTTATTACTTCCCTAACAGACACCCCTGTTCTTGTTTCACTTTCATACTTTTTGTGTCACAGGAGATTCTACAACTGGTAGTGGATATAACCACTCTCTCACAAACCTACCACTATATAAGTGGTTTCATTTATCACTCCTAACAGTTTTAGCTATAAAACAAATAGAAAAAAAACCCTTTGTTAATTTTGGTCAAATATTTGCCCTGTGCGTTGCAAAAAACTAATAAATTACAGGTGTTTGTATGGGCAGTAAGGAAAAAAAAAGCCAATGAATCTGCAGTGGCCAGGTCTGGCATTTTCTGAGTCAAAAGACACAAACCGAGCAGGTATCTGGAACCCATTTTCTACACACCACATTTTTATCACTTTCACACACTCAAACCAACTCTCCTTTATGTCAGATGCACAGATACAATGCCAGTGAAATCACTGTATAAACACCAGGCTGGATCATGTATCTTGCTAAGCTCTTACTACAAATCCTTTGGAAGGGCTCTGAAATAGCTGCATTAGTGCTGCTGAGGCCATGGCTTGTAGAGCTGGACACAGATCATGGGAGAGTGGCTCATGAAGTCCTCCTAAGCAGGGCTGTAGCACACACATGCTTTCATGTCTTGTCTCTCATTATCCCTCCTTGCAAGGGATATAAGCAGATACAGATCTAAATCTGTCTATCTATCTATCTATCTATCTATCTATCTATCTCTCTGTGTTACATCAGGGGTGGGAGGTCAGTTAATCCTCAACACAGAAAGACCTTATGTTCTAGATATTGAAAGAGTAAAAAGTAAAAAGCTTTGTTCCCTGGACATTGAACCACTCATTCCCAGATTTAACTAGTTAAGTGTGTGACAAGAAGTGGTATGAAGCTGAAACTCACTTTCTTTGCACAACCCATCTCTTAGATTCAAGCTGCCAACTCTCCTTCTTCAAACACTTACCCAAGCTGCCCCCCAGTTTCTGGCACTCTGCCTATGCACAGCAGTCTCCCACAGGAAGGGATGGTTCCTGGTTTTCTCTTTTGACCCATACCATCCACCTACTTAGTGTTTTATCTCTATACCATCTGGAGAATATATATTAAATGTCAATTCCTTTTACAACCATGGAAGGTATCATTTTCCCTCGTTGACATACAGTTCAAAATGTAGCAGACATCCAACTTCCAACATTGCATTTTTTAAGGTATGCCTGGATATGATCCAGCTTCCTCTCCATCCTCCACAAGGGAGGCCATTTGTCCTGTCCCAGTAGCCTGAACTCTGGGAAATTCACTCTTTGTTCCTCTGTGGCATCTTTTTGTTACATCTACTGATCTCAGTACATGAACAGTTGGTGGCAGCCGTGTATAGGTGGGTGTAAAACACCTAAGGGCTTTTTGTGAATCTGTGCCTTCATGCTTTATTCCTTCTTCAGACAGTAGCTGGGAACCAGCTGAGGCCAAGGATGAGCAGGAATTCCTCCTACCAACAGAGTCACAATGGCATGTGCATGAGGAGAAGACAGCACACATGTACAGAAACACACTTGGACTACAAGGCTGGTGGAAATAACAGTTGTAACATGAGGAACACTTGACTTCTTCCTGGAGAGAGTGATAAGTGAGAAGTGATTGATCCTTCCATATAAAAAAAAGAACCAAACGCTGAAAGCCAAAAGACAACAACAAAAAACCCACCAGGGACACTAGCTGAAAGCTAAGGGAAAGAAGATGGAATAAAAAAAAAATCCAAGAAGAAAATCCTTTAAACTATCTCAAACAGAACAAAATATACTAAAACGCAGAAAATAAGATAATTTGATGTATGTGGCAGGAATGTGTTGGCTTTGTTTGGGAAGAGGACAAAAGTCATCACATACTAAACTTGGTTAGCACTTGTCAGTAGAAAGAACTACATTTCCATTTCATTTTCAGCTGAAGCTGCCACTTCCATAGTAGTGGCATCTGTGGAATCCAAACATACATGGTGTGATAAGAGGTCCTGACTTTTTGGAGGCAGTCAGTGCCTTAATACTCTTGACAACCTGAAGCCCTGTTCTACTTTTGGCCACTAACTACCAAAGTAGAGAAAAACAGTAGAGACAGAACACTTGGTGCTTTCAAGATGTTTTTATATTTGGTTTCTTTTTCCTTATTGATGCAGTTGTATGCAAGGAACAATTTGTCACTGAGACCGTGGTAATGTAGGATAGAAAGGAAAGATAGTGCAAGGTGAAAGGGGAGATTGCATTGTATTTTGCAGCCACAGCATTTGGAAAGATAGCATCCAGCCAGCAATGGAGTTCATGGCTAAATGCCGAACATGTTTTGACTCATGAGGGTTTGCTGGAACACAAAGAGTTCAGAGAAGTAGCTCTGCAATTTACCTCAGTCTTAAAAGACTTAGCAATTTTAGAAGTTTACCTCAGACTGGAGATTTCAACAGGAGTATGGGAGTTTCTCTTTAGCTGAGGCCTACAGCAGGTCAAAAGACTGATTCTTAGGATATAGGAAGATTTAGGGAATCCACACCTGTCAGAAAATATTTTATTGTACCTGGAAGAAAATATTTCAGCTCTGAGTTTTCTTAGTCAAGCTGCCTTTATGCTATTGATAGTTGCCTGAGCAATTTTTGAAACTCACTTCAGTGCTTATTGGTGCTTACTTACATATTTCATAACTGTATCTTCAAGACATTTAAGGATTCCAAAATCTCTTCCTGCTGTCTTTTCCTTTTTGATATCTTAAATATGTATGATTCTATGATTCTCTCCTACTGGATTGCCTTGTGTCAACTGTATACAGCCTGTTTGGCTTGGAGATGCTTTCAGAGAAAGGGTGAAAAAAGTAGAAAGTGTCATATTATCTATGTTACTACAACAGCTTCCACCTTTGTAACGGCTGCATCTTCACTGTGATTAGACCAAATGCATATTGAAGTTGGATGTGTCTCATAATGCCTTTTCTCTTGGAAGCTGACTGCAAACAGAGGCATTGCTAGCACTGTGTTTACCTGGGCACCATTTGAGTAGCATCTCTTTCTTCTGTTGGCTTTTTTTTTCCCCCCACCCTGCTTTTTTGTGTTGGCTTTTTGTTTATTTTTCAGCATCGGTATAGGTCTCTTTCAGGCACCTGCTTGTGTTCTCCCATAGCATCCTTTACAGTTGGGATGACTTACACAAAATGATTCATTATTGCCAGATTGAAACTCTTTTGCAAAACATCTTCTGCACCAATTCTCCGAGTGAGGAGCATGTTGGATGGCACCAGCTATGCATGCCTAAATATAAAGCTGAAATCCCTCTTATCTGCTGGGGTCCTGCATCTTGTATTTATTTTAAATCCCTCAATACGGTTTCTGTTGCTAAAATGCCTACAGGGATGATAAAAGTAGCAATAACAATAATATTTGAAGAACCAATAAAGAATACAAGTTCTGCTAGTGGTGAGTTCTGCTAGGGTGGAGACTGCTACCTGCATTTATGTGCAAATTCTGTGTTGGCTGAGCCATTCTCTTCTGTCTTGGTGTGCATTGAAGACACAGCATTAATAGAATAGAATAAATGAAATTAATAGAGTAAATAGAGTTAATAGAGTTATACCCTAAGTATAAAATCGATTTTAAATCCCATAATCAAATTAGAACCACCACTTTCTCAAGCACTCTAAAAATCCTTTGCCTTCTTTAAATACTTTAAAGAAAGGAAACATTAGTGAAAACTTGACATCATTTTGAGCACAGAGCTTTTATTTGGTGACCTGGTAGAGGACATTTTTAAATTCACTAATGGCACAGCTTTTCACAGAAGGCAATGAAATAAGAAACTGTCCCTCATGGGTCTGTGAGCTGGTGCAGGGAGTACAGCCACCTGTTGGGTAACCCACTGAGGTGCTACTGCCTGCACAGCTCACAAAGCAGCATCACCAATGTTAGTGGCCAAAAAGAGCTGGAAGAGAAGGAGATAGAATTGCTTCCAACTCATATCCTTTCCATCACTTTGTTCAGGATCAAATGGGATCCATCAGTCTTTTTCTGGAGTAGGGTCTTACAAGGACCTTGCTCCTGACCTTGCTTTCCTCCCCCCTGGTGTCAGATATGGACCTTCCTGATGAATGAGTTCATTTAACAATGATTCCTTCTTCTGTGCCATACCTGCTCCTTGAGTCACTCAGATGATACCAATATGTACATTTTAAACTAACCATTTTAATGTATTATTTAAAATAACAGTAAGGAATGAGAAACTGTCTCCTTAAATCACAGTCCTGGGTAATTATAGCCAGGTTAAGCACTGGAGACCAGAAATCAAACCCAAACTATTCAATTGCTGTAGCAGAAAATAATATTCCCTAAGATTCTGTAGCAAGGTGCTCTGCCTAAGTGGGGATACAGCAGCTTGAACTTTGTCACATTTACAGTGTATCAGTGGTGGATTGAGCAAGGAGGGTCTGCTGATCACTGATAAGTTTGAGCAAAGAGGGTCTGTGGTTTTTAAAGGACATGAAAGCCAGGAGCTTCCTGACTGAGACTGGGATCAGCAAGGCTGTGCAGGCCCTGATACGGAAGTGAGAGTCAGAAGTGTCAAGCAGAAGAAACTGAAGAGCTCCTAACACCTTTCCAGCAGCAAAGCATATTTTGCTGAGTAAACCTGACAAGACACAATCTAATAATGCATATGACTGACAGACAAACACTTTATTCTATAAGAGGCCAGTCCCACTTTTTCATGGCGAGGACATCTAGCATACCTCCCTAAGGTGTGTGAAGATCCTTCCCTGGAGTGCTGTCCTGAAGGTTACTCCTCAAGGCTGAGCTTGGCACTGACAAAGCTGTCATTTTTCTTTTATACTCATAATGAAATATCTTTCATGACATCATTCACTAGAGTGATACAGAGCTGTTGGCTAAAGTATGCATTCACAGTCAGGCTTAACAAAAAAAAAAAAAAAACCAAACAAGATTAGGCATGTAGCCAAGTGTTTCTGGAATAGTCTTAGTAGCTCTTCAATGCTTCAACAAGTTATTTTCTTTCCAAAAAATATTTGTCTTTCACATATCAGTTCTGTTTGCCATCTCACACTATTTATTGATTTTTGCAAACGTCTCCAAATATTTTAAGACTAGAGTTCAAGCAGTGACATGGACCAAAATATGGACTTCCTATGCCAACAGTGAAAAGCAAAATCTTAAGTTTAGTTATAATAGGACATAATACCAACCCCCAGATTTGTGGTTCTCTGCAACAAGCACAACAGGACTTAGTTTTATTGATGGTAGGCAAGTCTGCCTTCTCTTACTCATGCTGGGTATCTAGTTTCTAAAAAACCCCTTAGTTCTAGAATAATATTCTAGGAGACCAAACATGCTACAGACTATGGTATATATTCTCTGAACCCCTAACTGGAGGGGAGTCTGTGTGCCAAGTCTTATGACCAAATAGGCACCAAAGCACTCCAGAGTGTGTCAGGTCCATTACTTGCATTTACTTTTGTCTTTAGACTTTTGAATGTGCTCCACAGCAACCTCCCTTGATTATCAACTACAAATTCTGTTTTTGCCTTGACTACAAAGATCTGTAACTTCTTGACTCTTTTTCTACTGCTATTCTCATTTGGCAAACTGGTAGAAGAAGAAAACTAGGAAAAGGTCACAAAGAAGTTGCACTGTGACTCACTCAATGGAAGCAAGATGTCTGATTCTAGTAATCTGTTCTGACAAAGTGAAATTTATTTCAATAACAAAGTTTTTCAGGACAGATAGGAACAAAGATTTGCCCCTTGTCCAGAACTCAGGCAATAGAGAAAATGCAACATACTGAAAAGCATGAGCTGTCAAGTTCAAAACCAAGCTTTAATTTTATGCTTCAGTTTAAAATTTTGAAATTTACTGGACATGCATTTTTGCAATAATTATTACATTTAGGTAATGGCTATTAGCATGGAGATCTCTAAGTGAGGTGTAACTCAGAGGTCAGAAATCAAATGCGCCGTTTCCATGTAGGATGGCTAAGCATCTGAATGGATCACATCTGCTATTACCTGTAATTCTGTGTCTGCAATTCAAAACAAGGAGCTTTCCATCCTCATTTCAGTATTTGGTTCACAACACTCATTTAACAGAACCTTCTCTTTTGAGTATTCAACTGCACATAATGACACCAAAATACTAAGGCTAGACATTCATGACCAGTTGATGACACCAGAATAGTACATCAAAGAAAGTGTCTTGTAGATGACTGGTCAATAAATCTGCTTGACAATTTAATTGGTATAATTGATAAAATCCATATAACTACTAGGGAGGAAATTAAATTACTTTCTACAAATCAGATTGGGATTTAGATTAAAATTTTCTGGGTCAATTCGCTCTCTGCAAATTACGTTATGGAGGACCTCCTGGTTTGAAACAAACTTACTAAGCTTTCTCCTATAAAGTGTCTTAATTCATATAGAATGGCATAGCCTAATAGCTCTGCACAGAATGTATCCATTTTTCCCACAAAGTCTTCAATTCTCCACATGGAGAAAATACTCATACACACAAAAATGCCACAATAACCGCAGGTAGTATTGCTCTTTTATTCTTACATGCAAAGACAGTGCCTTAGGAGGCACAAGAAGTTGTAGCAATGCTCAGACCTCACTGGTGTTATTCATGAAGGCCTTTTACTGCAGCACTGGTGAGACTGAGGGCTTCACCAAGTTCTCAGCTAAAGGGGAAGACAGCTGGAATTGCTGAATGGAGGTCCACGGCTTGAGTTATGTTGTGGTAGAAAGGCTAAATAATTACAACAGCTTCTTTCAGCCTTAAAACCCATGAAAGGAAATACATTTAGTTTTTTGCTTTTCAAGCTTGATGGAGAGCAAAGGAAGAGCTTTTTCTTTCTGCTATAGAAAAATGAGAGTATTTTTGCTGATCCTGTTGTTTCTGTGATGATGCATCTGGACCTTCTCAGGTTCTGAGGGAAAGGCACGATTGCTTCTGCCAAGCCTCAGAAATCTCTACCTATTTCTGAAACAAAAGAGTTTAATGTAAGATCAGTAATCCTGGCATGCAGCCTTGGGAGTGCTTGAACACATGCTTATAGGAAAGCAGGAAAATGATGCTCCTAAATGGGAGGGATAGACAAAGCCTGGAGGCAACTCCAGGCCCACAGCCTGCTTCCAGGAGATGGTACTGCAGTTCCTGAGAGGGGAAGATGCTTTTCATGGGAACATAACAACATCTACCAGTTGTCAAGGAAAAGAAATGGTCATAAGCCTGCTGCTTGTGTTTACATGTCTGCATACCCGCTGTACAGTAATATTGTAATAAAAGCTGTTGGGGCAATCATTGTTATGCTGCTGCTGTTTAGCAGCTTGCTTCCAATATTGCATTACAAAAATTACATATTTCATGTAATCAGGTCTGTCTCTTACTTAATCATCCCACTCTGTGTATAGATCTTTAAAGTGGACAGGTCTATAAATCACATGCATTTTTCATTTACTGTTTATTCTAAGCCAGGCAGTTTCTTATTTAAATTGCCATATGAATAAATCTAATAATCCTTATTCACTTACATCATCTCAAACTTTAAATCTAGTTCTGACTGAGGTCATAAGTGAAATCAGTATTAAGGGCAAAACTAGCAGCTGTAACAACTATAATAGCTCACCAAATTATGTTAACGGGCTGAAATAACATTAAAAATGAGGAAAAATTAAATTACATTATTAAAGCACGCTATGCTGAATCAGGCAAACATTTAGCCTAACCAGAGATCCTGAATGTGCATGTACTGCATTTATCATCACACTAGTCCATATGCCCTGGACAAATGAGGAGTAAAGACACTCACCCAAACATTCTATTTATAAACTGCATTTGTATATGGTATTATGCAGATTTCTGTAACGCAATAAAAGAATTCTAAACTACTGTCTTCACAATTAGAGCCAGAAATGCACTTCTTGGCTCAGAATGGGTAGTTCTGCTGGTCTTTTATTGTGTGATTCTGAACCTTTTAATCAGCAATACAGAAGATCTAATGGAGAAGCTATCAAAATTATTCCTCCCTCTTCTGAAAAACCCAACAAATCCCATTTTACTGTTAAAGGAAATGAAAGGATGGAGTCAAGCATTCCATCTGTCTAAGAAACAACTTACAATTCCTATGAAAATCCACACACAAAAGGAAAAGAAAGAGCTCTTTGGTGGTAAAGGAAGCATATGTCACAGAGGAGGGTCTGAAAATTGTCAGCATTACTCCCAAGGTTGATGGATTTCAGAGGCTTTGCTTATAGCTGTCACCTGGGTGCCACAGCAGCTTCTGCAAGGAAGTTTCCCTCCAGAGCTTGGAGAGAAGAAAGACATTGTTCACTTTCTCACTGCTATTTTTAATAGTAAGTGGACTTGTTATTTGTGTGGAATTGTTATTTAGTGTTTGGATTGCTGCAACCTATAAAGATCACTCATTACATCTACTTTTTCCCCGCACTGATGGAAGGAGTGTGAGGATCAGGGTAGGATCCTTCCTATGCTGAGCTCTTCCAGCTTCTGGCAATGCACAGCTCTGGGTCTTCCTTTGCCAGAGGTTGCCTTTGGAACATTATCTTTCTCAGCTGTTCCTGGCCCTATTTCAATTAATCCAATTCCCTTTTGAAATCATTTGCACTTTAGGTTTCCACAGTATCCTCATATGCTGCTTGGGGTAACCTGTTACCTGGTCATTTTATGAACTGCTCCTTATATCATATGATCTGTGTTATGAGAAACAGTAACAAAACAAAACAAACATTCAGTGTTGTAGGAATGTTACAGACCTTTCTCTGTCAAAACCTTCAGGTGAGTTAGTCCATACTTCTGATCCACCTTCTTGCCTCTTTCCACACTTTTATTGGTGCTTTATGCAGTGGCATGAAGATGCTCTCTTTCCCATTTGATTTCCAAGACAGCAGAACATTTCATTTACTAGTGGGGTGGTTAGCAGATCCCTGGGCTTAGCAGGTTCTGGGACAAGGAGAGGAGAAGCAAATCCCCAGCTCCCCAGCCTCGCTTGGCACCAGTCACATCAGCACTGCTGAGCCTCAGCATCCTGAGGCAACCATTGTTTCAATTCCTTCAATTCTGTGCACTTTGTTAGGATAAAGCCAGATTGCCTTTATGCATCCTTTTGTTATTATAATGGATTTTCTAGAAACAGACTAATTGGCACATGTAGCCAAAAACTACTGAAATTTTTTTTTAATTGCTGTAAAAATTCAGCAAGCAAACACACACACACATGTAAGGTCAGGATAATGCATTGGACAACACTCTGAGCTTATTTATTTTGCCAACTGTAATTATTTTTAATTGTCTATAAAACCAAATAGAACAATAAAATTTCATAGTCAATATTCAGTAATTGCCAGGACACTATAGGGGGCTGGGTGCTCCCTGGGGTCCAGCACCATGGGAGCATCCCAGGGGCAGCAGGCCAGGACCTCACAGGTAAGACCTGTCCCACCACCCTGGCTTGGGAGCAGGAAAGCCCTGGGCAGCCCCAGCTCTTGGCATAGGCACCCCCCTGGGCACAGCTGGGGGACCCCAGAGCCATGGCAGAGCTCATCAGTGGCACATCAATGTGGGGAATCCTGAAATGTGGCAGAACACAAACCAAGTTCAAACCAAGAGGACACTTCTGTGCTGACCACTGCAGGTTGTTATACCTTGTAATATATTTAGTAAAATAATTAATTTTTAGTAATATGGGCTCTTACACTGTTAACCAGTGTCATATTTTTACTGAGAGACAAGTAATCTCTCATCTTTTAGTGACAGTGATTGAAGTTACGATTATTGGAGACAGATTGGTGAGATCTGGTATCTAACAAAGACATGACACCTTCCAGTAGGTAGAAAAGAGCAACTTTTCTGTTGGGCAAATAAAGGTATTTGCTAAGCCTCTACTTTAATTCAGCATTAAATAGTTGCCATGATTTTGTTCTTTTTAGCCATATCATTGTAACTCTATTCTCATACATTTTGAATACGTCTACAAATTAGCAATGAAGGACTTTGAAATATTTCATACTAAGTCTCTGTGGAGAGCACCAGGTCCTCCTAGATTTTAAGTGTACCTGATAAGCAGAACCACATCTGTGTGTACCAACAAGATACAGTAAACATCTGCTGCCCTCTATCAAATGGGACAGTGCTGGCTTCATAGGCAACCTTGAAGGAAATTGTGTTAGGCCTTTGTGCCTTCATTACCTCTTCTACGTCTTTAACATTTTCTGTGACTTTGCAGCTGCTAACAGCTGTCAGGAATAAATAGGGCATGTTGGAGTTGCTGCTTTTCACTGCCAGAGATCTCCAAGTGATTAACTAACAAGTCTTCATGATTCCCCCAAATCACTTGCGTATTTTTTCAGTACATTCAATACTTACACATCAAAAGATGCTACTCTGGAGATGTCAGATCTCGTTTCTCTCTGCAGATAAGATTTTTTTAAAAATCCATCACATTGCCTCTGCTCTGAGCTGGTCCTGCCCTTTAAGGAAGTGTACTGAGTTTGGCTGGGATGGAGTTAATTTTCTCCATAGTAGCTAGTATGGGGCTGGGGTTAAACCATGACAGAATGGAGGGAACTTCTGTAGACAAATATCCTTAATTTCAGTAATAACTTCTTTTTAATGACTGAGTCAAAGAAAAAATGGTTGGTTTGGGGGCAGGCATGCGGGAAGTCACAGCAGAGGGAGGAAATTCCCTTTTTGCATCTAGATATGCTGATACGGATCGGTGGTGGCAGCTCCTCGAGCAGAGTGCTTTAACCTCTCCTTTTCCTCCAGCAGCCATAGGGGGAAAAGTAACTCAGAGACTGCTGGGAGTTGCAGTCCTAGGTTATGCCAGCCTTTAGCAGAAGACTCTGGCAAAAGTCCCCGCTGGAAAGAGCACAGTATTTATACAGAACCTTCTCTGCACACGGGAGGAAGTCCAAAATGCAAAGCCCTGTCCCAAAATGCTGAGGAGCCTCCTCTCTTCTTCTCATGCAGGCTCTAAACCCCAGAGCTGCTCTTGGCCCCATGTCCCAGGGATGAAACCTTCTCTCTTTCTTTCCTTTCTTGCTCACTTAAACCCTAATCTTAGGATCAGGGTCTGCTCTAGGTTAGGGGTGTTACCTATTGTCCCCTCCTCCACGCAATCCTGATGAATATGGGGATGTCACTTCTGAAGTGCCTATCTAGAGCTATGTCATGCCCTGCCACCCACTCAGCACTCTGAGCCTGATGTCTTTTCCACAGAGTATATCCTTACAGTCAATGCTTTTTAGGGAAACTGTAAAGATTGACTTTTACTTTCCCTTTCCCTTTTGCTCCCCTCCCCCCCCCCTTTTTTTTCTTTTAATAAAAACACAGTGAAGGTGTTTATCTTTTGTTTAATGGTCTGCTTGGTTAAAACATTCCCTCTGAACAGCTGTGAATTTTGGACCTCTTTCCACACAAGAAAGAGGTTTCATCTCCTTTCTCTCAAAGAGCAACTTCATGACCACCACAAGTGCAGAGAGAAACTACAGGTTTATGGGGAAACGAGGGGCTGTCACCTGGTGGGAGGGTGCTCAACAGGAAGGGAGGATTTTTGTGTTTGGGCTGTAGGTACCGGTCATACTTTAATTCAATGGAAATGACCACTGTGGGAGCTGTCTCTCTTGTGCTGCCTGGTGGTGCAGAGAAAGGCTGAACAAACCACTAAACCCAGAAGCCTGATACCATAAAAGATGGGAATTCGAACCCCTATGGGCCAAGAAGTGAAATCTTCGGGTTATTTAGGCTGCATGCAAAAGAGGGATGAGACCTACAGCTCTAGCTCAGCTTTTCACTGAAAAGCTTGTTGTTATGTGTCTGTGTACATGGACAAGGTAGGTCAGACTTGGGAGATTTTGGCTGACTGTGAGCCTGCAAGCCGATGCAGAGCTGGAGCTCCAGCTCACACTGCCTGGGTGCCTCTGGAAGTAGGACCACAGGCACTGCCAGGCGTGGATGCAGACAAGCCAGGCATCCCCACAGTTCAGCAGCAGCTGCATGGTTTTTTGGAACAGAGTTTTAGCCTCTGCTGTTCACAGTTTTCCTAAGCCATCTATAGAATCTGGATGTTGAGGCTTAAATAAAGACACAAAGGTGAAGACACGTGATGTTAGAAGGGAGTTGGAAAACCTCATCCCTGTTAAGACTGTGCCATGAGTACAGGCACTTCTACAAGGACTTGCCAGGAGGGGGCTCAGGGTCTTGAGCAAAAATCCTCACGTGCCTCCACACTCTGGCAAGTCCCATTCAGCATCCCTGCCCACCTGGCTTTTCTGTCTTGGGAGCTTGTAAAGGGTCAGTGGGTCAAATTCATAAAAATGATAACACATACCAATGATTTCATGCATTATAGTTCAACTCAAACTGATGTGCACCTGTGCTTGAAGCTATGAGAGATCTGAGGCATTACTCATGTTTCTCCTAGTACGGTAATTCACATTCAGCACAAATAGGGAAATGATCCACTGCACTGTGTAACATCTATGTCTTAGTGTCAGTGATTAACTTTCTGTAAGCTCTGACATGCTTCTACATTAATAGGAACAAATGGAATCATAGAGCAGTTGAGCCAAATTAATTATAGAACCATGTGATAAAATTTCAAAATGAAGTCTATCTGTTGCTCCATTTTTATTTACAAATAGGTAAATAAATTCATGTCAAGGTAATGCCTTAATGGTCCCACAGTAAAAAAAAGCTTTGGTAGCCAGGTTTACAGGACAAGATCTATGAATGTAATTTCTTTGCTTTTTTCTTGCATTAAAGAGAATATTTGGAGTTGAATATCTCTCAATTAAAACACTCTGGAACAAGTTGTTAATATATTTGAATTGACATGATGTATCATGCTCTGTGCCTTTAAAACAGTATCAGGCCATACCTGCCAATCTTCATTGCAAAGAGATGAGACAGAATGTTCTGTGCTGTAAGAAATGCACAAAAAACCCCATAAGAAGCACACACACACACAGAGGAAAATTAACGGTTCATGTGCAAACTCTTGATTCTGTCAGACTAAAAAATACCTCTTTTCTGCATCCTGCCTGTTTCTGCCCTCAAATGTTTAACATACTTTTGGGAGCTGTATAAATAAATAATGCTCTTATTTGATGACAGTGTTCCAAAAAGAGCAATTTGTGGAGAGAAGTGGCTTCATGAAGGTGAGTCATAATCTCCCATTTCACAATCTCTGTCATGGTATAATCTGTAGTACAGACTACTTGAGGCAGGGATTAGCTCTTGAATTTAGGTCACTACAGTCTAGTCCAAAACATTAAGTCTCATTTCTAGTTCTACAATACTCTTAATTCCTGAGCTGTTCTGACTGCTGCAGTTCTTGATCAGTAATGGTAGATAAAAGTGCAATACAAATCTATGCTATCCGTTATCCAACAAAATAGTTGGCTGCAATATTAGCCAGTGTTATTAGTTAGGAAGTGGTGAGGTTTTGTTGTCCAAATAAATAGCACTATTCTAAATATCAGCGGAAGCTAATTGAAGTAATTTACATTATTTTTACTGAGAAGAAGGTGATGGAGGAGGAGACCTGAAAAACATGAATTTTTTAAGGGCAGGGATAATTATGAGTAATTATGGCATACCAAAAAATTAAGCAAAGCAAAGCACCAGACTCAGTATGAAAGTTAGCACACTTGTCTTGTAAACACCAGAGGACTGAAGCCATCCTACATTCTCCAAATGGAAAAGCTAATGGCCTTCTTTCAAGGTATACATCTCTTTTTTTTTTTTTTTTTTACCTGAAACTGTGCACTGTTCAGAATCAGAGTATTTTTTTCAGCATAAATTAATCATCAGAGCCCATATTCATCTCATGGCAGTTTGAACTTGATGTGTATGAGGGTTTGGATCACAGGCTTCGCACCTTGCTTCCTTTTCTCTCTTGCCCCTCTGAGGACCATGTACTTCACCACATCCATGAGTCCCTTTCTTTTATATGTTGGATTCAAATGAATTCTCTGTCTTTTCAAGGCAGCCTTATTATTTGCCTACATTTCTGCATGGAAGGAAAGATCTTTCAGGTCGTGCGAGGTTTAACTGTCTCCTGTCTCTGCTCCTCTCTACTGCCCTCTGGCATAATTTTGGCCAGGTCTGTGCAGGAAATATCTATAACTCTCTAGTAGATTTGCATGTTGCCTGTGTCACCTTCTTTCTTTGACAGAAAGGCTCTGTAGATATGAGTGTGTGTATATGTACATATGTATAAAACTGCTTGTTCATCACTTGCTGAAGAGATGTATTCATGAAGAGAAAATTATTTCTTCCATCAGATGCTTTTTATTGGTGCAAATTACACAAGCAAACACCTGTTAATAGAATGAGGCATAGCCCTCACTTAATGCTTGCCTACTGCTCTCTTGGTCTTTCCTCCTCTCCTTGAGTCCTATGTACTCTCAAGCAACACTTTGCACTTGGATCAGCCACTCCTTCATTAAGATAATTCCTTCTTTGCTTTCAAAATTCTCTTCAGATGTTTTCCTTCCACTTAGACTTCACCCAGTGTGCCCTCCAGCACTATCTGCCACCATCTCTTCACTTGATCTTTTTGTTCTTATCCTCTATATTTGGATTAAATTATTTTTTCCTTGGGGCAGAGATCTTGGTTTGCATGCTCTTATGAAGGGATATTTTCATGTCCAGGAATGCAGAACTAGGAGAATACAAGCCAAGAAGAAAATATTTTCAAATTCTATTCTGAAATTTCAGCTGTAATTTTGCTGTTGGATAGGCAGACTGAAACCACCATTTAAAATCTGCCAGTGTAATCTCCAGAAGCAAAAAAACCCCCAGCCCCTGGAGCTCAGCAATTAGAAAATGAAAGAAGATTGCTTTCCATAGATGTGTTATGATTTGCAAAGATCTAGATACTGGAGTGAATAGCTAATTCACACGTATTATCATTTAAGAGCCAAATCCACTAAACACACCCCTGACTTGAACGATATCTAAGAATAGGAGGCATGTCAATTACTGTAATCCTTAAATTATGCATATCTTTCAAACTCTTCTATCAATGTCTTAGGTTTTTCTTCTTAGGTGGTTTCTGCACTTCCTCCACAAGGCAAAATAAAACATTGGTTTATTGCAATAAATGTTGTGCCTGAGGGGCTGTTATTTGTTACTATGAATTAAATAATAGAAGGGATCATGCCTTGTCATACAGACCTAAAAGGAGTTTTGGTCCATCAGATCTTGCTTCAGAAGTGATCAGCAGGTAGAGGAAAATGCTCTGCTTCTGTTACCCAGAAGGGAATCAATTATTCAAAAAATGTTAATGTAGAAGGCAAGCAGAGAATAACTTTCTCCATCAGTAACTCAAAAAAAAACCCCCTTTCACATCTGTCTGTATCAGAAGAACATAGATACAAGATGATTTTGGGTTTCTGTTAAAGAATCCTAAAATAAGAGCATCTGTTAGCTGCAAAGGTAATCACTATACAAACATATGGGTATGTGATGAAAGAAAAAAGTATATATCTTCATCTTTTTGTGGCTTATATGGTAAAAGGCGGGGGTAGCTCACTTGCATAACAAAGGAGGCAGAGCCGTAGGCTAAAGATTTTGAGGATCATTCTCATTCTTGAGGAAAAGCAAGTATATAGATTATTCTTAATGCAAGGTCTGAATGCACACAATTGGATCCGAGAGAAAATGGAACTGTGGAGCTGCTCTCTCCTGCTTCCATGGAGAATTTCTATTTCTCCAACTCTCGTGGTACCATGGCACAGTCTCCCCTCACCAGATTCAGCTCTGTAGGTGCAGAGATTCTCACACCTGAAATCTTTGTCGTTGGTAATCTTTGGTAAAACAATATTTTAATTTTGTTTTAAAGTTATTTAAATCCTGAAAGCACAAGTTACAGGCTGAAAGTCCCTTTCCAAACCTTCTCAAAGTGTCATGTCACTCCTGTAGGAGGCTTGTCACTGATACTTCCTTTATTAATGCCATAAATCCTTTCTTTTCACCTGCAGATTTATAACTTGAACTGAGTATGAAACTGGTCAAGCTCAAGTGGTCTTTTGGGCTTACTAACTAAGACAGGTAAAGCACAAGAATAACATTGCCACAATCAGGCCCAGCCACCTTTGGCTCTATAGCTCCACCACCAAATACCTTTGTATGAATGGGTGAGGTTCAAGCCTGGGTCCCGAGCAAGCACTTCTCTGTCCTGCTCCACCCTGGGTGAGAGCCACTGCCCCTCCCACCCTGACAGAAATTGGGCTGTGACACACACTACACTTTGGGTAAGCCGTGATTATTCATGTGTATCCAGCATATCCATACTCCTGATCGTGACAGGAGCATGACAGATGTTTAAGTCTCCTAATCCCATTTTTCATCTAGAATCAATTTTTTGTTGTTGCTTTTTCTACAAGAATTTAGGCCATGTTTTTGAGAGTAAAAAAGAGTCTGATTGCAACTACTCTGCTTGCCCATACTAATCAAGTAAATACAACTGCTTAACACCTCTTTTTGGAATATTTGTGCATGTGGTTGTCCATATGCAGGTATCATAGTGAGAAATATCAGATTCATGGTCTCAAAGACATCCTCACTCTGCAAAAAAAAAAAGAAAGACCAGGCATCAACAGGATAAAGGACCAAATCTCATGGGAATTTTTTCACTCAGTGTCTGTTTTAACTCTGTTGTAACTCTGCTGCCAGATAGGACTATCAGTTAGTCTAGCAGTGTTTTTTTGAATATGATCTTCAAAATGCTGAACTTGAATGATAAATTTGTCTTACAGAGTCTATGGACAGATGGATTTTATGTGCTGATACTGAATCAGTGCTATCTGAATGCATCCCAAGGCATCCAATTCTTCTGGCAGGCTCTGAAGAACTGCAGTCTTTAAGTGTGATTTTAAATTATTTTTTAAGGTGTAGATTGAGAAAATTATTTTAATGTCATAATCTGTCATCGAGAAATACACAGCTGCAATTAGCAACAAGATCTATGGGACGCCATATTCCTTTGCTAGGGAAACACTTCTCATTTGCACATTTTTTGACACATGGGGATACCCTCAAACTGTTTGCTGAGATAGAAATCCTAAGAAAACTCCAGTTTGAGACAAGGCTTGAGGCAATCCGCTACATGATTTTAGGATGCAGATCAAAACTGCTTATATTAGCTAAAAAAGCTTCTCTCAACCCTTGCACATGTGTGTGGGTGTGTTCTAATTAAAGCTTGGTGGATAATGAATAATTTATCCAAGGTCTTTCACCTTCTTTGTTTGTAAATTGTTGACAATAAGATCACAGTTTTCTTGAATTTTTTACTGGAAATTACTCCTTGGGCCTCATTTATTTCCACTTTTTACCAGTTTCTACCTGTTTTGGTATCCTATTTTTCTTCTGTCTTTTTCTCTCTGGTCTCTTACCACACATGATCTATATGTGTCACTAACTACCTTTATACATTCTGCCTATCACTGCATTGCATTCAGACTGCTCTAGCTACTTTTTGCTCCTAAAACTGTGGAATCATCCAGACCCTGGCAAAATGGATATAAAATGGTGCCAGCTCAGAAGGGGAATTTTTTCTGCTTCTTCTGTACTCAGATTATACACTCATAAATACATATGTAGGTGTGAGAAAATAAAATAAACCCCTCAATCCATTTGTAGCGGGTTGAGTTCGAAACCGGGCAGAAACACCAATTAAATGTAGTGGTTTTGATTCAAAATATTCATTATTTACTTATTTTCCTTCTGTGAGATAAGAATTAGGAGAAAAGCAAAGCAGGCACAAACCTTAAACAGTTGCAGTACAATGAAAGAGCTTTATTACTAACAGAATTAAAAGTAAAGAGAAAACAACAAAACAAAATTAAAGTAAATTCCCCCCCACCCCCCCCTCCTTCCAGCACTTCTCTCCTTTTACCCAGCTCACATAAGGGATAACAGAACATGGGATGTTAGTCAGTGTTGCAGTTCTTGAAAAGTCTCTCTCTTATGCTTAAGGAAAAAGGGGTTTTCCTTCAGCTGCACGTGGTTCCCAAACTGCCACCAATAGCAGACCCGCCCGGAAACAAACAGTCTGCTGTGTGTAGAACATCTCTCTCATGAAGAATTTCATAGTTCTTTCACACTACAAAACATGGGCCATCACATGGGGTTATTCATCTTTTTAAGGAT
>NW_008237434.1:415905-428655 GCF_000691975.1 Corvus brachyrhynchos
GGGGAAAGGGGCAGTGGCCGCGGCCCGGCGGGGCCGGGAGGCTCGGAGCCCCCCACCTTCCAGCAGGCGAGCTCCGACCAAAGGGGAAATCCCGCCTTTCTGTGCGGTTTAAATATGTAAATTGTGAGAAGCGTAATTGGTCTTAAAGACTGTCCATCAACTCAGGGTCAACCCAACACACCATTGTGGTTCATCTTATTCTTTCACACTTAGCTACTAAGGTACTGTAATGATTTTGCTAAAGTTGCTACATTTTGCTTAATATTTTTTCTTGTCTCGTCATATCACTCTTTTTCCCCAGTTTCCTAAGTTTTCCTTTGTTTTTAGTAAAACTACCATTTCTGTAAAGCCAGATATTTGCCTGAGAAGGAAGAGCAGTGACAGCTGAGCAATAGTAGTAACTCATTTGTATTTCTTTCATATGCAGAAATGGTAGTCTGTATATTACTGAGCTCTGACATTCTGCTAGTCAAACATTTTATAGTTTTCCATCCTATTCCACCTTTCTGAGACGCATTCAGGTGGTGTTACGCCCATGCATGGGGGATCTTTCGCCTGTTCACAGAAATTCTGAGTCCAGTGGCAATGCTGGGTATTGAATTTGGATATAATGATTTTTATCACTTGGTACCAACAGACTCAGAAGACCCTCAGGTAGGCTGTATCCTTGGAAGCTTTGTTATTCTCTTCCAGCCTGGACTAAATCCCTTAACTGCAGGTTCAGTCTCTGCAGAATGCTGGATATGCACAGTCATGTGTACATGGAGGGGACACAGGCATGCTGCTATCCCTCGCAGGAAATCACTGTGTCCAAAAAATACTTTGTGGACTTTGGACACATCACCTCTTAGTCTATCAAAGAGAACATATTGGAAATCTCTCATATCCTTACATTTTCTTAGCATCAGCGTGGCTTTGTGGAAAAGATTACCCCTTGGGTTTTATGGTTGCTATGGATCCTACTAGGATCCTACAATCTTTTTGTAAGAAATACGTGGAAAACACTACTGAACATGAGAGAGTGGATAGTAAAACATGGTTACATTCAGAAGTTGTTTCTTCAAATAACAGATGACTAAAATAAAGAAACAAAGTTGGAAGGAAACAGCATGGCTAAAGCAGTCTATCAACAGAGGAAAGGGGCAGATTTTAGGTTAATTTCAAAGTGTTTTTTTATGGTTCAGAGCAGAACAGAGTAGTGTTCACATCAGTGTCGTTCCAGGGAGGCTTAGAGAGCCCACAAGAGGTTTGCACAAAACAAGGGAAGCAGTCCAGTGCTGCTGCAGGCTCCTCACTGAACCCACCACTCATGTTTCTGATGCACTAGAAAACAACAAATAAACTTCAAGCAGAATCTAAAGTATTGTTAAACTCTGAAAGGCAAGAGCAAAATAGAAGTGGCAAACCTCTGACTCTAAACTGTAGCAATGATACTAATGCAACACTGAAGCCTTCTGCATCCCATACTGAAAGGTTTTGGTCTTCCAGCGGGTGACTTTCTTTAGATTGTTTTGTAAGCGAAACTAAAACATATAAAGCAAACCCCTGAAAAGCCTGTCTGTTCCAAAAAGAGGTATGTTAAATTCTGACAGCTTTATTGCTGTACACCAGGTGGGGAAACCCTAGGACAAATGACTTGCAAAAAATATGTATTTGTTCCATTTTCTGTTCCTTTATTACAATCCTCCTTGAAAAACAAAACAATTCTTAAAAATATGCCTCTATGCTTTCTATATTAGCAACCACCTAACTTGTGACTTCTGCTACCTCACTTCCAGGTATCTGCCTTGAACACATTAAAAACTATCAGTGTACTCTTCCCCACTCCCTCGCCCCCATCCTGACAATCAGGGCCATTTTAATGTTTTGTGCATTGTTGCATTATTTAGTTGCTGGTGTCACTAGAGTGCTGGTAGGTTTTAATCAACCATTAAAATACACTTACATGCTTCAGAGCACAGCGGCTTCTTATCTCAATGACTGACTCTGGAAACAAAAATAACCCTGAAACACTTGGGTTAAGTATAGTTATGCAAAACTTTGCTTCCTGTATGGCAGAGGCACCAAAAACATTGAAACCTCTTCTAGCTTCAGTGGCTGTGGGCTATGTTGCATACCTAGCCTCACTCAAAGCTGGTTTGTCTGCTTTTCTGAGGGAGGTGAGAACTGCCTAAAGGGCACTGGTTTCTTGGCAGAGCCACAAGCTATTTTTTCCTGATAATAAATGAGAGGTGAAAATTAATACCCAGTACCCAGGTGCATCTATTTTTGTGGTTCTGACTTAATGTACCTTACAGTGACCAAAGTTCTACCAGGTAAAATAGCCAAATGCTGGTTGTATTGTTTCACCCTCTTGTATCATGAGGTAATTCTCCTGACTTTCCTGGAGTTTGCCCTCACAAAACCAGGTGCTCACCTGGCAGCAGGAGAGTAAGTAAGCGAGCTGCCTGAGTAGAAATACAGCACTGTAAAGGGTTGCCAGTGGGAAAACCCTGCCTAGATCTGCTGCAACACCTCCTATGTGGGGCAGAAAGACACCAGTGTTCTGCATCTCTGTTTTGTCCCTGTAGTCCAGAGTCACCCCTGAGATTTGCCTGCTGCTGTGCAAATGTGTGTCACCTCACTGCAATCACTGTCCTCTAGGCCAGCACCTTGACCTTGTGATGAGCATAGCAGACTTGCTCATCCCAAAATGATGGGACTTCCAAAGCAGTCTGGAGGACTTTGGCCACAGGTTTTCATTAGGGATGTGTTCTCCTGCTCTTCAGCTGGGGCACAGGAGCAGGAAACGAGGTGGGTATGTGTTCTCTAGTGGGGACACACCTGCAGGTGGTTTGCCTGTCTTTGAAACAGTGAAACCAGTGTGACATCCACGTTCCATTTTCATAGTCATTGACACTTCCCTTCTCACCACGCTGTTCCCTGTGGCGTTCAGGGGAGCCCTGTAGCACCATGGGGCAAGAGGCACAACCCAACTCCTTGAAAACACTCCCCCTCAGCATGGCCATCACTGGCACGGGGTTGCCAAGGCTGAGAGGGTCTCTTGGCGGAAGGTGCTGTGAGAGGTGGGGTGAGGGAAGCAGCTGGCACAGACGTGAGTTGGGGCAGCAGGCAGCAGGCAGTGCTGGCTCATTGCTGGTGTTTCATTACAAAGGGATTTCCTGTTGCCTTTTAGGCACGATTTCTATGTTTGGCAGAGCTGGGTACTGCAGGTACCTGGTCAGCTTTAGTAGTGCCTGGAATTCATGGAGGTTGTGGCTTGCTTTTTTTCTTGGTGTAAGAGTGCTGTGCATGACGTGTCAGATCTCTGCCATGGAAAGGACAATCTTGCTTGAGCCTTGACCCTCGAAAGGCAGCAAACCAGACTCTTCCCTCTTTGGCCAGGGCTGGAGGAGATTCAAGCAGGAAGAGAAAACAGGGAAAAGAGCAAGGTGTGATCAGACCAGGGCATCAGGTTTGTAATGCCAATTACTGTACCAATGGAGAGGAGCATCATTAAGGCAGTGTCTAGATCACTCTTTTAAGTCTAAAATCCACCTTGGCAGAAGCCAGCTCCCACTCTGATGTTCAACTCTATCCACACCCACTCTTGCTTTTGGACAGAGCTGTTCAGAATGGGCATGTGGGGGACCTTCCTCACTCAGTGTGGGCACTGATATTAAAAGGCTAGTCACTGTTTAACTGATGGATTTAATTGTCCATCAAGATGAGCGAGAGCAGGACCCTAGCTTAAATGTGCTGTTTCACCTCCTGTCTCCACTGGACATCTCAGAAACCGTCACTCTTGGTATTTATTTTAGGCACTTGAGGGAGGCAGCTCCGTAGATTTTGCTTGCCGTGCTGCATCAGAGACACTCACAGCACTGTAACCTAGTGACAATAACCTAGTGCTAATAAGTGAACAGTAATCTGGGATTGCTTTAAAATGTGTATCAATGATAACAAATTTTGTTACAGACATCACTTGTGACAACAGCTCTATTTGTGTCGGAGTAGAGTTAAGTGGCCTGTGAAGATGTAGTCACAGTGTAGGATGATTGCCATATTGCTTTAGAACGGCAGGCTTTTAGAAGTCTCTTGGGCCAAATTCTTTACTTCTTTGCACCTCATCTCATTAATTCCACCAGAGAAAAAATCAATCTGATTAGAGCAGTCACTGTGCAATGTACCTACTTAGCATGGTGAGAAGTGATCAGGAGTCTGAACCGCACTGCCTTTAGTCCTCCCTTAACTTACACCTTCCTTCACTGTCTGTTCAAGAATTACTGGTTAATAATATTATTTACCACTGACACATACTGTCTTAATTATGTGGCAGACTGGCAAAAAGGAAAAGTTTTAGGCACCCTTGAAAGCAACGTCATGCCTTTGAGTTTGACTACTACTCTTATTGTGAGTGTATTCTGCATTCTCGCTCTTCCATGACTTTCCCAATTCAGATTAGCACAGATATTTGAAAAGTAATACGGACCACTATTGAAGACAATGGTTTGAAAAATTGCAGTAAATGAATGAGTAACAAATTGCACACCCTTTCATCTGTGTATTATTTGTTTAAAGCCAACAGGAAGGTGAACTTGCTTAAAATAAGCATTTTTTAGGGGTTCAAAGGTTTCTTCACCAGTGAGTTGGTAGTGTCAATCCAGTGGTCGCTGTTGTTGGTTGGACTCAGCAGGCTATTCCATAAACATAAAGAAGGACCCTAATCACTGGGATTTTACCACTTACCAGAGCTCTTCAAGAAGATATTTGCTTACCATGACATAGCAAGGTACTTTAGTGCAAGCCTAACTAAAGGCATGTGAGTATTCCCAATGAAATGAGCAGGTCTTCAGTATGTGATGAAGCACTTACTGGGTGTGGAAAACATTACTCCTAAAACTGAGCATTTTCATCACAGAATTAAAGCTTTAATCAATGTTTAATTATAAAGGCCTCTATTTCAGGCAGTTTATAGATAAAATGCCAGTATCTGTGTGACTGTTTCACAACAGACATTTAAGTGAATGTGCAGAGGGAGCACATCATACCGCATAAGGCAACCCACGTCTGTAATTAATAATGCCTTTGGTGGAGCCTGTACTTAACTGAAACATAAGAGAAAATTGCTTCAGGAAACTGAAACATGCAAAGATGCAGAGCAAGCACTTACGGTGGTCTCAGCTGTATAAAAACTAATAAGACTATGAAATGCATCCATCTGGTTTAAATAAAGGGAAGCGTGTGCTCCGAGTTAATGACACACGCTTAGCGGAGAGCCATTCCTCCTTCTGCTGGGGAGCTGGGAGGCAGCGTCACCTGGAGCTCCAGACAAGCCAGGAAGGCCCCTCTTCTGAGATCACCTACCAGTGTTTCCAGATGTGGAGCTGTGTAGTCAAGGCTACTGTGTTTGGTTTTTAACTCCAGCCCTTGGACATCGGGGAGGATTCCCTTGGCCTGGACTGCCATTCCCCATAGGATTCTCATGCCTTAGTGAGGTGAGGTCAAGAAAAGGGGAGGAGGAGGAACTGGATGTGATGAATTGCAACTGTTATTGCTACAGTCACAGAGTGCAATATTACTATGGCAGGAATAATTTGTAAAAAAATCCCCAAATTTGTAGGGACAGCTAATCCTGAAAGCAAGCCGTAAGCTCCGCACGGCTGGGCAGCTGAGGGATGGAGCCAGGCAGACGGCTGGGGTTTAAACTCCTCAGTGGTGCCCCGCTGGGCTACCACCACAGGCACAGCTGGAGACACTTTGGTAGGCTCTGCATTACCCTTGTCTTTTAAAGAACAAAAGCAACCAAATGCAAAGCAGCAGTTCTTTACATTCTGCTTTCCACTAAACATATGGTAGAGTCTCCCATATACCACGTGATAATGCAGCTGATAAAAAACCTTAATATTTGCAAATACATATAAAAATCCACATGCTATTGACCTCAGCTTTTCAAGATCTTTTAAAAGTGCCCAAAGTATCACACTATGTATTCCATGAACAATCTTAACTCTGCCTCTCTCAGTCCTTCCTCTGGGTGGAAAACTGCTTGGTGTGAGGTAGCAAGGAGGCTTTTGAAATTCATTGCCAATTCACTATCAGGGAGACCTTTAGGTGAATCAGATAAAGGCTGGATCCCTTAAAACCAGACTCTGCATCTGCATTCCATTATTTTGTGTGAATGCAATGAGTAAGAATTGAATTAAACTCCTCTCCTAGCCAATATATCTTACCATTTTCTGGTCTAGCAGGGATGGTTTGAGAAAAGTCTGTGGGGTGCAGAGAAAGAGGAGAACAATCTAATATTTTATGTAATCTCTGATTGTGTATTATTTGTTTCTACTTCATAAACTACTGGATTGATAGTATCTTCAGGCTATTCTCCTGATGGATGAGATAGGATCAGCCAAACAGGGAGCACAGACAATGTTACAAGACCCTTGTAATCACAGGCAAAATCAATTTTGATTGAATTGTGTGTGCAACACACACATGCACCACAAAAAACTGAGCATTCTTAATTGATTAAGAAATGAAGACTCAAGTTGCTACCCTCACGAACAAAAAAATGTAAAATATGTTTGGGTAATTAATATATCTGGTGAAATTTCAAACTAAGTGCAGCTGTTATACAGCATGAAAAGCAGATTTGTGTATAATTGCTCACTCAGCTTTATTAATTGATACTGAAAAACAGATACTGTTTGCTGTTTTTATGGGAAATGGAAACTTCTACAATAAATTCAATTTCATCAGCAAGATTTTTCTGATGAAACTTAACTTATCAATCTGCAGCTTAGCATTTTTTTGTCCACCTTTTCATTTGAAGAAAATGGGGGGTTTGAGTACGTAGCATAAAACAGGATCAGATTTAGGAAATTACAGTAGATCCTGATATACGTTTGGTCACCTTAAGGGAAGTCAGAATTATTTAATATGTGCATTGAACAGAGTTCTTAGCAGTCACAGCCAGAGGAATGCATTTTATAAACATCAAGTGGTATTTATTTCTGAAACAGTTTATGCTTTAAAGGACTATTTTTGATAGTCATTTTTCCTGGTACATGAAAACTAGAGAAAACATGTTTTGGGGGTTTTTTTTGTATAGCAGTGCAATATAGGATCAAGTAAATAAAGATGTTTCTATGGGGATAGAAAATGTATCTCAGCTCAGAACCACACAAAATCTTGTAAAAAATTTTTTGGCCTAATAAAAACGATGTGATGAATGTATGGAATTCAGAGAATGTATTTATCTTGGAAGCTCTTGAGATCTTGTTCTTGTGTTTCTCTGGAAAGTATATAGCATACTTTTTTTTTTTTTTTTTTGGTGTTACAGGATAGGACAGGTACTGGGAAGCATTTATGAAAAGAGAGGTGAGAGAGGACCTTGAGGCACTGAGGATTGAGTTTATTACAAGGACTACAGAAATAAAAAAACGCTGTGGTACATTTGAACCTCAATAACTACTTCAGTCGAATTTTATGGCAAGCAACTCAGAGTGAACTGTATATCACACTATGTATATTTTATTGTAAGTTGTGATGTTTCCTTTAAGGAGTCAAGGGAAAGAAGGGAGGGCAGGGATAGTCACAATCACCCTGCTCTGCATCAAGTACTGTCTCACCTTCATGACTTTTCAAAGCTTCACAAAGATGTTCCACCTCCATCAGGCCCGAGGAGTCCCATGGAGATAAAGCAGTGAGCAGATCCTCCTCTACAACTCTACATGGGACAAAACCAAACACAGCACAAACAGTTACTGGCAGCAGTTTCAAGGGGCCAAATTTTATTTCCCATCACACTCCAGGGTCTGAAAAAAAAAAAAAAAAGTGGCATATAGCTCCTGCAATTTTATTGCTAGAGGTTTTATTGGCTGCCCTCTAGTGAGACCTCTCAGTTGCACAGTCCCTAACCTCGGTGTTGGATTTGGCTGGGCAGGAGTCAAGAAGCTGTGTTTAACCTCCTTGTCTTGGTCTGTAGCATTTAGATCTGCAGCATTTCCTTCCTGAGCAGTAGTGATTAGGCACTGGACACATGTGGGGGCAGGAAAGAGAGACACTCTGTCCTGGGAATTTCTTAGCATTGTCATGATGGCAATTAAAGGGTGATTTTCTCATTAAAAAGATGGGCAACACCATGTAGTAGGTTTCCACAGTTATTTTACATTCTAAGATTTAAGGATGGATGATTTGTAATTGTTATCCATGAAAGATCATCTTACCCAAGTGTTTTAAAGTCTGGTTTAGCTAGCTACGTGTGATACTCATTATAGGCCACCATTTCTTACAAATCTGCCTTGAACATAAAGCTGTTCTTTCTTCATTTCAGGTACCTCAAAACTCCCATGAAACTGATATTCTCAGAGCCTTTACAGTCACACCTTCCAGCACGCTCTGAATTTCTAGGTAATCCTTACGTAGCAATACCTGTGTTCAACACAAAGTTCAGAGGTCCTCTTGCTCAAACTCAACCTCCTCTTGCTCAGACCTATGCCAGCAGAGGAGCAGGTCTGTAAACTCAAGAGGGGCCAACTTTACTGCTTCCACGCCTGGACACGCTGCTAGCATGTTTGGTTTAGCTCACGTTTGACTTTGGAAATAAAGAGAAAAGGTCGGGCCACATGAAAGAGGCTTGGTAACTCTGGGAAATGAGACAAAGGCTCTTTCTTCTGAGTTGCTTTCAGTTCCTATGACCCACATTTCCATACAAGAACGTAATTTCCCAGCACACACCCGATGTGCAGAGGCTTTTCTCGAACCCACACCGGTTTGCACGTCCAGTTGTTTTATTTCTCTCCAGTACTACACTTCCCCCCCTCCTGACTCCTTGCTCAAGCTGTCCTTACATGGAAGGATCTGAGCATCCACGAGAGTTGTGTGTGAAGTGCACATACTTTAAGAAGGGTCTGCATCAGCCCTGGCACATGTTCTATATTAGTCAGTGTTGGAAAGGATGGGTGAAAACTGTATGATCAGGAAGTTGGACAAAGCCATTTGCTCACCACCTTTGGCAATGGATGCAGCATAAGAACATGTTATTTTATAGCACTTCCAATTCTGTTGGCAATAATCATAGTTTGGCACATACCCTCTACCACAGCAGGCAAAATGCTATTAAAATATGTCAGATTTAAGGGAAAAATAATGGAATTTTTCTTCCATAAATCATAAAACCCTGAATCTTTGCAATCTTGTAATGGTTTTGTAATCCAAGCCTCTGCTTACATTACTTTATCTTTATGAAGGTGATAAAGAAAACACAACATGGTGTACTTGATTATAAATTATAATTTTATAAGCATCAAAAAATGCAAACTTGCAAAACTTTTGTTCATGCTTAGGTTTTCACATACTTAAGTGCCAGCAGATGTTCAATGATCAATAAAACTCAATTTATATACATTATTCTGAAGCATCCTTGATCATAAATACAGGCTGGGAATGTTTAACTTCACTCTGAGTAAGAAAGATGATAATAGGCTACAAAGTTGCAATATGCAGCTCTATTGTGGTAAGTTATACTTCAACTCTAGAAATAAAACACTTCTTGATTTACATTGAGACTTCTGGGACAGACCCCATGATTTAGAACCTAAACTGTAGCTTTATGGAAACAGCAAGTGGCAAAAATTAACAAATTAAATTAAAATTAGCAAAGATCTTGCTTATTATGGTAAACTAAATGTCCCCAGAGGCTATAGGCTTTGTAACAAGGCGTCCCTGAATTGTGGTGTTTACGTTTGCAATGATAAACAAACATACCTTTATCGGGGAGTGAGCACTGACTCACAGAGGCATCAGGAAAGCAGGTCCGAAGACGTACTTCATTTCAGAACTGACTCTCCAAAGCAAACACTGGGAGTGTAAGACAATGCATGTGAGCTCATACCCATCTCAAGAGTAGGACTGGAAGAGCAAACTCTTCTGAAACCAGGTGCCTGTCAGATGTAATAGAAGATGGTTCAAAGTGGAGCAAGAAGGATCAGTGTTATTCACTTCGTGTGTTAAATAAGAAAAGATTAAACGAACAACAGAAGCAAAAAAGGTAAAGTGATATATTGTCTTCCTCTTTCCTGTCTTTTCACTGCACTTTGTCCACAGAAGTAGCAAACCCAGAAGAATTAGACAAGAGTAACAAGACACCAGCCCATTTCCCCAGACGTAGAGTTACTTCAGTGCTGAAACTACAATTTCTGTCTTTCCTGATCTCTGCAATTTACTTGCTGCTTTGGACACAAAAGGGGCGCTTGACCAGTCAGGGGTTTTAACTTTGCTTACACAGTTGCCAGACTCTCGTTCCTTCAGTGTGCAAAGCCAGCTCAGAGGTTGCTGCTGCCCATCCCCTTCGAGCACGGACATTGTACCACGCCATTCCACTGCGTCAGTGAAGAATTTGCATTCAGGAGAAACACTGAAGGCTGGACACTTTCCAACTGTGCGCTCCTATAAGAACAATCGTGTATCGTTACAACCCCCAGGTCATTTTACAAAGTTACTTCTTTCTGTAAACTCTGAATTGTTTTTTCAAATATAATCTCAAATTACTTTCTCTTTTGTTGAAACAATTCCCCTTCATTGGTAGCTGTGGTTTAAATTAAAAAGAAACCAGTCTGCAGGATTGGTCTATAAATTTTTGCAACTGCCTTACATGGTGGAGAAACTAGCCTGATAATTATTTTACTTTGCTACTTAAAGCTGTTTTTTCAGATACAACAGAGCTTATGTTACTCTTGGTTAAGACTAAGCCTATGAGAGCACAACCATGAAATTTTCAGCCGTAAATTTTCTTAGTATAAGACTCCTTTGAAACATGATAAATTGTGGAGCTCAGAGACATTCTTACTGAGATGTTTATTTTTGTCTTATAATCTTCTGAAAGGATTTTTGGTTAAATCGCTCATGTACAGGCAGTGTCTGTATCCAGTTCTACATAATATCTGTCAACAAATTCATTACTGATGGTGAAAAGAATTTTCTGCCAACACATTTTTTTTCTGTCTTACCCAGCTACAACCCGTCTTTCATTCCAAAAGTTGTCCTGATTCAGAACTCACAAACTCAGTTGGCACTCTATTGCTAACAATAATGGGCTTTTAATTGGGCTCCTACTAATTTTGTACACTGAGACAGCACTGCTAGGGTTTTCTTAATCATTTAGCGATGCACTGTTCAGATATTTGTACCTAACCCACCTCTCATAGATTTCCCTTCTCTAGAGGCTGTGGTATAATTTTTTTCTATATAATTCTCCTGCGAAACAGTTTCCTGAGCCTCCCCACATGCTAGAACATTGGTAAGGGCTTTCACACTGAAATGAAGAACACATCATTTCCCAAAACACTGGCGTGTGTTCTTGCTGGAGCAGTCTGAAGCACATACACATGAATGTCATGATGTCCTTGAGACTGTGACCTTGTTTCTGAGAAATGCACTGCAGAAAATTAACACCAAGAGGGAAGATCCCCAAGTGAAACCCCAAGTTTCTGTGCAGAGAAGGTCTTGCTGCTGGTTGAGCAGGCAGCCCTCCTCCTGTTGCATTAGTACTGAACCAGCATCCCAAAATATGAAGAGGCACTTTTTAAGATATGCCATTTTCAACTTGCTGCTGTTAAATGTCTCCTTATGTCGCAGTCATTTACAGAACTCCTCCAACCACTGCGTGTGTATGTGTGTGTGTTATTGGGATCCATTTAATATGCATGCACCAATAAAAAAATTTTTGAGTGCCCTTTCATAACTAATTTTTAAGGCAAAGATGCATCTTTGACACAACATTATTATTTAGTAATTCTTATTAAAACAAACTTAGTTTTACCTTTGACAGGATTTGGTCATGGTTAACTCCAATATTTATGTATCTCTTCTTTTCACATGTGTGTCTTTCACTGGTTAAACTGAGCAGAAGTTATGGACATAATTCTTGGTGAGAACACAGCTGACTAAGACAGCACATGGAGCCAAGTGAAGAAATAGGATTTTCATCATAGTAATAATTTCTAGGTGTTCTGATAAACATCTGGAAGCTGTAGTTTGGATGTAAAGATTTTGCCTGTATTTTTTAAAGGCATGCTTCTTTGAATATTTTGCCAGTTCTGCACATCTTGCTATTGATCCATATGGACCAGTGCACTTGAAACAGGCTTTTCCATTGAGCTGCATTCCCAGAACAAGACCAATGTAATTCATGTAGGTTTGTGTCCAAAGGCTGGGCTCCTCTCCTTGCCCTCAGCTCCAGGTGCATGTGGCCATGCGTCACAGCTGGCACCGTGTACCTCCTTGGGCTCTGCGGGACCTTCTTGTGTAAATAATTGCAGATAGCTGATAAACAGGTACTTTGTGTTGTGCCAGTGGAAGGGTTTTGTTAGCATTTCCTTTGATCGTTTCATAAGGAAACTTCTGTTATTTACCTAGGAGGCACTCACAGTAATATGTTCATTTACTAAGTCGGCACATAAATGTTCGAGCTGCATTGCCTTCAAACTGCAGATGTGCTAAATGCTCCCTGTGTCTGGAAAAAGTCACACCGGGGAGACCAGGGAGAGATGTGCCATCTGCAAATCATTTTCTTAAAAACTCCAAAGAGTAGGGGACTCTCATTTGAAAATGCTTTTATTTGAGAAATCAATGTGTCCTTCTTTTGATCCTGAATTGCCTTGGGCAGAAACATTTGAGCTTCCTCTTTGGAAAAATACTTCTTATTTTACACAGCTGTCTAATGTTTTGATGGTGAAATTCATTCTCTGCTCTGGTAAAACTTCTAGTGATAAG
>NW_008237434.1:428707-432364 GCF_000691975.1 Corvus brachyrhynchos
GCCAGGCCTTTTAGTGTATAGAGTCTATAAATCCTCCCAATTTCTCCAGAAAAAGGTGTTTGAGACCCCAAAAGGGTTCTGTAGTCTTTGAACACAATCCCGTGAGCTGTGTATGGAGTGAGGCAGAGAAGACCTGAACTTACTGTCAGCGTCCCTCATTGCTGAGATGCCTCATCTGCGCATCCTGCAGGTTGGGTAGTGGGGACTGCCCAGTCAGCAAACATTTGCTGTTTCCTCGGCTCTTAACTGGGCTTCTTAATTGCTGAGTCAGTATTCTGGTATCACCAGAAGTCCCTGCTTTGTGCTCTGCTTTGAACAGATTTAGCTCTTTTGGTCTCTGTGCCAGTGCAAGTCATGCATGCAGAGCCCTTATACAAACCATGGCTTGGGAATTCAGCATCTTTCCTTGGCATCTTTACCCTGAGCACAGAAATTCCCTATTGGACTCCAGGCAGCTTCACATGATAGAGGGGAACTACATCCTGCTACTCTAAATTGTCCAAATTCCTCCAAAATTATTCAAGGTCCCCAAGAAAAACTGCAAGCAGGTGACCTTACTGTTCTTATATATCTATATCATCCTGATGTAATGTCATAGGACTTACTCTGCAACTCACTGGACCAGTTCTGCTCACAAAGCTGGCAGACAGCTATGCACAGTTTTCTGATGGCTTTAATTTTCTCCTGGGCTCCTGAGTTGAGATCTATTCTGCTGGATGCCAGACCTGGCACAAAGGTAAGTGGACAAGGAAACTGGAGCCAGCAGCAGAACTGAGAAGAGGGAACAGGATCTTCTCCCCATTTTGGCATCAGCAGCAATCAGATCTGGTCTAATCGTGTTTCCTGTCTCCACACTAGGATCTGTAGTCAGTGGTAGAATATAAGTCCTTTGGACAGTGACTGGGAAGCACAAGTTGTCTATGCCAGCGGGTCCTATTCTCATCTTATGGAGGTACTCTTTTCAGAACATTGTCAAAATAAAGAGAGGATTTTTACTTTTTTGGACTTGCCTCATCCTCCAAAAGATTGGAGGACAGAGACCTATTGTGCTAATGACACAAACAAAATTTTAAAATACTTCTCTAGCTGAAACTTTTCATTTGTTTGAGGTTAATGTCATTTCCAATAGAGCCAAACAAACAGTACATGCTTCTCTCAGTCTCCAGGATCTTTATTTGCAGTATTGCAATGCACAAGATTCAGAGGCAGAATAGCAAATTACAGCCTGCCAGTACAAAGTGTTACTCTCTCTCCTTGTGACAGCATTCGGATTTTTTGCAAACAGCATTAGAAAGGCTGTTTACAAATCTGTAAAATCTGTAAAATCATACCTGTAAGTAGCAGATTCTGCATTTTTCCCCTTGATAAGGCCTAAAAATAAAAAAAAGGCAATAGTAATTGTGGTAGAAAATAGACACTCCAAACCAATGAGGATTTATTTAGAAAACAGATTTCAAGTTGTCCTGGACTCATACAGCCTCCTATAGCTTCACCTCGGGACATCAGATGGCTTCATTTCCTGGCATGGAGATTAGCTGGCTGACTCTCTCAGTAAGAACATTTGATCTAAACTCCCAAACATCCTGATTCAGAGCAGAAAATACTCCACAGAACACATGTATTCTGCAAAATGGGGAGATTAGCAATATGGTCCCCACTGTGTGAACTGCCGTTGTGCTGATCACAGTGTCCTGATATGCTGGAGTGGCTTCTGGAGCAAAAGGAGTCAGGAACATTGCTGACCTTGCTAAGGGTTCATTCTGGCACCCTTGAGCAGTGACATTTTGAGAGATGCTTAACCACAGGCTTCTGAGACCTGTCTGAAGCATGCCTCCACTGCATCTAAATCCTATTTAAATCTTTAGATGGCTCTTCCTTAAGAGCACCTGGCAACATGATCGAAGCTTTTAAAATTTTACTTCAAAATATGCAATCAATGAAAAATGCATCTCTTTACTGTGTCCTTGCTAGACATCTTTCAGAAAGAGGGGGAGCTTACGAAGTTTATTTTACAATGCTGCCACAGAACCACTTCCAAGAAGACAAATTTCCAGTACGACCTCATTCGAATACCATTCTGATTTCCAATTTCTGTTGAGATCACATATTTCAGAGTTTGCTTCTTGGAAGTTTGGGGATTTGCCTGCAGTTATGTTTGGTATTTCATTTTCTGCAGTAGAGAGAAATGGGGTGGGGTAAAGGACATACTTGGCAGCAAGAACTTCTTTCCAAAACACAGTGTGCGGTAAGAAGTGCCTGGCCCTGAACATGCCTGGAGAAGGAGTCCCCTTGGGGTGATGCTATATCACTTTATATGACTCTGGTACTTCTGTAGCAGTATCTTTATTTTGTCTCACTTTGCAACACCAAACAACCTTAATGGCAGAAGAAGGAAGTGGTTTATTCAGCAAGAATTACAGCAGTAGTTTTAGTTATGAGATCAGAAACAAAAGGCTGCAGGTAGGGCAGGTGTGAAATATGATTCCGGTCAAAGTGTAAAAACTGGATATCTTGGCAACTGCTTATTCCAGCTTACTTGGGAGACCTGAGGTATTTTTTCTGTCAGAACTGGGGCTATTATCTCCCAGCTGCACCCTGATTTCTGAGGGTTTGTGGAAGGCTGGTCTGGGAATGGATCACTTGTGTTGCTGCTGTGCCTTGGACTCTCCCCTCCTGGGCATTTCCTTGCTGCTGTACCAGAGCTGGATGGCCTGACTTATATTTACCAACACCCACACATGCACAAGCAGCTGATTTTTCTTTCCGTCTCCCTCATTTACTCTGCATGCTATTTCCTGGTTCATATTTACTACTGACAGAGTCTCAGAATATTCCACTTGCCAAGTGGGCTAGTTCACATGCCCAGCTCTGGACTACACAGACAACTACCCATGGCAGCCTGGAAAACTGAATAGCAAGCTCTCCTGTGCTCAGCTCATACATGTCTAACCCACCAGTGGGGCAATTCCATTTTCATCTAATCTAAACTGTTACCTTATACATTTAAACTTGAGTTGCAGCTTCTAACATCTGATATTTGATACGATAGAGGATATCAGTTATACACATGCTCTGTAAAGTTCACAAAATCATACTGTAAACTGGCACATGATCAGCTCTTTATGAAGCCCATATGCACCACATAAGCAAAGCAGCTGATAAATCTGGTGGCAAAGGTACTTTGTCCAAATTCCCAATGGCCTTCAGGTCGTACCATCCAGCTTTCCCAAACCACAACAGCAACACAAAACACTGCACCATGGATACTGTTCAGGTGTCTTCATCATGCAGCACAAAGCCTTTTGGGCCTCGTTCTCACTGGAGACCCTGGGTGAGGACACAACAGTGTGCCTGCTCAAAAGCTCTGAGAAGGCTCCTAGTAGTTTCTCTCCACAATCAAACTCCCTCCTTCCATCCTCTATCAATTTTTTTCCACTCTGCAAGTATGCTGGCACATCCTGGCACAACTATTTGTGCAGCTACATGGTGACCCGGATTGGGGAACTGATCCGAGTTAAAAATAACTCAGCAAAAGAAAAGGTTATTTTTAACCCAGCTGAGTTCCCCAGTCCAGTTTTAGGGGCAGTTGTAGTCCCATGGGGAGGGTGCAGCACAGAGCCCACAGAAAGTGGCAGTGGTGAAGGGAGAGGTAGGAGC
>NW_008237434.1:432482-452527 GCF_000691975.1 Corvus brachyrhynchos
GAGGGGTAGGAGCTGCCACTGCTGCTGGGCAGTATCTGTGTTATCCCACACTGCTGTCACAGCAGAAAGCACCTGCAGCTCCTGCAGAAAGTGCATCAGCTAAGCTGGTGACAAATGCAAGGATGTAGAATGATGTTCAGCCAGCCTGGGCAGGGAAGGCAAGCCTGGCAAGTGTACATAGGGTTTTCACCACCCCTTGCTCCCTTGGACTCAGGTCCTGTGGCAGTGATGGTTACTGTAATGATATGAAGATGGCTCAGTACCTGTGTATACAGACACATAAACATCTCTTGTGCTATTAGTGCTCCTTCTCTTCCACTGCAGATTGTGAAACATAAACCAAATTAACTGCTTATACAACCCTACAGTCTCGCATTTCTGTGAGAGTATTATGAGTACCTCACAATACTTACAGACAATCACTAGATCTGCAAGACTTAGAAGAGAAGAATGGTCCAGATTGTTTCTCCACACTGATAGAAATCAGGATTAGCTTTGGACACTGGTTCACCCCTGTTTGAAACTGATGTGGGTAATGGGAAAGACCAGGAGTACTGGCAGAGAGGATCCTCACTTCCACTTATGCTGGGGCATTTGTGTGAGCTGCTTTTCAAGAGTTCAGAGATAGCTGGCTGCAAACATCCTTTAGCCTTTGAATACACTATTAATGAAGTGATTTTCCTCTGATATATCTAACAGGCAGGTATTTCCTTCCTGCCCTTCCCCTTGCTCTTTTGGAATGACTACATAGCTTCTTTTTGGCATATGTACTTTATATACTGTGTTCAAAGAACTATATAAGAGCAACAGCATGACAGGCAACCCATAAAACATGAAAGGGCTGCTCACATCACCCTGTGTGTCGAGCTAATGTTACCCTCCAGCCATATGCAACCATTCATTATATGCAGCAATCATTAAAAACTGCTATAAAATGCTTCGTAAAAAATAGGCTTGCCTTAGCAAGGGATGGCACAGATAATATAAAATATAAAGGTCCTTCTCTTCACTGCCTGCTGCAGTATTATTGTATATGTAAGTATACAATATTACTGTAAATATAATACATATGTATTTACATATGTAGAGTACTGCAGAATATTTATCCTCAGATAATGAGCCACTTCCTTCTTAAAGTAGCAGGCAAAGATTTCTAGCTTTTTCTGTCATACTAAAACTAAATGGGTTTCAATGGGGTTTCTTCAAAACTGTTAGAAAAATGAAAGCATCTGCAGGTTTTAGAAAGTGAGCTCCTTTCAGAAGATACAACCATAAGTGAAGGCTTGGAAAATAATATTCAAAAAATGCTACTTTGTATGGCAAAGGGAAATGTGTGTGATCACTTCACTAGTAGGTGAAATTTATTATGGCAGCTATTACAAAACCAGATGTTGGAACACACTGTTTTCATATGAATATGAAATATTTGAATTTTTTTAAAAGGTATTGATAATATCTATTACCTCAATAGCTCAGGCATTTCCAAATGAACACAGCATCACAGACAATAAGGCTTGTAGGGACCTGTGAAAATCATCTAGTTCTTATCCCTGTGCCTCAGTGGTTTGCACAAATGAGTCTTAAAAGCTTCCAGCTCAGTTCTTAGCTACCCTTAGAGTCAGAAAAAGTTTTTTCTAATGTTTAGCTCAATTCTTCCTTCATTTTAAGCCCATTATTGCTTGTCCTGTCCTACATGGACATGGGAAACAGATCATCCCATTCATTTTTGTAGTAGTCTATAAGATACTTCATGACTGCTAATTTGTTCTTCAGGTTTTTTTTTTCTCTAGATGAAGCATCCCCAATTTTAAGATCTCCAAACCCAACTCTTCTCCATCGGTCTATACCTTTCTTGAAATGCATTTCCTAAAATTGAACACAGGCCTCCAGCTGAGGTTTTATTAATGCTGAGTAGAGTGGAATGTATGTCCTACAGACAGTAATTATCTTTATTCATCCCACTGTAATATTTATCTTTCTCATAACCATGGGTCCTTGTCAACTCCTGTTCAACTTGTGATCCACAACAAGCCTCAAATCCTTTTCTGCAGAATTCTTCCCTACCCAGTTAATCTTTACCCTTTCTTTGTGCAGTTAATCATTATTGCCTTAATCATCTTGCAGTTGCAAACTCTTGTTATTTGATTTCCTCTTACTTCTAGGTAATTTCTTTAGTTTGCCGAGATCCTTTACAGTTCTTCTCCTTCCTTCCAGCCTTCCAAGTGTGCATCTATAATATTAATGTGTGCACAGTTTTCCAGCTCACAAATAAAAATTATGAAAAGTACCTTAAGACCCTCTGAAGAACTAGTAAATACTTCCTGAGTAGTTTTCTGGCCAATTGTGTCCCCACTCTTTGGTGGGGTTTTTTTGTTGCCTTTTTTAGTTGGTGGTTTTTATTTTTCTGTTTTATTTTGTTTGTTGGTTCTTTGGTTTTGTTTGTGGTTGGGGTTTTATTTTATTTACTTAACTGGCCCTTTTAGGGAGTTTTTACTAAAGCCATGAGATATTCCTTCTCCCTATTCACATGGTTTACTCCCCACCAAAAATTTAGTTGCTTTGGTCCTATTTGTCCTTAGCAAATCATTGGCAGCTATTATTTATCTCATTTTTTTATTGTAGCTGCTTGTAAATAATTCCAGTATTTTTCTGGGAATTCAATTTTGGCTGACCCCATTATCCCTTTTAGCCTCCTTTTGAGACAGTCATGTCTCTTCCTTTGTGGAGCCCAGGAAAAAAACACACGTAGCTATTTAGTGTCAGGGAACATCTCTGTTACACAGTGCAAACTATGTCTTCCTCTGATGATGACACGTCATACAAACTTTTTCATCCTCTGTGATCAGATTACACCGCACAGTTAGTAAAGAACTGGGAAAATGATATATTTTTTCCAGTGTTGGTTCCTCTCTTGACCACAGGTTTGCAGACACTAGGCTTCTGGTGTCATTCAATTGAAGCAAAACTTGTATCAGACTGTGCTAAGTACGTTTGCTTTCTGAGTACAGAGATGACAGTGACCAGTGTACCATGACCCACTGTGGAACTTGAAGTGGACATTACTTGGGCAACTTACCTCTGCTCTTTTTCTGCTGCATCTCCTGTTGAAACAAAGCTGCACAGGCATTAGCAATATCTCCACATTCAGCAGGGTTATTTCACTGCCACAAAACTGACTCTTCTTACATCTAATTTGTAGTCAAGTTTTCCTCCTCTTTTCGTTCTCTGGCTACAGGTTGCAGTCTCTGACATCCCTATGTTAAGAATATATATTAAATGAATAATATCCTTTTGTCTGGGCAGTTTGCAGGAAACAACACTTTGAGAGGTAATTCACTCTTGTGCTACGCCACAGGTGAAGCTCTGATCCAAATAGAGTTTAAAGAAGTTTCACCACTGGCATGACAAGAATCAGAATTTAGCCCTCAGCAAATTTTTATTTTTTTTACAAATGGCAAAATAAAAATACTGGATTGAATCATTATTGACTAGTTGTCCTTAGTGCAAAGACAGATGTGTGCTCCACCCCCCAAAGAGTGTCCACAAATTTTCTCCTTCCCAGAGAGTGGTGTTTGGCAAGTGTCCAGATATCAAGATTTTCCCTTTGAAAATTATTGATTATATGGTTCTAACAATTGGTAAATCCTCCCTTGTTCAAGTCAAATTTTGTCTTTGTTTAGGGGCCAAAAGAAAGATTAGGAAACATTCTTGTCTTGGGGTAAAGAAAAATTATAATGTTTAGGTGGAGGGAAGCAGAAAACAGTCAAAGGAATATGTAAGTCATCTGGCTTTCATATTCTACAATTTGTTATAGCACATGACTATTTTCTGATGAAAAAAACACTCACAGCAAAACAAAAGAGAAATAGGCGAGAGCCTTTACATACAGGAAAGTTTAAAATAAATTAACTAAGCATAATAACCTGGTGTGTCACCTCTGTAAGAACAAGTACTTTTCCCTTTGTTTTTTATTTTCTAAACTGAGTACAAGGTTATTTGCTTCTTTCTCTTTTTTGTTTTCTTTTTTTTTTTTTACACCACAGTAGAGGTAAGCATTCTCAGGGACTCTATAAAAAATTTTTATAGCTTCTGTTTTGCTTTGGTTTCTTTACCCTCCTCGCTCACTGCGGATGGGAGCATAATGGCAGCTGTGCTGGGATGTATCAGCTCTGAGACTGGATGTTTGCAAGCACCATGTGTACAATCCCAGCTGTGGAGTACACTAACAGGCAACCCAGTTCACAGAACTGTCCTAGTTTTAGTGGTCTGCTCTGAAGTTTTGAGGATACAATCCCTTTTGTGATTTTGCATTGTTTTGTTAATGTCTGCAAAATAGAAAAGCAGCTTTTTGAGCAGGGAGTACCTTATCTTCTATGTGCAATAGCTAAATACCTTCACAATGAGACTACTGACTTTAATGGCATCTTTCCTCTGATGCTGCCATCATTCACCCTGACTGCGTTGCAGACAAATGAGTAATGATAATCTAGATGATTACATAGTTGCTCGTAGTTATGCTGAAGTGGCAAACAGAAATTTAGTTTCTAAGACCCAGTGTGGGCAGGATAAGATCATTTTTTCCTTGCCATTTGCTTTTTCTTTGACATCTGTCTTTCTTTGACATTCCATTTATTTCAAGTCTTTTCTTGATACCTTTATTGCACTCAGACTTATTTGGTCCTGTATTAAAAAAAAATGCATTCAAAGTAAGGGTGATGGAAGTGCCAATGCTCAATCTTTATTAGCATGCTGCCATATGAAATCGTAGAAAACTTCAGGGAGAGCACAACACAGATGAGTCCTGGAAAAGCCTGTAGAGTCTACTTTCAGTCTCACTCAAGATACCGTGCCAAAAAACAAATAGGAAATCTCTGAAATGTAGCAGGATTCATGTCTGAAACTTGTGAGTATATTTTTCCATCAAATTTTGATCCCTCTGTTTTGACTTTATCCACAGAAAAGAGGAATTGTCTTGATATTTTGGGCAACCATGCTTGTGACTAGACATTTGTACAATACATTATAATTTACCCACATACTAGTAGTGTTGCTTCTCAACACATATTTTCAAACCATCTATAATAAAAGTATATTTAAGGAACTTCGTAGGCAGAAATTAGCTCTCTATAACCTAGGAAACGTGTGCTTTTAATGATGCAGTAGTCAGTGATTCCTTAGCCATGCAGAAGTGTTATGAATCAGGTAAAAATGGGGGTATGGTGTGGCAGAGTGTTTTGGGGTGAACAAACCCATTAGCACTCAAAAGGGAAGGTAAAAGCTGGAAAACACAGCAAAGCTTAGAGCTTGAGCAGTTCCACTCATGTTGCACCTTGATTTATCTGGTAAATCTTGGCCATCACCTCACACTGCAGTAATTCCTGCACTCCTGCAGATACCTTCAGCCAGTGAGAGATTCCAAGCAACCTTAACTCCCATGCAGACTGTTAATAAAGATAGCAATCCCCACAATGAAGTGATAATGGTTGCTGGTTTAGTCATTGGCCTTCATCATAAAAGGACATGAGGCAGTCCTAGAGACAGCTTCCAAAGCCAAAGGTGAAGGCAGCAAATTCTTATCATAAAGACTGCTAGAGAGTGGTATTCAGGGATCTGGGTTTGTTATATCGTGGTAGATGTGTGTGTGGGAAGAAATCACCATGTTCTTTGACTAATGATAATTTTCTAATTAAGACTCAAATTGTTTGGCCTGGCCTAACTGTATTGAGTACCTGGGGAGGGAGTGAGATTGGTTTGGAGTGGAAGCAAAATTGAGTTGAAGCAATCTTTCTTGTTCTCTGATATCTACGTTCATTAAGAACATAGTGTGAAGGCAACAGCCACTGTGGAGAAGGAAAGCTGGGTGAAGTGACTGCTCTGAACTGGAATAACAAGCTCTGTGATCCAAGATCTCCTAAAGAGCATAACAAAGACTATCTGTCTTGGTAAAACATAGACTTTACACAGCCTGAAAGGTCCTCAGGCTTTGCTTTTGCAAATCATTTGAAGATAAAAATAACTGATATAAAAAAAAAAGAAAAAAGTGTTACTAGGATACCAATCATTCGGTGGAGGGCAAATCAGAACTCAGTGAGTCTGTAGGTAATGATAATTATAGTGTTGAGTAAACATGTGAGACAGGCTACCAGTAATCCTTCCATTAGCTGGGGAAGTCAGGGTGGGATGCCTGGTTCCAAAAGAAAATTTGGTTTATACTGGATTGTTTTCTTGTAGGCTTCTTGCTGCTACACATATTCAAAACACGATCCTTTTCCTGGGAGGGAGAACTCCTCAGCCTTTATTAATGTGTTTGCCCAAATGGCTTCACAGCTAGGATTTTGTCCTCACTACAAGACCCAAATCTGCTTTGCTGCCAACAAAACTCACTTCTTTTTGTCCTACCAACTTCCAGTGGACCACCACCCTCCCTGTGACAAGATTAGGCACTGGAAGTCTGATGTCGTGCCTCTTGTCATTCCCGTAGAGAAGGAGGCATCTCAGTCTCCCACCATTCTTCATATGCTCCTTTCACTATCGTTGATTCTGTCTATTTCTCTCTAATTCACCTTTAAGTATTCCTGGAGCTGTAAATGGGACTTCTGCTGAAACTTCCCAATCCCCATTTCTTACACACAGTCTAGCTCCTAATTCATGTAACAGTACCATGTTATTAGTTCGCTGAGTTTGAAATCTATCATAATTTGGACTTCTTTCTTCCTTCAGTACCTCTGAAAATATTGCACTTATTTCCTGTTGTTTAAGTATTCATTTGTTTTCCCCTTCCCAAGTATAATGCTTTAGATATGTTTTTACTGAACTCCATTTATTTAATTTGGAGTGAAGACTATTTTGAATTCAGATCCTGGTCTCCTGAGCGCCTGGAAGCTCTCCTGTCCCTATTCCTCACTGTCACCTGTAAATTTTGTAGGTGTATTCTCTGTTCCAATACCCATATCATCCATAAGTAGAAAGCAGATATACAAAATCTTCTGGTGAGATTGCAATTAAACTATCACCCATGTGTGTCACAAAACCATGTGTATGCAATTTTTTCTGTGCACTCCATTAGGCAGCAATTTTACTTGCACTTAACAAGTTAAGATTTGGATGTCACAAAAGGTCATGCCAAAATCCTTGCTAAAATAAAGATACAGCATATTAAATGCTATGAATGTGAGTTATTTGGGAAATAAGGGATATCAATTTCACTTGGTGTGACTTGGTTTTAATTTTTAACACCTTTTCCTCAAAATGTTTATAAGTACATTGCACCGAGAGTCTCCTTCTGGGCATCAGCAGTAGGCTGGTTGCTCTATAATTCCTCTCCCCTTCCAACATTCAGGTATTGTACTATATTTATATTTATAATTATATTTATAATTACACTTACATCTATTCTATTCTATCCTAAATTGCCCCCTTGTTCCTCAGGCCAACATACTCCCAGGCAAGTTCTAATGGCTCAGACATTACTGTGACTTGTTCCTTTAGTACTTCTTGGTGAACATGGTCAGGCATTGAATATTGCTTCAGATAAGCATTTCTAACTGTTCCCTCTCTGCCCTGGCCTGACCCTGTATTCTTTTGTTTAAACTAGTTTTATTAGGCATTGTTCATAACAAGTTTCTTTAGAGAACACTGAAACAATGGATGCTTTGGCCTCTGTTGTGCAGTCTGTTATTTGCTCTCTCTGCTATATAGCTGTACTTCTTTTGTCATCTTATGTTCTGGTAACATTTTCTGGTTGCCTTTTATGCCTCCTACTATTTGTAACTCTTTGTATGCCCAAACGTTTAGCTTTGTCCTTACATATTATATAGTCAGACATAGAGAGGTGTCCTGGTTTTCCAGGATTTCTGTGGGGCTTTGATTTCCAGGTGCCTAAAGAATGCGTTAGAATACCATATCAACCTGCAATTGTGCTTTCCTTTCCCTTTGTATCAGAACAGCTCACTGAAGAACCTTTAATATGGGAGTTTTTCAGTATCTGCCAGTGGTCCCCTACCCTTTTATCCTTTCAATTATCTTCTCAAGAGGCCTTCACACCAGCATGAATTTTTAGAAATCTGCTCTTATCTAGTCCATCCTTAATAGTAAGGTTATTCCTAAAATAGTGGTCTGTCTTTTCATACTTGCTTTCTTTCACCAGACTACCTTCTACCCTCTAAAGCAACCCTTCATTATTAGCTGAATCAAATTCAGTTTAGCTGTCTCCCCAAATATTATGTCTCTTCACACCACACCTTTTGAGGGAAAACCTGTCCTCAGTGTACTCCAAGACCCTGACAATGTCTGTGTCCTCCTCTATTGCTTTTCAGAGGATATGATGCTATTTGAAGTGCCTTGTAGAGACAAGGTTGACTCTTGAACATCTCTATGAGTTGCTCAGGCAAAAAGACCCTCATGTATTACTTCTTCATGATTTAGTTTTCTCCAAAACACATCCAACAAGACATACATCTTTTTCTTTTCTCTCCTAATTTTCACTCAAAGGCAGTCAAGAAGCCATCTTCTTAGCTCTCACTGAAATGGAAAGCAAGTATACATGTCTAAATACCTCGTCCTGTCTAGTTTCTTGTAAAAAAAAAGCTGTATCTGTGTCCCTATTCCAGTTCCCTGATTTGTTCCATCAGGACTTCGTGGCCCCTATGATGTCATGGGTTTGTACATACGAAGACTCTGAGTTTTCCTCTTTATTCAACACATTCCTGATATTGCATGTAGCTATTTTGGATATTCAGCTGTTGGCCCCACCACTCCACTCGATCTCTGATCTTTCTTGTGCTTTTTGCTAACCATTTCCCTATGGAGATTGTTAACAAACTACTGATTACTGCCAAGTGAAGGGTATAGTGGCGGCTTTGTGATGCAGATACTGGTCAGCCAGGAACTTGACTGAGACTACTAAATTACTGTAATTCCCATCTATCTCTGGACAGACTCCAGATAGTAGTAGCTTTCAGTCTCTGCCAACCTGGTTTGGAGCAGTTTCCCTGTGTGTGATTTCGCATGTCTGTCAGCCAAATCAGAAAGCCAGTCCAAAAATCTAGTACTTAGAGGGTGTTTGATATCCGTGGGACCTGTCTGGGTCAGGAAACCAGTGACTGCTTTATAACAGATTGGGGGAAAAAATTAAAAGAAAAGGGTAGAAATGACATGGCTAGCATTTTAGTTACAAATATACAAATACAACTGTAGTTGAAAGAAAATGACCAATGTAAAGCAGAAAGGTGGTTGGTTGGTTTTTTGGGGTTTTGGGGGGTTTTTTTGCAAGTGTTGCCTGACAGTCTTAATAAAGATTAAAGCTGAGCTGGAATTGTTGATACAAAACGTGAGGAGCTGCAGCCTCCCCTGATGTGTGACATGGTTGTCAATGAAGTGTCATGTTGTTGGTTTTACAGTGCCCACAATGTGCAGCCTAGGTGGAAGTCACAGCTGGAGAAGCTGCCACTGAGCAGTCTTTCACTCCCTTGATCACAGGGAGTCCTTGCAAGTCCTTGATCAGAAAATAACACCAAAAGCATTGAAAAAGTTATGGCCCTTTACAGAGCATTAAGGGCAGATCTCTTAGAGCCCTGCCTTAATACACATCTATATATACACACAACTTCCCTTTGTATACCCCAGCCATACTTTATTATTTAACTCAACATAATGAATAATTAATACACTATAATTAACGATATAATAATATACTCCATACACTATAAGGAGGAAAATGCTAAAGCTCATTGGAGCGCTGTCAGTTGTTATACACGACAAATAGGCAACAAAACTGAAAATCCTATTTGCTGTTCATGTGAGTTACTTTCTAACTGGATTTTATATGTGCAGCAACTTCTCTGTTCCTGATTAATGGAAATGTTTGTACATTTTCAGATAGAGACAGATTTGTGCTCATCTATTGCTTTATAGATGTTGCAAGGAGATGAGTAGGAAACCCATTCTGAACAGACAGCTAGAATGTTCTGAATGACATATTCAGAAGACAAATGAGTGACAGGTCCTATTTGTTTTCATTTAACACAGCAGGTCAGTCTAAATCACGCATAAAATACCATTACCAACTATGACAAGTAATAATCCATATTTGCCAAGCGTAAGAGAAAAACCAGTTTAAGCCCTCCCTGTTCAACAAATCCCTCCCACTAAATTCTACCTTATCAAAAATCTCAAGTCTATAAAAAACCCTTGCAAAAATGTTGGGATCTAGTGCACCAAAGCAAAGCAATAATCATGAGCTCTTTACTAAGAATGACCCATCCCAAGCTTATAGCTAAGCATATCCAGGAAGCATTTGCTTCTGAATCCCAGTTTATCTCAGCTGCTGGGTAAAACCACAGGGACTAGTTTGTGAGATACTTGTGGCAAGGCCAAAATGATAAAATAACTCACATCCAAGCCTTGAACTGCACCTGGATAGAACTGGGAACTAGCATTGTTTACAGAGCCGTGTGTTCCTTGTACACACAAGTACAGAGTGCTAAAACTTGATAATTCAGGCTTTAAATGGACAGAGGGACTTCTTTAACATCTGAGATGCCCTTCAAACCAGCTGCTCTACCCCAGAGCCTGAGCAGCTCAGACAAGGATGCAAGACACATGTCTTTAGTGAATGCATGGAATAAGCCTCTTTTTTTGTCCTCTCCAGCACTTCATTCAAGCTGATGTTTAATTAGAACTGTGATTTTGGTGTGCTCTTTGCTGCTGCTATGACAATTCCTAAAAGCATTTTGTGAACATCAATTTTGTGTGATAGTTCTGCAATGAGCTCCCCAGCTACTGAAGGAGAAGAGAGGGACAACATGAGCTCTGTTTTATTATTGCACAGTACAGATAATGATACACTAACCATATCAAAAGGAGCTTTGTAATTATTGACTCAGGAGCTCTTGTGGTTATTTTACGTTTAACCCACATACCAATTTGGTGTCTTCTGGCACATGGTGGCCATATGGAGGGCAGAAAGCATTACTGCCTACCACAGGAGAACATAATCTGGAGAGCGGAGGCATTTTCATGTGCTGAACAAAGTTCCACCCACATCATAAATTGGTCATTCTGCCACATCATAAGCTGCAGAAAAAAAAAAAAAATCACATAAATCTCCACAGAAACTCTACAGGACTTCAGTCAGAGACTGTCTTCTGTGCAGCCCATGAATGCACAGCTGATGCTTTATAATAACAAGCAATAGTCATATATCTGCTACCAATGCATTTTGTCACGTAATACTGCTATATATTCTTGGAGCAGTGTTGAAAAGCACACAAATGATTTCCCTCCTGTGAAAGATGTTAATTAGACAAATTATTGCCTGATTAAGATGGGCAAAGAAAACCATGGAAATTTATGCAAGATGAAGATCCGTAGTTGTTGTTTGTAATCACATCCTTTCACCTGTTGTCTTTTGGGAATGAAAGTTTCAAAATAGCTGAAGAAATTTTATATACATATATTATATATAATATGCAACTCTGCACCGTTTATTTTATATTATTGCACACAAGAATATTTCTCTGGACAAAACACACTCGCCTGTCCACCTACATAAATTTGGCTTTTATTTGTGTATATGTGTATGCTCCTCTGCTGGTGTGTTTGTTGGGAAGGGGTGCGGTAGAACTTTCATCCAGATCCTGTATGTTTACTAGCATTTTGGGCAAGTTTTATTATTCCTTATCTGGGGGGAGACTGAAAAGGAGACCAAAAAATTCATTTGAAACTAAATTGTCATCTCTCTTGCTGGTCTTGTACTATAATGCAGCATAAATGGCAAGGGAACTTAAACACATGGAAGGGGGGATTTTGTTTGCATTGCCTAAACAAATATTTTTTAGTAGTATAAAAATAGGTGGAACAGGAAGATAGGCAGGACCGATGCAGAAGAAAAGCATGTTTGTGCCCAATTCACCGGAGAGATTGTTAAAGAACATTTTATCATAATGAAAATATTGCCCTTGGAATGCCAGCAAGATCAATGTCAATTCAAGTTGCCTGCTCTTTTTGCTTCTAGTCACTAAAGTTAGACTTGTCCTAGAGTTATTGTGACTAGATGGGTTTTTTTGTTTCAGAAAATGTTCTCTTTCATTCACGAATCAATAGCTCTTTGCTAGTCCTGGCTTTGCTGCTTGTACTTCTCTGTCGGCCCTTGCTAAGGGCTGTTGCTAAGGGCCAGAGGAAGTGTCTTGTTGCATTCTGCTGAGAAATTGGGGAGGAAAAGCACATTTCTGTGAGGTGCAAATGAAGCACTTTGGTCACTGCTGTCCTGCAGCATAGGAAATATGATTCTAGCTGGAACAAGCTGCTCATGATTAGGATCCCCCTGTGTTTCAGAATTTTGACAGGCTATTCCTAATCTCATAAAATTAGGAGAGTGCCATGGTGGGATCTAAAGGGCACTATTTTTCTTACAGTAAAGGACTCCAAGCAATCTGTTTCAAAAGGAAACTTTTATAAAGATTGTCCCCTTCACTTGATGAAACTAACAAAAAATTTTTTGTGGATTTCAATGAGAAAAACCTTTAGTCAAACAGCTTCAAATAAAGTGCCTTTATTTGAAAGCAGCTGAGTGGGGCATATATAAATTTGCTAGAAGTTTTATAGACAACAAACTAATAAGCCTAGTGAAATTCTCCATTTAATGATATGGAATTTAGCTAGAGAGAGCAGAAACATCTAGACCCATGAAATATGCCTCATTTACTTTCTGATGTATTTGATTTTAAATACACTGTTCAGTTGTTCAGATTATTTATTTTAATGCATTTCATGGTGTGTTGTACAGCAAGCTTTGACAAAAACAAGAAGTGACACACTCGTATCGTGACTTACTGTGCCTAGGAAGTCCTGCACAGCAACTACACCACTCTTTCAAGTGACTCTATTAATAACTGATGACTGCATCAATTAGTAGTTTTACTGCAGAGTTACCCTCCAGCATGGAAGAAATACAGTTCTCTGGGAAGTTGCATGCAGGAGAACCTGCACTATCCAGGTTTCTCATGCACGTGAGCTTGGGATCTAAGAGCCTGCTCTATCGAGGTCACATGAGCATTGATAAAGAGCCACAGTCGGGGTTATATGAGCAACATAAATATGAATACATAATCCAGTTGCGTCAGGCAAGCCCACGTGGTTGCATCTGCTCTACCCTGTCTGAAGGCTGAAGGCTTTTTGTGTCTGCCTACTGCCTGTAGGTTACAGTGCTAATGAGCCTGTCTTGTCTCCTCTGAACAATCTGTGCTGGAGTTGGAATATATTTCCTGTGGTTCATCAGAAGAACTGGCAAGCAAACAGGGCTGACAGATGTAGTTCAGACTTGTGAGGATTTCCTGGTAAGATTGTTTTTTCCCTGTTCAACTAATTATGAAAGTAATGGTAGAGATGAATATCCATTTCCCTTTGTTTGCAGTTGCAAAAGTTTGGCATTCACTGACATTTCCTGGTGGTGTAGAAAAGCCAGAAGAGTAATGGGTTGCTGTAATGGTTTGGCCTGAAGATTCTTCCTGTGGACCTAAGCGGATGGTGGTTTGAATTAAATGTCCTGCAAGGTGAGAGCCATAAATCAGATCTAAGCAGAAGTGAAAGCCTAAGTGATCATTAATGTTTTGAAACTTCATTTCACCTCTTCAAGATCTGGACAGGTCTAAGTGATCATTAATGTTTTGAAATTAAGGTACCAAACTTCATTTCACCTCTTCAAGATCTGGACAGGACAAAGACACTTTCCCTGCTTTAGAATAAGGAAATAATGAAAGAGGGAACTTTTGAACTGCATTCTTCAGAAATTCCCAGGAGGTGTGATGAGTGCACTTCTTCTTCCAAGACTGCTATGAAAAGCCATAGTGTTCTGGAGGAGGTACAGATGGCCTCTGAAGGATGGTTGTATGATGCTTCATTCAGTGGGATTCCGACTCATCATACCCAGCCTGCTACCTCAGAGACAGAAGCTGATGTTTTAAATATGATCATGGTGCTGAGTACCTTCTGGAGCAGTCACGCTGCATCTTGGATGAATACCAAAGCTGCCGAGTGTTCAGCACTGCGACAGTCTCCAAGGGAGCTAGAAATGGTATGACCCAGGAGGACCCACAGCTCCACAATTCACCAGGAAGCACAGCATCTCTTTCATCCCAAGCTAACAAAAACCTTTCCATTAGAGCAGGTTTTTCCTAACCAAATACCTCTGTGTCATAGGATTCTTTGAGAATTCATGATTTATGTGTTTAAGGAGACTGAAGAAAGGGGTCTCCTGCTAAAGATTCCGTTCCTTTACCCTGAATAACCGTACCTTCCCCAAATTCATGCTTTGGTGTAGATAACAGAAATGAAATTAATGTGGTAGAGATATTCTGATTTTTAATGTTCATTGGATATTATTTTTTATGCTTGTTCCTTGCGGGGTAAGCTGTGCTTAAGACCCTAAAAATTTAAGGAAAACTTTAAAAAAAGAAGGGATTTGCCAGGCAAATGGTTTGGAAGAGCATAAGAAAAACTGTCACACAACACAACTGTCACATATGTTTTCTCCACCACCCTCTATCTTCCTCGGTTATTCAGTATGTAAGGATAGTTTTCATTTCCCAAATACTTTAAAAACTTCCTTTAAAGACTATCTGCAAATGACATTACTTTTACCCAGAGAAAATGTGTGTGCAGGGAGGACAGGGTTACTTTTATAATGTTCTCAACTAATCTGCAGATGCAAGTTGAATTACTGACATTTACTCATTAAGTTTTGCCACATGAATTCTTTTCCTCAACCTTGCTTACCAGTTGAGATTTGCTAGGCTTGAGGAGCTTGAGGACGGATATTAGGAAAAGGTTCTTCAGAGGGTGGTTGGGCACTGGAACAGGCCAGGGAAATGGTCAACAGCCAGTCAACGCAGCCTGACAGAGTTCAAGAAGCATTTGGACAACGCTCTCAGGCACATGGTGTGACCCTTGGGGTGTCCTGTCCAGGACCAAGAGCTGGACTCTGTGATCTTTGTGGGTCCCTTCCAATTCAGGATGTTCTATGATTCTGTGAGAAAATGTAGCACTCAAACACTGAGGCCACAGGCAGGAGAAATGGCAGTGATGGTGCATGTCTTTACAGTCTTCACTTCAGGAATACCCTATGCAAGTGCTTTTCCATCACTGTGAAAGCAACTGGTTTATCTTCAACTGCCAGTGTAGGGCAGAGGGAAGAAGTAGGTAACTTCATGACCATCCCAGCCATTTCCTCAAGAAGCATTTGACTACAGCCTGCCTAGTTCTTATTCCAGTTATTTACCTTCTTTTCACATTGTTGCAGCCAGAAGATTGTTAAGTGCCTTTTCAGGGCAGGTTTGAATTCAGTGAGAGTACTTACATAAGGAGCTGCTGGCCAGTTTGAGAAGTATGACCCTTGGTTTCCATTTCTGGGACACACCGTTCAAGATACTTGGGTCTGTTACGTCAACAACCTCCTGGTTGCTCCTTCTCAGTCCTGGTCCTGCAGACTGTGCTGACAAGCTTCAGCACAATCCCCATTAAAGTTTTTATAAGCTGAATAAATTGTGGCTTGTGATGGATGGTACAGAATTCAGTTGTTTATTTATCTCTGGCTGATTTTCTTGTATCAGAGATTCCTACTGCTCTAAAAATGAAACGTTAAATGCCTTCAAGTCTTTGTCCCAGATATTGCCACATCACTGTGTTTGAACTCAATAGAGGACCATATGTGTGTGCCTCTGTAAATACCATTACTATAATTCTCCCTTGAACGGTTTTTTCTGGAAGACTCTAAAGTAAAGCTTGGTGGGAATTTTCCCACAGTATATTTGTTTGTATACAAAAATGCTGACTTGCTGAAATGGAACCTTTTTGTGGAAAAGTATTTGTTCCAGTAAGAAGGCTTCTCGGATTCAGGAGTGAATTTTTGGAAGGGAAAAAAAAAAAGAGAGAAAGACAAACTTTCCCTTCTTTTCCTCAAAGTAGATGGCTGCTTAGTGCTCAGGCATTCCCTGGAGGAAATGGGCAAGAGAGGCTCGAACCCCACTGATTCAGTGTTAGTCTCTTTCTGGGCCAGCTATGCAAAGTTGAACATCGTCAGACAGGGTAAAAGGGAATACTCTTACTGGCTTCTGTCTTTATATGCCTGTTTGGCTTTTTTTTTTTTTCAGAAAGCTTCTAATTTCATCTTAATGTTCAACAAAAGCACATTTTGAAATGTCCATTGTTTTCCAAAATACTAATGTTTTGCAGATAGTGTTACACTAACCCAGCAGTGATTGCCTTGCAGATCCATTCATATCTTCTTTAAAATGAAGATGACAGAGTCACTCCATTTGGGATCTATAATGCAAATGGAGCCCTTCTCACTCTTTGCAAGTTTTTTAGGAGACATGTAGGGTTCGATTCTGCAAATTTCTGATGTAGAAGCTGTTATGAGCTTTAGCTACTTAACTAATGGAGCTATTAATATACTTGATGCCAGCACATTAGGAATTGATAACAGTTTTATTAAAGTCAATAGAACGATTTCTACTGGCCTCAAATGAAAGTTCATTACATTATGTCCTTGTATCTTCAAGTTTTGATTTGACACTTGATCTTGTCTTATTTTAGTAATGTTCAGGTTCTACTAAAATTATGTTTATATCAGTTGTGCATCTCTACAATTTCAGAAAGAAGGTATCAACTTTGTCTATTCTTTAGAGAGAGAATGGGAATTCAGGAAACCTGAATTCTTCTCTGACTTACCACTGACTTAGACTATCTATCATTATTTATTAACTTTAGCAATTAATTTTATGATTCCAATATGCAAGGAAATTTAAGCACTAGGAAATAAAACATTCAGTAAAATATTGCATTACAATACTCATAACCTTAATTTACTCAATGGCAATTTCACAATTAGGACATTATAATGCAGTTTTAATGCACATTTATTATAGTAATGAAGACCAGAATTACACAGATATAACACAAATCATATTTAATCAAGAGCAATCTCAGATAATAACCAACTAAGAATTAGAATTATATGCCACTGAGATTCTATGCATAATTTTTCTTCTATCAATAAGTAATGCTACAAATTGTCATAATATAAATTGTTTACATTTGTTTTAAAACATTCTATAATATTGATTGATGCTTTTGGATGAGTACTTATTGTACAAATACCATAAAAGTTCTCTAACTAATGAGAAAATTAATTTTCCATCCAGCATAACTCCAGTTTTCAATTAGATTTAAATACTAATTCTTATAATGTACTAATTTCTTCAAAGTGAAAAAAAAACAACCAAAAAATCAACCAACCAAAAGAACCAAACCAAAACGAAAACCACAAAAACCCACCCCAATTCACACAAAGCTGGCAGAGGAAGACCCTTGAAAAACAGAGTCTTCATAAAAATAAATTCTATCATAAAATTCTCCCACCTTTTAAACTAACATTTTGTGAAATATTGTTTAGCTTTACTTTACAAAACGTCACAGCTTAGTCCTTTTTATCATGTACTTTTGTCTGTCTCATATAGTAACCACCTTCTTGAATCTTCTTAGTTGGAAGCATGCTGCCAAAACAGATGGACTCTCAAAGTGCAAGACTAATTATTATTTCTTAATCTTCAGCTATGAGATTTATCTTATAATTTAAATTGGAATAATACTTTCATTGCAGTTTATCATACTTGTACTGTGAAAAGCATTCTAGGATTAAGTAAAACACTATATCATAGTGGTTTTAATATATTTTTACATTTTATGTTATTACAGTACTATTTTTAAAACTACACCTAAAATATTTTAGGACATATTGCATGTCTTGAGGTATGTTTTTAAGAGTGGTGAGTGCATAGGTTTCCAGCATCTGTTAATACTAAAACAAACACTTCTTCAGAACAGTGAAACATACATGAGAAATCTGTGTTCAGTAAGTGAAGAATAGCAACTGACTTCTGAGAAATCCCAGTGTCGTGTGCATTTGTAGGTAGCATTATTTTGCATTTGGAAGCTTTCTCCATGAGTCATGTCCTAAAGCAGAGTTGTAACTGAAAGACGTTACTGCTCCAGCCCTGCGTGCCTCCCCGGCCATGACTGCCAAATCAGTCTCCAATTAAGAACATGAATGACGAAAGAATAAATAGCTTTGCCTTTTTTACCGAACATGAGGACCCCCATAGCATCTTGAAATGTATGTTATATTCAGCACAAAGCACGGCAACATTCACAAACATAAAACTCTGCTGCCTGATATATAGATCTGTAGTCACTCCTGCAGTGAGGGATTTTGGTGGATGAGAAATAGCCTCTGACAAAACCAGCAGATAAAATTATTAAGTAAAGATAAAACCATATCAAGTGTCCCCTTGAGCTGAGAAACAATAGTTAGCTTACACTAATCTTGACTCTGAGCCTGAGAATGCTGTGGTTTCTCATGTCATTTTACAAATCACTTTTGCTACATTTTAAGGCATGATGCAACAGTTTAAAAAGTGGAAAACGTATCATGGAGAACATTCTGGCTGAAATCCCAGGTCCACCAAAATCAATGGGAGCTTTTACTCCAGTTTTGTGTCATACATTGGTTATTCCTCCTCCTTCGTTCTTTTCACTTATGCTCATTTTATGATACTCCTCGATACATGTCGCTATGTTGGAGTTTGTTGAAGTACTGCATGTTTCATTACATAATCAGAAGCCAAGTTTGCACCACACAACGGAACATTATTTTTATTTGCAGAAACAAAAATTATGCATTTTCCCTCACCACAACTGTTGTTTGATAGATACATGATGGATAAGGATAAGAGGGGATTTACTAAGCTTTAAAAAGTGGATTGTATATCTGTGGCATGCTTTTTTGTGTATGTCACCTGCAATATGTGACCTTCTGCTGGATATGACTTAAAAGTAACTGCGTGCTGTAAGTTAAACACCAGAACATAAACACCTACATTATATCTGAAGCACACAATAAAATAAGAAAACACATTTCCATTGTCTGACTGACCTCAATCTCTGAATGAGGACCCCTGCACATTACATTAGCAGGCTGGGCTCCATTACACTGCTGCACACTCTGCTCAATCTACTGAAATATTGATTTTTTTACAGAGCATGCACACTGTCAAATCAATATTGCCGTACACACAGCTAAGTAGCAGAGGCATAGCTGGGGCCTACTCCATGGCCTAGCAGAGAGGGTGTATGTCGAGGGAGCAGGGATAGAGGGGCAACAGGAAGATGGGAAGTACTACTACACATGGCAAGCTGCAGCAAGACAGAATAGGGCTGATGACTGAACAGCACACTGAAGGTGCAGACAAGGAGGGAGGAACACGTTTCTTAAACAGAACAGAAAGGCTCAGGAAAGGCTTGCCCTTTCTGTTTTCTGCAGACAAAGGAGCTAAAAGAGACAAAAGCTAATTTCAAAGCATTTTTATTTCTCTTTCAGATACTGAAATGACAGCCATAGGTTTGAGTTAACAGGTATTGCTGTGATCCTGCAATGGCAAGGACCACGTAAACACTGGAGCTCACGGCGCAGTGATGCTGCTGCAGGACAGGGCCAGCACGTCTCCTCCCGTGAACACCTGCATGTACACACAGCTCATATCGGTGAACGGTTCTCTTGGAACTACTCCAGTGCCTCAAGTACAGAAAGAGCATTTTTACTGTCGAGGCTTCCATGGCTGGAGGAGCCCTGGATCAGTATTTCCAACTGTTAGTGGCGTTAGCAGTTCTGTCTGAGCCTAGCGAACAAGCTGGACATTTAAGTTCTACGACTTTAATTCAATGTAAGAGACACAAACAATTGCAGGATTTATTTTCAAAGCTTTGTTTAAGTAATTTTGTACTACTAGTGTACGATGAGTTCCACAAGAGAACTAGTGAAGTCCTGACACCTTCGAGAGAGAGCAGAAAACATTGTTTTCAGACAACAGATGCCCTCAGCTATTACCTGGGGGAGAGGGAACACACTCTTCGGTAAAAGTTGTTACATTCTTTCAAAAGTCCTTCAAATGCCAAGCGGGAACTGGAGACAGGCGGGGATTCTGCTGCTCGCA
>NW_008237434.1:453470-479313 GCF_000691975.1 Corvus brachyrhynchos
TGGGTATTTATTAAAAAAAAAAGAAAAGAAAAAAAAATCTCTTCGCCTCCTTCTCCCTCTTCCCCGGGCAGCGGGTCTCCCGCCGAGCCGCGGAGGAGGAGGGGGCTCCCTTCCCCCCCTCTAACCGTGTGCGCCTTCCCTTCCCAGGCAGGGAAACTTGTGCTGGCGGGCGGCCCCGGCGCCGGTACCGGCGGAGGACTGGAGCCTCCGGAAGCAAAGTTCTGTGACACTCCGACTCTGGGTACGATAGCAGTCAGTGCACTACAGAACTTTGTCTCCGGCGGCGGCGGCGGCCCCGGAGCCTCAGGTGGACACGTCACTGCGGGGTTGGGGAGCCCGGGCGCTGCCGAGCGCCGAAACCTGCGCTGCAGCCTCGGAATAAAGTCTGTGCTGTCGTGGCCTCCCGCTCTGAAGTTTTGTTGGGTGTCCTTTTTCTCTTTTCCAGGGTAAAAATAGCGCAACATCTGGGTACTGAGGGTTATTTCAGTGCAGTCAGGCCGGCCTGGCTGCCGGCATAAATGTGAAACTAACTGGTGCTCGGTGCAGCTGAGCCGGTGGTGGGTATGTGAACGTGCTCGATGCTGTGCCTAATTGTGCTTTCTTTTAAGTGTGTAACAGACTATGACAGCTTAACTGGGGGCTTGAGTTTGATAAAAGGCTCTGTGCTTCTAGCAAAAATCTATGCCACAGAGCCCTGCTGTAACACAATGCAGTGTGCTAATTCAGGGTTTAGGCCTTGCCTCTGGTACTGGGCTGTTTTCCTCTTTAGGAACCTCAGACTTTCAGCTTCAGTTGAGTAATAGCTACAACTTCAGGCCTCTGTATTTACAAAGATCACAAGGTTTGTTGTGTGTGAGTACTGCAAGGCTTCATTCTCAGTGATGGTGGGGGGAAGGCTTTGGAAGGAAAAGTGACACTTGTATTTATTGGTGCAGTTGCAAGGTTTTATAATGTAAACTTACTTGACACCTGCACAATACTTAACTTGGACAGTGGCTTTAAGGGCTGAGAAAGGAAGGGCCAAGCTCAACTTTTTTCAGTTCATGTTGACATCTGGCAATGGTACAGTAGCTGGCCTGCCTTTCTTCAGAAATTTTGCAGAGTTTCTTGGTGTGTAAACTAAGCTGTGGAGTTCTTGTGAGGTGGATGTGATCAGCTGATCAGCTTTCATCAGAATGAGAGTAATATGAAAAAACATTGCTAGAGATCAGATGGAGTAAGGTATGGCAATTTATTTAAAACTAAAAATCAGTATGTGCCATAGAGTATGTTAATAATGAAGTATTTTACAGCACCTGTGTTGTATGGCAGATATGTTACTTTTATTTTTATATTTATATATAAATATGTACGTATCTGCATATATGTTAGAGGTCTCATATTCTGTTAGCTTCTTGTAGCTAATGATCCCCCTTTGGCTCACTAGAAACCTGAATCAACTTTTCCTTTCTGCCAGTCTGAATGTGGAAGGTACAGCAAGATTATACGGTTCATGGAATTGGGCTGGAAACTGAAATGCTATTCTAAGTACATTCTTTTTAGCTCAAACTGTTTAATCAAAGGGTAGGTAAAGTGAGGAGCACTTACTGTATGGCAGCCCATGTGACCAGCTAGGGCTATATTTGGATGCTGGAGGTTTAAGGAATCCTTTTTGCTAACCATTTTTGGCCAATTGCCTGCTGCTTTATGTTGTGCAGTGTGACGTCTGCTAAAAAGGACTTGGAGGTCTGGTGTCTGCAAACTGTTTAATCAGTGCAGTTATAGGGAAACACCTTGTACTGTCAGGGCTAAAGTCCCACTGTATTTAATTTAGGGGTGGTTCCTGCCTAGCAGGATATGTAATGCAAATTGCAGTTTCCAATTTTTGTACTAAATAGCCTTTTGGAGTGTTGGGGAGGGGGTGGGGCAGGGTGCAGTAGATCTTATAAAGGCTTCTTAGATACTCAGATTTGGTGGTTAAAACTCCATATAGATTCTTCCAGTTCTGGAAACCCACAGACTGGAGCATAGGCTCACTCTTTTGAGGTAAGTGTAGCGTGTTGGGATCCTAGCTTATTGCAGCATAAAGTCAGCCCAGAACAGGGGGGCAAGGATCCTGAAGCCTCTTGCAGTGGACTGGGTGTGATGGCAGATAGCAAACCTGAGTCCAGCTGCAGTTGGAATGAAGAGCTGTCTGCCTTCTCTTTAAAACATTTCAGATGGAGCCAATTTTTGGCCTGCTTTACTTCCCTGGTGGTCAGGCTGACCAGTTCTGAGGGCAAGGTGAGTGAGTATTGCTTGGCCTCTTGGTAGCCCTCACTTGTCTTGCCACATGTCTGCAGCATGTTGTACCTCCTGTCCTACAAGTAATACTTGAATAGTGACCTTTTGGTGACACTTCTGCTTTGATACAGGAAATCATGTGGCCTTCAGATAGGACCAGAGATGAGCTTAGAGCTTCTGATTTTGAGCTTTATTCTTGCACTGAAATGTATGTGATCTGACATTACCCTGGCATTTTAACTTTCTCACTTCTTTGCGGTGTAAGACTTTAGAAGCAAGCTTGAGGTGTGTAGCAGTGCTTGGGGCCTTGAATGGGAGATGGAGGTTTGGCTAACCTATTAACTGTAGTGTTTGATGAAGATGATGCAGGAAATGGAAGCAGAAAAAGAACTGGTGATGCTATTTAATATGAAGTCTGAATGCCAGACTGTGTAAATGCATTCATACATGTTCTTTTCCAATGACTGCTTGGCATTGTCTGCTTCTCTTCCAGTGTATCACTGGAGATGTACTCAAAACTGCTGCTTCATTTTTTAGTGCTTTTTGACACTTCAGAGTGTCTATTCCAATTACAGTCCTTCCCTCATTGGAAGAGTGGCAAATGAGCATGCTGAGTAAATTACACAAATTTCCAGAATAGTACAAGTCTGTTATTTGGAGGGGCAGAGGCAAAGGAAATGATACCAACCTATTTATTGTTCTGCCAAGTGGAGAGCAGGAAAGGAGTTTGCTGTCAAGTACTCTGAGGGTTGAAGCTGAATGGATCTGAGCATGGCCTGGACTCCCTGCATGTATTGATTCAGCTGTATGTACGTGCTTGAAATCTGTATAGAGGTGCTGAAGTTTGAATTCAGAATTTTAAAAGAGGCATCTTAGAATTTTAGAATATGAAAGGTGCTGTCTCATGTCTTCTTTTCCAGATTGGGATCTCCTTAAATGCCAGGATTTAGGTATGTCTTGCACTGCTGGGAGTGATGATGAGCCAGTGTGCAAGCTCAGGTGTTGGGGGGTTTTTTGTGATGGGAGAATAATTAAGAGCATAGGGAATATAGAGTAAAGGCAAGCTGCACAGCCTGTAGCTGGTTTGTCTCAGGATGCCATGGGACCTGATAGGGTTGAGGAATGTGCTTACTCGAGTAGCTTCCAGAGACTGGATTTTGAGCTGAAGTTTTAAGCAAAAATCTATCTTGTACCAAAAAATGCTGTTGGAAGAGATAAAAAGGACAAGTCTTTCTTGTGTATTTTCATGGAACTAAGTTGTTCTGTTTTATTAGAAACAGAAGTCGATTTACTAACTTCTAGGAACTGTATGATAAACAATTTATAAATAGACCATAAAGTTCAATGAAATACAAATAAAGTATTGGAAGTCATGAGCTGACTACCAAAACCCTGGTATGTTTATATTTATCTGGTGCCTGGGCAGCTATATTCAGGAAACTTCTCCAGATCCACATAAAGTGAAGTGTCCTGAAAGCCCACCTAGAGCAGCAGCTTCTGGAGTCTTGGTTGTTTTGCTTCCGGTGGTTGCAGTTGTCTTTTCCCAAAATCTTGGGACAGTAGGATGGAAATGTTTTGCAGGATACCTAAGTTACCAACATAAGGCCAGGTGCATATGTCAGCTGCAGAATGGGAGTGGTTGAGCCTGTATTTAAAATATTAGAGGTGGTGTGCTGAAACCTCATCCTAATTAGCTGCAGGATGAGGGAGCTGAAACTTGGTTTCATATAGCCAGCACAAAGTAACTACTTGCTGAATTATATATATGTATATAGTAACTTTCTGAAATGAGCATACAGAATCCTGGGCCTTGTCAAAAAACAGCATTGGACTTCTGGTGAATGTTTGCCACTTTATTTTGAGTCCAGTTGGGCTCTGAGGCAATACTGCCTCTTTGTGCAATGACAGTGTTTGCCCTGTCTAATGGCTGTTACCTTTCAAGTTCTGGAAACTACATTTTTGCACCAATACTTGATCTGTTGCAGAGCTCGTATGAATGTTCTTCAGCTGTAGCCAAAGGATGATTTTCTTTTTGTTAAAAAGTAAGTCTCAATGCTGAATATTGACCCCCTTGGATGGTAAAATCCAGCAGCACTAGTTTTGGAAATAGCATTAACAATATGGGAGGCCCAAACTAATGGCAGTAGCATATTGTGCAAGTAGTGCCATTTAGGCAAACAGAAGCTGTTTAACACTGCATTTTGGCAGCTGGGTGAGTTGGAGCTGTCTAAATTCATAGGCAAGTAAGTTCAATTGCAGTGAGTGCTATCATTTCTGCTATACTGACTCCCAGCTCCCAATAGGACATCCCGAAAGTGTGACTGCAACAGTTTCTTCAGGTGCTCCTTCCTTGGAAGAGGCAGAGAAAGGATGGTCTTAGTTTGTGGAAATGTACATAGATACAGCAATCAGCTGTCATCCTTTAATGTCTTCTTTCACAAACTGAAACACAGGAGGCCTGTCTGAACATCAGGAAGCACCTTTTCACTGTCATGGTGACCGAGCACTTTTACAGCTTGACCAGGAAGGTTGTGAAGTCTCCATACTTGAAGATATCCAAAAGCTGCCTGGATACAGTTCTGGGCAGCCTGCTCTTAGTGGCCCTTCTTGAGCATGGGGTTGGACCAGATGACGTCTGGAGTTCCTTTCCAACCTGAACCATTCTGTGGTTCTGTAACTCTTTTCCTCACTTTATATGCAGAAAACTCTTTTACCTTTCCTTCTCTCTTCTCCCTGTTCACAGTTTCTTCTTGCTACTCATTGTCACATGAATTATCCTTTCATTAATAAAGCAGAGGGGGAGAAGAGTTATAGAAGATCAATATTAATCTGAATAAATGTAATGTAAAGCATATAGTGATCATCTTTGACTCTAGTGTGTTACTTAGCTTGAGTTGAGGCTTGAATGTTTAAAAAAAATGAATCCCTTCAGAAGCATGTTCTTGCTTTGACCTCCGTAAGTAGTGAAGTACAGTATTAAGTATGTATTTAATGCAGAGGAATTCTCATTTTCCTAGTGACTCTTAATCTCCTAAAAGTGTGGGTTTTGCTCTTAAGTTATGGCTGGTCCCAAGGAAGCAACTGAAGCTCAGAGATTTCTTTTGCATAAGGCCTTCCCAGTGCAGTGATGTTAATAGGCTGACAAAATATTCCTAGTGTGATTGCAGCTCTTAACCAAATGGCACCAATGCCAGTGAGACTTGCTCCTTGCCCCTTCACCAAGGAAAAGGAGCTGTGCTGAGATGGGGGAAAGTGTGGCAAACCACACATCCATACAGAGCTTGAGGGCTTGCTGCAGTGGAAGATGTTGGGTAGATATGAGGGCTTCAAATAGTAAAGAATATCTGCTTGGCTGCCCTGACTCCTTTTCAAGGTTGCTCATGTTTAGTCTTCAGGGAGTTGCATCACTGTATCCCCCACACGGCCATCAAGGCAAGAAACTGATAGTGTAGAGCAAGGCTTGGGGAAAAGGTGCATTTCACACTATGAGAGTTGTGAAACTCTCATAGTCCTTGCCTCGAAGAGCAAGTATGCTGGGGAATATTTACTTTGCTGCTGCCACGTAACCTACTACACTCTCCTGTAGGTATGGCTTGAGGGATCAGGAGGAGGAAGGAGATGTAGATACATCTGGGAAGAGAAGAAAAAAGGGAAGAGGACAAGGCAGAGGGTGGTGGGTGGAAGAGGGTATGGAAATTGCCGAAGGAGCAAGATTTAGGCTCTGCTGTAAAGTTTGATATCCATGTGACCATGACTTGGTAAGTGCTTTTCTAGATGTTGAACTGCTGGACTCTACATTGACCAAACTAATTTGGGAGCCTTATGTACACTCACACTGTGTGAGAGGAGCTTGTGTCTCTTGAGATATTTTAATAAGTACCTGAAACATAATGTTCATAAAGTACTATAATTATGTAGTATGGGACTTAAATTTAAGTTGTGCATTAATTTGAAAATAAATGTGGGCTTCAGATTCTGGGTTCTTGTGGCTTATATAAATCCTTTAGTTCAAATATGTTAGCTAACCCAATGAGGACCTGCAGTACTCAAACAATTGTTGGCAAACAAACTGTAATTAACTATCTCTTTAGAGAGAAGAAGGAGGTGCTATAGAACCCTGACAAGAAAGAGGAACTGTGCTTAAGCATTGCGCAGTAAAAAATACAATACCAGTGGAGTCCTAAACAAGGACGGAAGGCTCGCAAGTTCTCCACAGTAAAAGTTTCAGACAACATCATTGTTAAGGAAATAAACGTATGACAACAGCTTTGATTTCCAGCCTCATGTGTTCTCAGCCAGTCAAATCCAAACCAGAACTGAAAAGCAAGGAATAGCGCACGGAGACAAAGCTCAGTGTTCAAGGAGAGATCACTCCTGAAAGAGAGGAGAAAGCAGGCCCAAGCCTGAAGGAGGGTGCTTCTCTCATAAAAGGCTTTTTCAAAAATACTCTAAAATAACCTCTTCATTTTATGTTCAGTTGTGGGCTTATGTACTGGCTGGTTTGTTGAAATATTAATCTTGTAGTTTCATTAAACACAATGCATTCCATGTGGGTTTGATTAAGAAGCAAGAATAAAAATACAATGAAAATTGAATTCTGTCTTTAAAATACTTCATTACTCAAATTGTATGTTCTTGGCTTAATGTTGAACATCCAATTCTGGATTGGTTCACTTGTCTGAACCATATTGTTTAAATTTTGGTGTTAAATATAATCATAGTTGGGATCAAGCAAACAAAATGAGAATATGTAAAGGCAACCTTTAGTGTTTGGATATAGATGAAGAAAGGGCATGGGCAGCATAGCTCTGAGCCTTTGGTCACAGCATTAAGTGCTGAGATACTTTCTTCAGCATTATATGGACCACTTGCCATGTATGGTGAGCAGCATGAAGGGTGGTGGAAGCAGGGAAAGCTTGTGGTGCAGGCCTGTTGGTCTTTGTCTCAGTGCTTTGAAGTCTTTTCGTTTAAATTATGTTAAATTGACATCTTGTTTTAAGGGTAATGTTAAAATGCTGAGTTTTTGTATAACCGCATTTGCTCTCTGCATGAAAGGAGGCTATAGCGAGGTGGGGGTCAGTCTCCTCTCCCAAGTAACAAGAGACAGGACAAAAGGAAATGGCCTCAAGTTGTGCCAGGGGAGGTTTAGATTGGATATTAGGAAAAAATCCTTCACCAAGAGGGCTGTCAGTCATTGGAACAGGCTGCCCAGAGAAGTGGTAGGGTTGCCAAGATGTGTAGATGTGGTGCTTGGGGACATGGTTTAGTGGTGGACTTGGAAGTGCTGGATTAACAGTTGGACTTGATGATCTCAAAGGTCTTTTCTAACTTAAATAATTCTATTATTCTATGAAGTTCACTTCTGATGTACAAAGGCAGATATACTGTTAGCAGTCACTGTTTCAGTGTATGAGACAGTAAGTAGAAGTACTGCTAGCTGTGAAAAACTTCCAAGGAAATGTTGTTTTTTCATCACATTCAAAGTTATTGAATGTGAAAAGAAACCTAATAAAATACTCTGAACTACAAATGGATTTTACAGTCTCCAGACTGAAATTATTTCTCTGCACTAAGAATAAAAAACATTTGTGAGAGGACTTGCTGTTGGATCATGCTCTGCCAAATTGATGCTATTTATTCTGCTTCATAAACTGTTATTTTGGGGTGGAAAAAAGTTGAATGATACATGATTATCTAAATATATGCATGTAAACATATATATAAACATATATATATATATAAGCAATTATGGTTTTAGATTTTGATGTTTTTGAAGTTTTTTCAAGTGCATGTTATACATAAGGGATCCTTTGAACGTAGATTTTGCATAGCCAAAAGGTACTTCAATGCAGACATTAATATGTCTGCTTTTTTGAGGTAAGATTTGATTAAACCACAGTTAACAAGAGGTTGCATGCAGGGGAGGCAACCTCCATACATGTGTAGCACTGGGCAAAGGATGGCAATGCTGCCAGCTTGGGGAATTCCTTTTGAGCAGTGAACACTTGCAGCAAAATATCCATCTAGTCCAGGGCACTGTATTCCCTTGAGAAAAAGGGAGGGGAAAAATGGGAAAGAATTAAAGGATGTTTTCACAAGCATAGGGGAACTTCTCATGACTTACGCTGTGTAGAATTTGGGAGGTAAGTAAGGTTAATACTGTGAACTGGTGCAATAGCAGGAAAACCCAAGAGTGTATTTACCATCTAGTTGATGGAGGTTTGTTTTTAATTGCATAAACATTTTCATCAAATGGGGAGTAGGAGTTAAATATAGAAGAAGAAACATACAAAGGACATTTTGGGAGAAAGGCATGCAGCTAGTATCAGAGTTTGGGAGATGCAGTTTGGCTGTGATGTCTCCAGCAGAACTGGTTTTGGAGAGAGTATTTGTATTTCCATTTGGCCCAATCTAGCAGTTTTTTGCAGGGAAGGGCTATACCACTGTTGCATGAATATCCTAAGTGATAGAACTGGGGGACAACAGGAGATGAGTAGAGGCTCTGAACAGGTTTGGATATAACTGCTAAATATAAATTAAAGGATGATAGGGTCTTGTTCAACCAAAACAAGTGGGTTAGAAGCTGGGTACTGTGGAGACAGGGAGGAAGTGTGGTGGTTGGAGATCTGGCACTCAGGGAGGTGATACAAAGCCTCTGAGAACAGAAGAGTATGTAAGGAAGTTCATGTCTGATGTGGCTGTTTGAATCATCAATTGCCAAGCTAGGCTGTGAAGATGCCAAGTATTTGTGGGAGCCAGATCTTAACAAAATGAGTGAGGAGCTGAGGGCATTTGTTAATAAAGACACAGTTATGGTACATGATGGTGAAAAGCACAAAATACATCCCAGCCAGAGGGATTGGAGTGTTCTTTGTGATAAAACTGTCAAAATTGGAGCCTGGTGGTTTAGGTGGTAACAGAAACATAGTGCTGATATGTTCAAACAGAAAAGCAACTTTGCCTTTAATCCATAAAATTTCATGCCTATTCATGAACCAACATTATCTGTAGCTTGGTGTAACTCATTCTTCATGCTCACCTAAATGAACTGGAAAATGCTACTTCTAAAATTGACAAGTACATGATGTGCAGGTTGAATATAACTGGAGAGAGACTTACTGTTGCAAATGTACTCTCTGGAATATTTAACACAAGTGCTGTGGAGCAAAATCTGGACCTAAATTACATGCCTACAATTCTCTCTCAGACCTCATACCCTATGTTTTAGGGGTGACACAGCACAGGCAGCAAGCTGGGCTGCAGCTCTGGAGCAGGTCTTACAGGTGACAAATAAGGCTGCCACTAGTAGGATGCATTGGTAGTGTATTGCTTGCCTGCAGCACTTCAAATGGGAGTGTCTTTGGACTTGTTGGGATTTCTTTCAAAGCCATTATAATGGCCATCCCCACAGCATTATAAAGGAATGCTTGAAGAGTGAGGAAAGTTATTTAGGGGGTGACAAACCTAAGAAGGGCTGGAGGCAGTTTATACTGACTTAAAGTGAAGAAATAACTGATTGCACAAGCTGCAAAAACAAGTGAGTTTCTGTGCTTGATCTGTGTCCAAGGCTTCTGCTGAAGATGTGGACAGTCCATTGTGTATTAACAGTCATGCACAGTCTTAAGTGTTTGTGTAGGCTCATAATTAGCATCATCCAGCCTTCTCCTGATAGATCTTGTTTGATGTTTTTATTCCTGCTTTGCACTCAAGTGTCAGACCTGCTCCTGCAGTAGCCCTCTCTTTTAAAGGCACTGCTCCTCTTGCTCTGCTGAAGCACTGATGTGCAACGCCAACAGGAGCTACTTATTGGGTCTTGGAGCTGGTGACTGGGTAAAGTTGGTGCCTAGGAAAAAGGCACCTTTGAAGGCATTTGAATAAGGAACTGCAAAACTAGTGATATGCATCTTGTTACATCTATATATAGTGTTGTAGCCTATTTAAAGTTGTTACAGTTTTTGCTTTTCAATGGCCATAGTCCCCATTCAAAAGTGCAGAATGTTAAACACGATCTATTTTAATGTGAACACCAGAGGAAAAAGCAGAGCAGGCACCACAGGGGTTAAAGTGCTCACTAGCTGGAAAATAAAGGAATGATAACAGGTAACAGCCAAATACAAAATGACTGGTTTTGGCCTGCAGTGTTTCAGCAGAGAAAAATTTAGAAGGTGGGTGAGAAAGGCTCCCTGCTAAATAGTTGTGGTAACAAGACAGTTCTGCACATGGCCGTGGGCAAGATCGGCACCAATAATCTTACCAGTCTTGAATTTGTGTGTCATGCTGTCCCTAATGAGTAAATCCCTCGATATACCAGAGATGTTTATTGCTGATACATCTCATAATTTTCTTAGCATTGCTTCTCAAAATAATTTTATAGGAGAACAGAACAAAAATCTATCTTTTTACTTCAGCACTTTCAAAACAAAGAGGTGTCTGCATAGTGTCGCAAGTGTTCAGTTACTCAAACCCAATCCTCCCTATGTTTACTTAATTTCTTATTCCAGTGTTTGAATCAGTACAGCTCTGCCAAGAATAGATGAATCAAGGAGTTATTCTGTGAAAGAAAGGGTCAAACCTGTCTGTCTTTTTCAAGGAGATACTAGACTACAAATGGGTTATGAAACATTACTTAAGCCATTACTAACCACAGCCTAGCAAAAGGGGAACAATAAAATCTCAGAGTCCCTGAATTTGAACTGTGCAATCAGAAAAGTTTCTTAATGGTGGAGTTGCACAGAAGACAAAAGAAACCCCAGCACTGATGAGTTTGCTGGAAAATAGAATGATCAATTAGAAGGATTTTGCTGACATAGTTCAGAGTTACAGGGTTCATTGCCCCCCCCTTCCCCCCTGCCTTAAAAAAAAAAAAAAAAAAAATTTACATTATCTCAAAACCTAAACTGGATAGAAATACATACCTGAGGTTCTAGGTTTAAAAATAAAACCACAACCCCATAATCTCAATTCTTTCGTAGAAGGTTTTATTCCCATTTGAAAGCTGCTAAACAAAACAAAAGGAAAAAACCACACTTCACATTCCAAAAGAAATGATTCTTCAGCTTTAAATATAAAGATCCTTAGCTTTAGTTATTTGTAGTATGAGCATTATTCATCTCAGCTCATGCACCAGAATATTTATAACTCAGAGCAGGAGAAGTGAAAGACATCAGATGTAGAGAAATATTTCCTTCCTCAGTGTTAGGAGGAATTTGGCTGCTTCTGTTCATTAGTGAAGGTTGTGCAGCAATGCTCTGCAATAAGTGATGTTGTGGCAGCTTGATGGTTGGTTTTGTATGATGTAATAAGGGCCACCCTGCAAAACCAGCCTTTGTTTAAATGCCAGTCAAACAGTAGAGGAAACTGATCCCAGCGCAGGAGCAAACTGCTTTTTCAACCACTTTAGTTTCTGATGCAGCTCAAAGCAGAAAAAATATACATTGTGAGTGAATGACACTACTGTACCAAGGCCCTTACTCAGATGTCCAAACACCGTGCACACCTTTGAAAATTCATTCTGCCCCAGATCTGTTGATGTGCAACACCCCCTTTGGAGCTTACAGTCATCCTAATGGGAGCAGGGTAGGAACAACAGCAAACAGTGGACAATGTATTTTCAAAACTGAACCAGAAAACAAAATAAATGTGCTCATTCTCAAGAGCTCTATATACATATGTAATAGTATGATCCTACTTTGGGGAGGGTTTGTTTATTTTTTCACCTTAAAAAGGTAACAAAGTGATGAACACAATAAACTGTTTGAAACACAGAGGACAGCTGAAACTCAAATCTCAAAAGACAATTCCCAGGACTGAGAGTCCATTACCATTAATTCTGTTCATCTGCTCTGTTACTTCTTGCATCATTTGTTTTTCAGTCCTTTCATTGATGGATATCTGTTGAACTGAGAAAAATCCACTCCATATTGGTGGTAATAATAATAACAACAATAACAATAACAATAATAATAATAATAATAATTATTATAATAATAATAATTTTTTTTTTTAATCTGCAAGACTGATAAGTTGTACCCTAGTCCTGCAGCAGTGGTACCAGCAGGCCAGTAGGGTGTGTTCCCTGCCAAAGTCACAAACTGTCTGTGGCAATGATCACAATTTTGTCATGTGCTTATGCAGTGGTAAGTAACGAAGGCTTCCTAGTGCTGCCATAGAAATAACACCACCAGATACTAGGAGTAATAATGAACTCTGAAAATTAAAATGGCCATCTTCAAACCCAGCTATCCTTGGCATTAAGCCACTAATCCCTATCAACCTGGCTTTATTTCGTGGTCAACCACCAATAAGTGTATTAAGTGAACATTAGATGTTATTAAGCTCATTACACAACTGATGAAGTGCCACTTCTCCTCACACTAATTGAGGAGGGACTGCTTTTTCTATTGAAGTGAACGATCACAATTACAAGTGTTACTTTATTACCAATGGCAATATGCTGTAGGACGCGGGGTTTTTTCTCTCTCTGAGAAACCCCAGCAGAGTTGCTCAGGGAGGAATGACGTGAAGCCAGGGTGGCCTGTCAGGTGTCATGCCGACTCCCTCCACCAGCTCTTGCAGAAGCTGATCAAGATCCTTCAGCAAGTCGTATTGAAATATGTGAAACTTGTGGGTCTGGCATTAATTCTGTGCATCCACTTATTCCACAGACCAGGAGCTGGGGTGTATGGACCAGGCACGATCAGTACCCTGGTTCAGCTGGGCTGGAGCATCAGTGGGACAAAGACCAGGCCTGGCCTTCAGTACAGAGCTAGCTTCAAAGGCCGTGATGGTCATCAGGATCCATCAGCAAAGGAGGGTACTGGACTCCAGCTGCTCAGCCGTCCCCACTTCACAAAGCTAAGAATACCATCCCACCTCTCCCTCCCACCCAGCCACTAGCAAAACCCCCTCCTCGTATACCTGACTGGCAAGACATACTTGAATTAACTTCCTTCTTTCAACAGTCTCTTGAGGGGATCAGATCCCTGAGGGGACTTTACCCCTTTGAATAATCCTTGTAACACTCGCTATTCCTCACCTCAAGGCCTATAAAAGTTACACTTTTTCAGTTCTTCTACTGAGCTGCTTCTGTTTCATAAAAAACCATGTTCTTCCCTACAGTGTAGAAATCCTCCCAGTAATTCTAGCCACTTGGCACTGAGAACAAAAGCTGATTTAAATATGCACTGATATTGGTAAGCAGAGAGCTAAGAACCAGCCTGCTGAAGCTGCAGAGAAAGACAACATCGGAGCTGATGTTCTCCTTATCTGGAAATGTCAACACTTGATAGGAATCATTTGAGGCACTTGAAACTGGTTCCATTTTGCAGAAACTCAAATTAGCAACCCACAGAGCACAACACTGAAGCAAATGGCTGCTTTCCTTCCAAGCTCTCCAACATAATTTGTGGAGAAGATGCTTTGCTCCCTCAGGAGGTCAGACAGCATATTTTCCAATGAAACTCTAGAAATATGGGGAAAAAGAAAATCTGAGAAATCCTTTGCTAGTGCCAGTATTTTAACTGCATTCTCACATATATAGGCTACTGGTTTTTCTTCAGGGAGGAAAGCATTTAATTTAAAGGTCAGCCCTTATACTTTTCTGCGGTATGGGAGGACTGAATTTGAATGAACTTCAAATTTAATTCCAAATAATCTACTTTGAATGTGCTGTTAAGCTAGGAATTTCCTAGATATGACTAATAAATGTACAGGAAGAATTTCCTGGAAAAAACAATAACTAACTACACTCCTTTCTTTTCCTTACAAATTCAAAACACTTCATGGTGTTTTTACTACCTATGACACTTTGTATTTAAGATTTAATATTCTTCTTAAGAAGAGCTAATACGATGTGTTAACTTTTGTCCATTTTATCTCATTAACCCTCAGTTTGGGGGAAGAAAAAAATTGAACAACCTTTTGCATACTGTAAATGATATAATTCATCATGCCACTCATACGTGGTTGATGTGATTGCTATCATGCGTGCTGATTTAGGACACCGATCCATCATTTCCTATGTTCCAGGCTGGCAAGTGGCTCTGTGTTAACTCATTCCTCATATGTCCCAGGAATGTGCCCATCAGGAAAAATTCCCTGAATTCTGAGCTCGCTGAAGAGCTCAGAACCCATCTTTTCTTGAGAAAAAAGCATGTCTTAAATCTATGGACTGTGTGAACAAACATTGCATGAACACACAAAAAGCAACTCTATGTTTAATAAGGCAGAAAAAAGTTTAAAAATTGTGAATTCTATAAAGAATGGAACAAATATGCCCAGAATATCCAGAGATTTCAGTCAATTATCAGTTAACTGGAAATAATGGCTAAATTTCAGGAAGTGTGAAATATGATTCAATTTGTTTATGCCTCAGGTGTGGCACTTAACAACTTTTAACGATTACCTGGAAGCTTTGTAAACATTTTAAGAATCAGCCTGTCCTTTCTGCATGAAAAGAGCTAGATCCTCAGCTGCCACAAGATTTGTAACAGAAGAATGTCTGTAATTAAGCAACTTACATCAAATATAGGGGTTTTTTTTATGTCTGCTTTTTGGTATAACATCTGGTATTTTGAGACACTAACAGCCTACTCAGGGACCAGCCATCTCCAGCTGCTGGCAGAGCAGTTTCAATGCTTGGCCACAAGCTGGGCACATGGACAGCTTGGGCCATAGGTCACTGGAGGCTGGGGCAGCATCTGACAGAGTTATTACTGTGTGTATCCCTCTCTGGATACTCAAAACTCTTTGACCACCCCATAGAGGGGACACAACATTTATGCACATAGCCGAGGTCAACCCCAGACAGTTATTGCTGCTATCAGATTCCTTGAGGGTGTCTCTGCTTCCTTTCCCTGTTGGGGACCTTCCTCCCACAAAGGGATGAGGCTAACTTCTTTCCATGTCTCCAAAAAAACTATAGCAGTGAAGACCCTGCCTTGAACTCATGCCACCATCTCTGTTTGGAGAGCTCCTGGGTGCTCCTTCCCACTAGAATTCCAATCTGCTGCTGCTTTTTGAGATTAGCTGTAGAAAATCAGTTTTCACACAGCTTTGGTAGAATGTCCCTGTTCCCTATCTCTTCAGAGGGAGAGGTGAAGAAGCTGTAATGATATCACACACTGGCGTGGCCCAGCATAGTGGGTGCCACTCCCCTGCCTATGGGGCCGGGACTATGGAGGGTATGGCAGGGTTTGGGACTGGAGCTGGGTAAAATATATAACCATAAGGAGGTATTTGCATGGGAAAGAAAAATTATTTTGGGAGAGGGTATCCTGCAGCTAAGTTATCAGCCTGCATGGAGATGAGAGCTCCCACCAGAGATCATGGGTGCCTGGAGCCAGTCTGGATCATTTTAACTGAAAAATAGGCATATTCTGTAAAGTCTTCTTTTTTCTCCAAAATTCAATTCAGGCAAACTCTGGCTATTGAGAGCAGTTACTGCCTTCATATGAAGAGCTTTGCTTTTTTGAGATTAGTCCAACTTGATTAATTTCTTTCATCTGTGGGAAATGTAATTTCTGAATCACCCTTATTTTGGTCATTTATCAGATCTCAGCATCCTTACTATCTCGTAGTGTTGCTTTTATGGAAATACTGCCTAGAAAATGTTAGGCAAAATTAGCTAATCTCATCTAAATGCATTTGGCATAGGGCTTTGGTTTGAAGCAATTCTTAAAAACTACAGTTTTATTATGTAAATGGCCGATTTTTCATCTAGCTCTGCTAACTGGCTTGGTTATAAAAGAAGAAGTCGTCATGACCCCCTAAAACAAATCAGTAATGCAAAGTAATGAGTGCTAGCATGAAGCAGAACAGTTTTCTTTTCTGTTGGGGAAGAGAACTTCATGGAGGGCATCAGTCTGAGGCACTCGTTGCGCATCAGCGGAGGCCCATAGGAGCAGCGGCTGGAACAGGCCAGGAGTGCCACAGCAGCAGTACTGGGACCAGCAGATGTGATTCATGGCCCTCAGCCACCACCACGCTCGGGGGTGAAGGCTAAAAAAAAGAGACGGCTGAACCGCCTCGACAACGCTCTCAGTGTTTAAAGAGTGGGGAACAAACCATCAAAGGGGAATACTACAGACTTACCAGGATGAAAATACTCTTGTCTCTTGAGTCTTGGTGTATCTGTTGGAATATTTTGTAATCAATGCCCTGTATCTTTTACCTCTCTTTCCTGTTGTATTGGTAAGAAATATCCTGGTGTACCTGTGAGAATGGAAGGTGAGCACTTCAGGAGATTTTGAAGGAGGCATCCCTAAAAACACTTAGCAAGTCTGTTTGCTGGGGAAGAGAACTCCAGTCCTGGGAGCTAGGTTTCCTTGACCCACTTCTTTGCATTTGGAGAGAAGCTGGCGAAGGCAGATGACCATTCTGGCTGCGGGAATGAGAATGGGTGTGTGAGAACATAGCTGTGCTAGTGATGCATCCCAGTGAGGCATCCTTCATGCCATCTGCACTGTGGATGGGGGAAAAAACTGTCTGGTTCTAGTGCTGGCTTTTTCAGTGATGTGTTGAGCATAACAGGCATGGATGTTTATTTCCTTTTAGGAAAATTGATATCCTGAAGGCTTCTCTTTCCAAAATACAACACTGGAAATTATTCTCTAAACTTTGAGACATGATGTGTTATCACTTTCTTTTCAGGAGGTTTGAGAAACTGTTATTCCACGTCAGCATGAATCACTATTCTGCTTCTTTGGAAGGAATTTGCCACTGGTAACTGCAAAAAGAGACATTTAACAAGGCATTTAAGATAGAAGGACTATTGTCTAGACCATTTACATTTGTCTCAGGGAAGTCACATGAGGGACTGTGATGCTTCATCTGAAAAGCTTTGCGTATTGTAGTTGGAAGCATGTGGGTCAGAGGAAAAAAGTGTTAGAATTTGCTAGCTAAGGAAAAGCCTCATTTTACCAAACTCTCCATCTGGTGACCTTTCAACCCACACTTGTTAGCAGAGAGGATAGCTACTTATTTGCACACCGTTTCGTGCAAGCACAAAGCAAACCTGTCAGATAACTGCTGTACTCCTATTCTGCCCTGGTCAGGCAATTCAAACCTTGCTATCATGTGTAGATGGGGCACTTGGGCACATGGTTTAATGGTGGACTTGACAGTGCTGAGTTAATGGTTGGACTCAATCTTAAAGGCATTTTCCAACCTAAATAACTTTATGATTCTGTGGCCTAGAAATCCTGAATTACCCAGTAATGAGATCAGCAGGCTTACATATTGTTCTCCAGTTATTCAACTGCTAAATGTCCCATCATCCACTCAGAGAACAAAGCCAAGACACCTTGCCTGATGATATATTATAAAATAATGAATTATTGCCATGAGCAGTCTGTTAGCCACATAGGTGGGGTTGCTGGATGATGTGAACCTCAACAGGAGCCATCAATGTGTATTTGCAGCCCAGAAAGCCACCTGTACCCTGGGCTGCATCAAAAGCAGCTTGGCCAGCAGGTCAAGGAATGTGATTATCCTCTTCTTCTTTGCTCTCATGAGACCACACCTGGAGTACTGCATCCAGGTCTGGAGTCCTCGACACAGAAAAGACAGAGACTTGCTTGGAGCAAGCCCAGAGGAGGGCTACAAAGATGATTAGAGGGTAAATATCTTATAATAATATAAATTACTCCATAGGCTTTGAAAGGATTTGGTAAACATGAGAGGCAGCTCTTGGTTCAACAGAAACTTCCTTGACTAACTTGGAAGAAAATGCTGAAAGATGAGTGCTTTTCAGTCTCACTTGGGTACATTTAATTTTTGGAGAAGCTACCTGTGGGCAAGGCAGAAGGGCTGTGTCCTAAGATCTAGATCTCAAGGATACATTTTTCTTTGTTTATCCTGGCTATTCTGTCTCATCTCTTGGTCTCTTAATATCAGGTCCCCTCAGCACTGATTGCCACTGGTTTGGTACTCTGCACCTCTTCTTCTTTAGCTGAATTCAAATTCACACAAACACATCTCTTGGGACAGTCTCAAGTAGCTGTTCTAGAGTAACACTCTTCTGTCCCAGTCGCTTATGTGCTATCCAGAGATCAAAAACTCTACATTTGTTTTCCACCTGAGCCACCTTGTGGGCCCTTTTTCTATAGCAAAAGTGTTACTTTTAAGAGGAAAGATACCATTCACAGTGTATGGTTCAGAGCATTGTAGTGGAAACTGATGGAGAAAATAGCAGTACTGTGGGACTTGACTCATCACTGCTTATCACTAGGCTCTTCAATGACCTCTCTGAAATGAATTAACTTGTTTGGATGTAGTTCCCAGCATACCAACAGCTCCACACAAAAAAACCCAAGGAGTCATGTCCAGACATGGATGTGGACGTGAACCAAACATGGCTATGGCAACAGAATTGATCCCTTGATTATTGTCCCTGATACTGTCAGGACTCTAAAATACATTCAGCCAAGTTCACCAAGAGATTTTTTTGACACTGCTCTCACAGGGGAAAGATATCTGGGAATTCATTAAGTTAGGTTTAACATTACCTCCCAACCCCTCACAGAGAAGCCTTTCTATCCCTGGAGGTGGGAATCATCTGTCAGGGTGCTCTCTTTCTTATTAGGCAAAGTATCTTGAATGGTGCCCCAGGGGGCAATAGTGCTGGAGAAACTTAAGCCACTGAAAATGCAGTGGGTCCATGTGAAGTGGTTTCCATAGAATCAGAGAATGGTTTGTTTCAGAAGGGACCTTCAAAGATCACCTAGTCCAACGCCCCTGCTGTGGGTAGGGACATCTGTCACTGTAGCAGCTTGCTCAAAGACCTGTCCAACCTGGCCTTGAGCACTTCCATGGATGGTACTCCACAATTTCTTTTGCAACGGAAAGGAAGTGTTCAACAGAGAGAGGTTTCTGTGCCATTCACAATCAGCCAGCTGAGGCTTTGTTATACTTTTTTCAAGCACAGATCGTTCAGATGCTTCTAGACTCCATCCTTGCTTTTTTGAATCACTTATGGCAAAAATTAGGATGAACAACAATGCCAGCCTCCAGAAGCCAACATGGTGTGCTCCTGTTTGGGCACAGGACCCTCTGATCTGCTGGTACCACATCTCTGGCTCCTCTGAAAGGGAAAATGCAGCAAAGAAGATATTCTTGGTGATGCTTTCCCACATAAAGTGGGGTTGTTGTTCCGAGGGCTCCTTCTCAGGGACAAAGGTCTTGGCAGCAGCCATGCTGCTCCAGAGGTGAGGGAGATGCTCTGAACCCACAAATATGATCACAGAGTGTTTGACTGCACAGTCAAAGGTGAGGCACCATAAAAATGTTCCTACTGTGCTGCATCTGAAGTGTGCCAAACCCAGCCAGTGAGGGGTGGGATCTCCAAAGGTTTATTTAATAAATTTCTGGATGGGCTGTTGAACAGGTGGGTGGGGAGGTCTGAGCATTGCTGGCCATGCCAGTGGCATGATGGCAGCACTGCTGATCAGTATTTCCAGTGATGAGGAGCAAAGTGCTCACTATAACCCATGTCAAGGAGGGGTTAACACTCAGCTTGCTGTGCTTTGGTGTTGAATCCAGCAGTTGGCAGTTTCCAGCCTTTGCTTGAGGAATTTATCAACGTGAAAATGAACAACTGTCGTGTTTTCTATTTCTTTTGCAGGACCGCTGGGCAGATTTCTCAATTCTTCCAGCTCTGTGGCAGAGATAACTATTCAGTGGGATTGTCCTTTTCTTCCTTTCCTTCCTACCATTCATTTTTCCTCTCCAGACCAGGACACCTGGAGGCAGCATCTTCCTGATGCCCATGGAGAAAGCCACCAACTCAAAACCTATTTACATGAATGTACACCATCACATGGAAGTTTATTTCTCTATCAGAATAATAAATTGGGGTTTTTTCTCCACTCAGATTAAAGGTAACATAAAAAGTGTTTTATCTGCTCTGGGCTGTGCTTTGGGTTTCTGGGTTGTTCCATCAGCATCTGCTGATAGTGCTAAGCCCTGAAATGTGAAAACCACTACTTTGGCTGTCACATTACCAATGCAGTGATTATTTTTGTGATGCCTGCACAACACACACAGCAAATACATGCATAATTTTAACAGGCTTCTTTATGGGGCCAAAACTTTGGTTTATATTGAAGCAATTCTGAAATAGCATCTTTGTCTGCCTGGCACTGGTTGCCTGCCCATAGCTAAGATCAGGCTTTGCTCCATACCCTGAAAAATTTTGGATTTCAAATTAATTCGTGCCTTTTAAAAAACACAAAGGCCCACAAATATTCCAGGCAAAACTTCAGATTATTGCCCAGTGAGACAATAAGCTGTAAGTGCTCTGACCTTACAGTATCGCTAAATTATTGTGTTCCTGAACAATACTGCATTGTGGAAACAAAAAGCACTAGTTGCAGCCTTCTGTTATCAATCAGCCAGCAGCACAGCAATAAAGTTATTTAACTCTCAGAAGCACACAAATCAGTACCACTAGGTATGGAGCAGAAATGGACAGCCAGACCTTGATGTTTAATGAATTCAAAATTACTCTTAGTTCATAAATGGCTGACTTAAGCAGTGTGAGCGACAGCACATGACAATTGTGAGTATCCGTATTTCCCAAAACCTAAAAGAGGCATCTTAAACCACAGCAAGTCAGGGAGAGCACAACAGCTTGGCAATTGGAACTGCTTGGTATTTTTAAAAGTAGTTTTCAATTTCTAGCTGATGTCACTAGCTGAAATGAATAGGGTCCATGCAATTGTGGCACATAGTCTGTGTTCCTAAGGCTTGGGCCTCAGCCTTTTCAATTAATTCAATTATGTCTTAAAGTCCTACTGAATCAATCTGGGGTTGGTTTTTAGATATGCTTATTTAATTTGTACTTCTCTTTTTATTTTTGCACAGACACTTCTTGACCTCCAATCCTCCCTACCTGCTTTAGGGAAGGATGTTTATGGTTTGTTTGGGGGTTTTTCTGCTGGTTTTTTGGGGTGGGCTTTTTTGCTTTTCGTTTGTTTGGTTTGGTTTAGTTTTGTTGTTGCCTTTTTGGCTTTATTTGGTTTTGTTTGGGTTTTTGATGCTTTTTGCTTTTAATTCTGTCATGGGAAGGAGTTAGGGAGGAATGTACGCAGAGGGATGTGCGGGCGTATGGCTACACCTGTGGTGTGGGCACTCCCACGTACAGGCTCTCGGGCGTACAGGCGCTCGCAGGAGCAGGTACAGGCGCGCATTTACTCCCAGTCACGGGCGTCCGGAGGACGAGGAACTCAACCGGCTGCGCGGTCGCGGAGCGTCCCCTGCTGCCCATCCGCCGCCACGACGCTGGGCCGGCGGGACACCTGGGCTCCTTGGGATAGGGACACCTGGGGTCCCTGGGATAGGGATACCTGTGATCCTTGGGATAGGGACACCTGGGGTCCCTGGGATAGGTACACCTGTGATCCTTGGGACATGGACACCTGGGGTCCTCGGGATAGGGACACCTGGGGTCCCTGGGACGTGGACATCTGGAGTCTTTGGGACATGGACACCTGGGGTCCTTGGGATGGGGACACCTGGGGTTCTTGGAACATGGACACCTGGGATCCTTGGGATAGGGATACCTGGGGTCCCTGGGACGTGGACATCTGGAGTCCTTGGGATATGGACACCTGGGGTCCTTGGGACATGGAGACCTGGGGTCCCTGGGACACGGACACCTGGGATCCTTGGGACATGGACACCTGGGATCCTTGGGATAGGGACACCTGCAGTCCTTGGGATTGGGATACTTGGGGTCCTTGGGATAGGGACACCTGGGATCCTAGGGATTGGGATACCTGGGGTCCTTGGGACACGGACACCTGGGGTCCTTGGGACAGGTCTCACACCTGCTTTTGTGGGAAGCATGTCCCAGGTACCCACCCGACCAGCTGGAATTTTCCCGAAAGCTCACCACATGTGCCTGGTAAAAACTCTGTTGTCTGAAATGAGCACATGGGACCTCACAGTACCTCCAGGGGAAGGCTAGCCTGATGTCCTTCCTGCAGGTAGGGAGGAGCCACAGGCCTCACAGCCAGGGAACTGTCCCCCTGGTAGAAGCATCTTTCAGTTTGGGCTGAAAACCAGATGACCTAAAGCCCAGAGTTTCCACTGAACAAGAATCGTGCTTTCTGGCCACCTCTCTCCAGTCTGACCCATATGCCCCTGTTTTCCCAGCAGAGCATATTCCCTTCTACTGTATGAGGGAAGTGTGTGGCACTGAATAGCAGCATTGCCCATGATATATAATGATAAAAAAGAAGTTTCCTCAGAGGTTCACAGGTCTTCTTGTCATTTCTCTGCCACAGCAAGTGAAAGGGATTTGTAATTGTGCATATTTTGAAAAGATGAGATGAAATATTCCTGCAGCTGAAGTTATACCTATGCAGAGCTGACTGTGGGAGCTGAGACCTAACACCCCTACCCTAATTATTTGGGCATGAGCACATCAGAGTAATCTGGAGCCAAGGCAAGAGGAGGTGGCTAAACTGTCCACATCATCCAGATTAGTCAGGGACCAATGCCAAATAGTCTCACCTACCCTTAAATAAGTACACAACTGGTCAGTGGGCAGGATGAAAAGCTTGTGTCGTGATGTGCAGTGAGATTGAACCTCCCTCAAACCTGCTCTCCACCTTGACAGGGGCGGGGTGAAGGTTATGTTGCCTTTGAGCCCAAGGTTGATCTTTTGGCCTTCTGGCCAATGCAGAAATTCTCTGCTACCTGTTTAAGGCATGCTGTGACCTGGCCTCATTCTAGGATTGCCAGGTAGTCTGGATTATAAAGGATATCTTATATTATATTTGCGTTAGAAGTCCTGCGTTAAAAGTTTATGAGTAATGGACTTACTTCCTTGGATGTTTGCTGCATCCACTGCTTGTCTGACAACCCAAAAACTGTAAGTCCAGAGACACAGCTGTTGCACACAAGCAAATAAATAATTTACTATATTTACTATAAAATTATCCTCCATGCGCAGTGAGGTGCAGCTCACTGCACGAATGCAACTCATCAGAGAATATCCCGAATTTTGATAAACAAAATGTACCAGCCCTGCCTAATGTGCAGCCCTTTTTCTGCAAAAGTAAATATCCTGCCATGGGCTGCTGGCTTATAAATCATGGGTTTTATTTCTCCATTGCAGGAATGTACTGCAGATTTATAAAACATTTAAGACCCTGTGGTTAATGTTTCATCTGTTCATGAATATCCTGAGGGACCAAACTATTGTTTAATCTTCTACAAAAATAACCATGATTTATACAAAGTTGTTTGAAACATATTTCTTTTATTAGCAATTCCATTGAATGCCAAAACCAGAACCTAGATTTATCTACCATTCATGCTACCTGTATAATATACAATGCTGTGTGCATTAAGTAAGGAAAAAAGTAAATATTGCCCCTCTTGAGTGAAGGTCTACAGGCAGATAACTTAATTTTTAAGGTGATTTGGATCTAGATCAACATCCAGCAGCCATATGAATTAATAGAGCCCTGAGTGTGCTACAGATCTGAAGCACTCCTTGTCTGTAAAGTGACTTTGCAAGTCAAAATCAAATGCCATGAAAAAATGAGTTTTGTTTGCCTTGTCTGGCTGCCAGTGTGCTGCTTGGATTTCCTCATGCGGTTCAGGCTGGACACAAGGGACACTAAAATCACCAACTTTTGAAAAACCGACATAGAAAAACAAGATTTAAAGTGGGAATCCAAATTAGAACCTGCTGCAATTGTAGAAGTTCTGAAAAGGTCTGTAAAAATGCGGTGACCAAGGGGCTTGTGTGTTATCAGGTGTCACAGACTCCATTTCCTTGAAGTTACTGGAGAAAACATTCTTTCTCTCTGACCCACAGACTCTGAAGGCAACATGTCATTTTGCATCGTGCTACATGTCCAGTCATTTACAGGCTTAGCAGCCTTGAGGCCACCCTCCACCTGGAACCAGCCCATTCCTACCAGCAGGACGGGCCCCAGGTCCCATCCTGATCTCAATCAGCACTCAGGAGGAAGAAATAACAGGAAAAAAAATGGGGTTCAACATCAACACCTGGGATGATGCATACGAGCAAGGAAGGCAGCGATAAATATTTTTATTTAGTCACTTCTCAAGGGGCACATTAAAGGAGGAAGTGTGTTTGTTATTCCCAGTCAGAAACAGCAGTGGAGCTTGGGGGCTGAGGTTGAAAGTGCATGTCAGTAATTCAGTGTAGAATATATTATAGGGATTTGGTGTAATTATCAAAAGCAAAACAAAGAAATGAAAAAAAATCCTGCTCTCAAATTACTTTTGGTCAGAAAGTTTTTGTTTTTTTTTTTTTTAATTTGAAAACCAGAAGCAGAGTCTCAGGTTTGCACCTCTGCACCTTCAGTTTTCAAGCCTGTCTGAGAACTTCAGAGTTTTCTACACAAAGAAAGCAAGATATAAGGAAAAAGAAGTTAAACTGAAAACTGTTTTCTCTAAGAACACTAACTTAGTTAATAATTACAGGAAGTTCAGAATTAAAATTACAATTTAACAAGTTCTCACATACCATAGATAGGTTAAAACTTCAGAATGTTGCTAATCTGCTCACAAAACCAGAACTTGCCTCATGGAGACAGAGTAACAAGCATAAGAATGTAAACAGAGGATACTGGCATTTCTGATCATGTTGAACTAAAATATTCTCTTGCTTTTCAGTTCTATGTTAGTACAGGGAAGTACATGAATACAAAACTCATGTGCTTGAATTCTACCTGACTTAAGGATATATTATTTCATTCTCCATTCAAGACCAATGCTAAGTTGTAGTATCAGTAAGTGCAATTCAAAATGCGACATTCAGAATCAGTGTATGCAATTCTCATGACATCAAGGAGGGTAAAGATGGGCCTTGGGTTTCAAACCTCCTTTCACGAACACTATGGCTGTGCCATCTGGAGAGTGGCCAGAGAGAAGAAAGGATTGAATCCATGAAGTGAGGAGAAAGATGAAAGAGAGATTCCACTGACATTACCTGATGCAGCTTCCCTGGGCCAGCTGGTATTAGAAGAGAAATGGACTTTGTTTAGTGAAAGATGCCCTCCTGTCTTGACATTCTTCCTTGTCAGGAAAGAGAGGTTGATAGCACCAAGCGCTCACTTACTCCGTGAGTTTACCTGCTGTGACAGAGTCTCTGAAAAGGAGAGTCAAGAGCCAGCACAGATCTCAAAAACAAACAAACAAACCAACAACCCATAACAAAGCAAAACCCAAAAAACTCCCACAAAAACAACAACAACAAAATCCCCCAAACAAACTAACAAACAAACAAATTCTACTACTCTTATCTTGCCCTTATTTTGGTCATTCCAGCAAGGATTGTCTTTCCTCTTTCTCCTCTTTTTTTTCCCCTTAACTTTAAGACTATTCTTAGCTATTGATATCCTACAATTAATTATTTGGGTTTTATTTTACTGTAATTTTTGGCACAGCTCTCCTTATTGAAATTCTCAGCTGCCAAATGAGGTAAAAACAGATACAAAAATGTTCATTCAATATCTATGCATTAAAAAAAAAACATTCTAGCAATAAATCATTGTCTTATTTATGGTTTCTTTCACTGTCTAAATGGCTCTTTTGGGCA
>NW_008237434.1:479392-484799 GCF_000691975.1 Corvus brachyrhynchos
GGATACCTGTGCTGTCAGAAATGCTAGAGTTGTTTGGCAGAAGAACTTCTTCTGATCTTCTTCCCCAGAAGTGAGGGTGGCCTTTCACTAGGTAACAGCCATAGTATTAAGCATAAGGGACAAAAACTGTAAAAGCCAAGCCCTCACCAATATCGCAAATGGGGTATTTTTAATCAGGATAGGTGAAAATAGATATACACTCATGAGCTGTAAAAGGGAAAAGACTGCTGAAAAGCAAGTGATACATCACTCTTCCACTTTACTTTCCCCACAAGGTTCTCAGGATTCTCCACATAAAAAAAAAAAAAAAAAAAAAAAGTCTGGATCCCTCTTATTTTATTATCTGCTTTGGAAATGAGTGCAGATAAGGTGGTAAAGATTTGAGGGTTCAGGCTCACACAGGAAATCTCATAAGAAGGGAGTATGGTCCTAAGCAAGTTCCCTCCTCCCCAGCTGACAACTGGGACCAGATTTCCAGCTCCATTCTCCTGACTCCAGGGGCAGCAACCTTCCTGTCAGGGCCCCCTGTGCTGGGTAAGCCCCACCAGATAGCTGGCACAGCACAGCCTCCCACAAACTTATTTTCAGGAAAGCAATTCACAGCAATCCAAAATGGCCTAGAAATGTTCTACCATAATTGAATAGGTACTATGTTCAGTTTAATTGGCTAAAAAGCTATACTTAATAGAAATAAGCTGTAATTCTACCCACATTTGACTGGTATCATATGTGGCAGAAAGTGTAGCAAACAAAAGATCAGGAAGCAAATTTAGCCTCAGTTTTTATTTATCAATTAATTTCAGTGGCTACAAAAGACCTCCAGTTTTGTCCCTAATAAAAATAGTTATATTTCATAGATAATGTGCTCAAAATGTATTATGATATCCCTGTGGATAAGAGTGAAAAAAAGAATTTGGACCAAAATAAAAGGCACAGCAGTGAGAAGAAATCTCATTCTGAGCAGAAATCTTTCTACTTGGTTACCACGCAATCTAATTCTGACAGTGCACTCGACTTGAAAAATGACATCCCCATCTCTAAGAATTGAAAGGTGGCAGAAAAAGCAGGCACTCGGTGCTTTAGTCTAAAGCAATTATGAGCTCCTCACAAGCTCGAAGACAAGAATTGATTTTCATTTCTAGATTATCAAGAGGTGGGGGCAAGCAGGTCAGGAAATCTGACCCTATCTTGACCTGCTGGATTGGATTGTTCTCAGACCTGTTCAATATTGAAAAGGATTGTTTGGGATGGGAGAAAGGGAGGAGGAGCAGAGAAATCCTTTGGCATGTTTCGTGGCCACTGATATCTAAGCATGCTTTTTTTTACCTTGCTTTATGGTCTTAGTAATTCAATATCTAGTAATTTAAGGTGCTTATTTGAAAGACATTTCCCTGTGAGTGACCAAATCTGATAAAGACAGCAAAAACTGCAGACTTCTGAATCAAGGGAGTGTAAAAGTGATATAGAAATAAGCGCAGTCTGGCCTCAGAGGGGACCTGTAAATCTTTAGATCACTCCTGTGCTATACATATACCTATAAACCAGCCAGTTGTCCTATATTTTTTGCTATTGTGGTGATCCAAAATTTGTGTAACACTATCTGTTTCAAAAGACTCCAAATCCTTGCACCATTACTTGGCTTCCACAGAAATTTTGCCATTTACCGAGGTGAAGCACTTGCAGCTATGCTTTAAACTGAAATACGATGAAACTTTTCTAATTCAAGTTCAGAGCGCATCACTACTCAGACTACTGAAAACTGGAATTACTGTAGCATTGCTTCGTTTTTCTGTAGGTGCTTTAAACTCATGTGCTTTTTCTTTTTTTTTTTCCCATTACGAAGGAGCATTTTGTCTACAAGGAATAATACACAAACTAAACAGTATCTTCAAGGAGCAGGTGTGAAAAATACAAACCTTGTAGAGGAACTCAAAGGAGCAGGGGGTCAGGAATAGCTCAAACACTAAGCCCATGTTGTGTTTTAGCCTGGCAGGCAGCTAAGCACCACACAGCCATTCCTCAATGGAATGGTGGAGAGAATTGGACAAAAATGTGTGAGTTGAGGTATAGACGGTTTAATAGGACAGAAAAGGAATGGAAAATAGTAATAATGATAACAACAATAAGAAGACCTCTGAAATCATTAGAAAAAACAAAACAAATGATGCACAATGTTATTGCTCACCACTCACTGCTCAGACAGTTCCTGAGCAGTGCTCTCTGGCCAGCTGTCCCCCTCCAGTTTATATACTGGGGTATATATGGCATATGGTATGGAGTAACTCTTTGTCCAGTTTGGGTCAGATGTCATGGCTGTGTCTCCTCCCAACTTCTTTTGCCCCCAGCCCACTTGCTCGCAGGGCAATGTGAGAAGCTAAAGAGTCCCTGACCACTGCTTAGCGACAACTAAAACATCAGTGGGTCATCAACATTATTCTCATCCTAAATCCAAAACTCAGCACTGTGCCAGCTACTGGGAAAAAAATTAACTCTATCTCAGCTGAAACCAGGACACTTTTTGTATGGGTTACCATAAATCACCTCCAGCACAGCTAATTTCTTCAGGTCCAGGATATCTCTCTCCATGCTGATCCACTTGCCTGGGTGATATATAATATCTTCCTGGAAGGGATACCTTTCCTTCTCTCCTGAACTGGAGGTATGTCCAGAGGCTGAGGCCTCATGCCCCTTTTCCAATCATTTTGTCAACGCCCGTTTCCCTAGAAACAGATCACAGCTTTTTGGCTTCCCTACCCTCTAATTCCAGGCTACTGGCCCAGTTATCCCAGCATTGGAACAGACAGGTGACAATGTGCTCACCTGGAAAATGGCTGAAATCTATTCACATATCCCACAGGAAACACAGGGATACAGATTGGGTGGTTACTGCTTTGTTTATGAGTTCTGTGTCTTCTTCCTTCCGTTCTCATGATGGCCTTGCTTTGGAGTAGTCTGCCTCATCCACTTCTTCCCTTAAGTAAGGGAAGAGTTTCTTCCTTTATTGGATGGGTGGACTTTGGCTTCCAACATTTCTCCATGTGTATAGGAGTGACTGATAATGACATGGGTTGGTTCTCTGGTTCAGCCACGTCATGGGGGTTGGAGTAGCTGCAAAACCTATCACTTTGTTGTCAGATTAAGAGACCTGCTCTTGCCCTTGAGGGTAGTGAGTGGTGTTGAACAGGGCTCAGTGGGTGTAGGCCAGGCCTCAGCATGTTGCAGTGATTTGTGGCTCTCAGAAACAGCCAAGGTGACAGCTCACTTTTACCAAATATTTTGCTAGTTTTTCAGGGTTCTGCTCTTGTTTAGGGATGAAGTCCAAAATATTGGACGTGCCTACTGTCCTAGGTGCTTGCCCATACTGTCCTATACACCCTGAAACTCACAACTGTCCAGCCTCCAGGTAGATCTCTGGATGGTATTCTTAAATAGATATTTAACTTTAAACAAGATCTGGAGCACATTCAGTAAAGTAAGGCATATCAACAGAAACATGCCAGTCTGAACATCCCAATAATAATCAAAATTCTCAAGAGCTATTGTAACTAGCCTGGAGAATAAGGAAAAGGGGAAGACAAAAAGGAGGAAAGGAGGGTGAAGGAGTGGGGGACACCTTGCCCCACTTTGTCTCATCCATAGCTTGGCTCTCTAAGGAGAAGTCATAAATTATTACTAATTATTACTAGTTTCGTAATTATTACATAATTATTACTAGTTTCTGAGAGATGGCTCCCAGAGTATGGAGGTGGGGGCAGTCTGAGTACAGATACCAGATTAGTCTCATGACCAGCAATTTTATCGTATCAGAAGCCAGTGTCACAAACAACAACAAAATGATAACCTTAACCCGGGCCCCAGAGGGAACATATACAGCAAGTAAGGTGCTGCATAGTGCAACTCTGAGAACAAGGGCAATAACTCTGTGAGCAAATAAATCAACACTGTGATCAGTGACTATTAAACTAATATAAGGAATGTATATAAAAATTTGTTTTAAAACACTCTGGTCAGACCTGTCATTATCTTCACCCTCTTGGCACCACATTGGGAGTCTGAAAAATGGCTGTTGTGGTTTAACTTGGCTGGCAACTAAACACCACACAGCAGCTTGCTCACTTGTTTTCCCTCTCCCTGCAGCAGGATGGGGGAGAGATTCAGAAAGAAAGAGTAAAATTTGTGGGTTGGGGTAAAGACGGTTTAATAAGACAGAAAAGGAAGGGGGAAAATAATAATAATAATAATAACAACAACAGTAATTATAATTATAATTATAACATCAGCCACAAAACCACCACCACCACCAATAATAGTTGGTTTTGTTGTTGTTATATACAAAATAACCATGCACAATGCTATTGCTCACCCCTCACTGGCCGATGCCCAGACAGTTCCTGAGCAGTGGCCCCTGACCAGCTGTGCCCCCAGTTTGCATACTGAGCATGTTGTCACATGGTATGGAATATTCTTTGTCCAGTTGGGGTCAGTTGTCCCAGCTGTGTCCCCTCTGAACTTCTTGTGCCCCCAGCCTACTCCCTGGAAGGGCAATATGAGATGCTGAAGAGTCCCTGACCACTGCTTAGCAACAACTAAAACATCAGTGGGTCATCAACATTATTCTCATTCTAAATCCAAAACACAGCACTGTGCCAGCTACTGGAAAGTAAATTAACTCTCTCCCAGCTGAAACCAGGACACTCAGCTGTTAGATTAATCACTTCCAGAGTAGTGGGCTCCCACTCTAAACATGGTATAGGGTGTATACAGACAGCCACCACTAAGATATTGCCATTTCTGCCAGAAATGCTGCAGCTGCTTAACAGCCCACATTGACAGAAGCCCTCAAAGGAGAGAAGGGGAAACAAATACTGCACTAAACATTGAGCCAACTGTAACTGCAGGACTGCTACAGAGAAATGGAATTGGTCACTGGGAATTCTGTTACTGCAACCATCTGGTTTCCCAAATCTTCAGGAAAAATGAGGGTTTTATGAAGGGGTGATGGAAGGAACAAGCAAAGCCATGCAGGCATTTCAGCTCAGTGTAGGCACTCAGGGCAGTGGGGCAGCCACTAACACACAAAGAAATTATGTTTTCTGTAAGAATTGGTCTGGCTAACACATTATAGTGCCCAGCTTTTTCACTCCAATTTTAAACTGATGTGAACCTTTAAAGTAAGAATAAACAGGCCACTTTGCCTTTTTCCTGATGTATTACTGCCCAAAATCAAGCAAAAAATGAAATGAAAATGTCTAAAATGTCCCAAAGTAGATCTCTGCTGCTACTAAACTTCTTCAGTGAGCCTTACAGTCTGGTCTGTGCAAGCAGACTATATTCAAAATAACAAATGAACATGTAAGTGTGATTCTAGTGTCTTGCTTCTTGATTCTCAACCAGGCATGTGTGGCAC
>NW_008237434.1:484824-490692 GCF_000691975.1 Corvus brachyrhynchos
GCAGGAATGTGATGCACAATGGCTCTGCATACATAAATGCTATAAAATTAGTGCAGACAGCTGGCAAATCATTAATTAACAGCAGTAATTATTTCAAACCAGTGCTCTGGGGACTCCACAGGAAATAGGAAGTGCACTGGTCCTGCTTTCATTTATGCCTCTGACCTTGTTTCTTCACCATAAATAAGAAGAAAAAAACAATCCATGTCTGAGCCAGGTTATCACACAAGCCACAGCCAGTAGTCCTTGAGATAATGCACACTCTGAAGGAGTCTCAGCACAGAAAGCTTTCTTCAAGTATGCTCCAGCATCAGACAGATGCAAAAACGACTCTGGAATACTATGCATACAGTGCTAGATAATTAGTCACAAAGACTATTCTAAATAATTCAAAATTTAAAAAAAAAAAAAAAATAGAGGTAGGTTTTGTCCCCTTCTATTGTAGCCTAATTTCAACATCTTAGATGATTCATATTGTTCCCTGGATTGTCCCCAGGAGTATCACACAAATGGAACTGCACATAAATGCTAAGCTAATATGTAAATGAGAAATAATCTCAAGATTTATCTACGAACTCCAGCTTCTTTTAGCAAATTAATTCATTGACAGCAGAAGGGTTACTGTCTCTCTGTGAAACATAAGAGGGAAAATGTTGGTTCACAGAAGATTTATTTCCATAATAGACCTAACAGGTCCAATAATTATTATAGTTCACCATGTTGTTCCCGAGTTTGTACTGAATATTGCATTCCCTGTTAGCATAAAATATATCTGCAGGGAAAAGACAAGGAGAACAATTTAAAATGCGTAATATTTTCTCCTGAGGATGAACTCTACTAGAGTAGCATCTCCATATGCACAAGATGGAAGTGATAATCTGGAAATTATGTACTAGTAAAGCCCTGGGGAGCAGGCAAAGACAGTTATGCTATGGCAATGGAAAAAATGGCTGTTCTCAATGAGCAATTTGTGCTATCCCTTCTATCATTACCAAAAAAAGGAAAAGCAATTCTTTCTGTTTTGAGCTGGCAACACTATGGGTCCTATCACCCCAGAGCCAGCCTGAGCCTTTCTGGCACCGTTGGGAAGATGGGGATGTGAGGACAGGGGTTTGGATAGAGAGAACCACACAGACAGACTGCCCAGGGCTGGGAGGAGGCAGGGTGTGGGCACCTCCAGATCACCCAGGCTCCACAGGGCTACAGTTCTGCCCCTCTCTTTGCGGTCAGCACAGCAATCCCAGAGCTGGATGCCACGTGCCGCATGGGAGCGGGGATGGCAGATGCATGAGGACGCCCACTGAAGTGGCAAAACCTGCGCCTTTTCTGCCTCCATAGGAAAAGACTGAACCTTACACCTGTCCCTGACTTTGTGCATCAGAAACACACCAGATTCCCAGTGCCTCTGCAGTTGCCGTGTGCGTTTGGGCTGGCAAAGGGGAAGATTTTGCTCTTTGCTATTTTCTTTTTTTCTGTTGATATTGATCATGATTTCTTGTTCAAAAAACATGGAATGGGTATTTTGACTTACTGGTGAGAAAAGGGGCTGAGTGAATAAAAAAGGTTCTACAAAACGGTTTAGCACAGGCAAAAACCCAAACAAACCTGAAGTATTTGTATAACCGTATATTTAAACTATAGACCTGGCCAGGAGATGTCAATTCACCTTGTGTGCTAACCTGAGCTAACACAGCTCGTGTCTCTCTAGGATGTCACTCATTCCTGTCGCTTCCCTTACTCTGTTTCCCTTTTATCCGTTCTGGTTTGCTGCTGGTGATTCAAACCAAGGGCTGAGGCAGCACTTCGGGGCTGCGGTTCAGTGTTCCTGCAGTCCGCCAACCCTCCTGCGGCAGATTAAAGAACTACCTCAAGCCTGCTTTTCTGCACGGGCGATAACACAGCGCTCCTGCTCTGAGAGAGGAGAGCTGCGAACCTGCCTTCCTTTCTCAGAGGAGCTCCAGAGCTCATGCTACCGCCTGGACAAGCCTGAGACCATGCACACTAACGGAGTTTTGAGCGTCTTAATCATTTTATCACATGACGCTTCTGTTTTTCTATTCTGCAGTCCAGCAATGTCCAGGATGGCATTCACAATCATAAAGATCTGGTTTTTGTAAAGTTATGAGCACATAGGTCTTTTTTTTTTTTTTTTCTTTTTCTTTTTGAAGAAGGCAAGGTAAGGTTTATAAAAGCCCTGTCTGTCACATGGGGCTCACAGTGAACAGTCAAGGCACATGAGTGTGATAGACTCTACCAGGGGTGACTAATTCAAGCAGAATTAGAGGGTCAGGTCTAGAACTCACATTATAATGATCTAACGTGAAACAAATTCCTTAGCTGGCTCACAGTTACACCACCGAAGTGGTGGTAAAATCATTCTAGTCCAGCAGAGATCATGATCAGAAGATTTCTATTACTGCATTTCAGAAGCTCATGACTTGGAAAAAGCTCCAAACAAATAACAAAACCGAGAGCAAACTATAAAGCACAAACTAAAAAATGAGTTTCAAGTGTTCAACTTGTCCAAACAGCAGTCCTTATGCCACTAAAAACACCTAAGAGAAGAAAAAAATCTGTTACTTAACTGTTACTACAGTGTGCTTTAAATGAGCTCTTTTTTTTCCCCCCCGTGTCTGGAAAGCACACTTTCTGCATTTGCTTTACTTTAAAGTAGGCTTTAGTTTGTGCTTGGTATAGGGAAAATTGATCTTCTGACGTAGCCATGAATTATCCCTGATATTTTTGACTTATGTCTACAGGCTGAATGTTTCTGGCATGCAAGAGCTCTGCTATTTCTGCCTGTGTTTCTGTTACTGTTTCCACACAATGCTTCGTATTTCTAAAAGTCTTTCCACAGTGACTCTTGGAGCATTGAAGACAAGGTTCTTAACCTGCTTCAGTAAGGCAAACTCTGAGTTACTACCTACAGACCTGTAAACTGAGAGAGGGTCACACATCTAGTCAGTCCCCAGGGTCAGAAACAGAAACCAGGAATTACATTCTGCTATCCTGTCCTCATCACCAGGGAGTACAGCCTCAGGTGTAAACCATTTTTGAATCTCTGTTGCAAAAATTTTCACTTAAGGACTCCCCACGTAGTTAACTGCTTCACTCTTTCTTTCTGTGAGCAGCTACCTATTTAACATATTGGGATTAAATAAATAAGTGTGGAAGAAAAAATCTGTTTCTATAACATACATAAAATGTACATCATCTGCAATATATGTTGAGTAGCTTTTGTGCAAATCACAATAACTGTAACATGAGAAAAATAGATCTAATCAGATTTCATGCTTATTCATTCTTTGGCATTGCATGAAGCACAACGATTCCTTTAGGGCATAATCCAATGCCTGTCAGTCTTTGGGAATACTCCCACCTATTTTATTGTGGAACAGATCTTGTTTTAAGAGCCGCAAAAAGGAAAATACATATAAGCGTTGGCAAAATTAAAAGTGGTTTATTCAGACAGATATCAGTCCCAGATGAAGTGAAGTAAGCGATGATGAGTAACTCCATGATAAAGGATTATGAAAAAGCCTGCACTGGGAAACACTATTTCCAACAATGTAAATCTAGTCTTGTTTTACGCCCTGGTGTATTTCTATCCCTTATATATGCCTGTATTACAAGTTCTTTGGGCTTTTTTTATTATCCATACAGCTACATAATCCTTTTAAAACTCCTACTAAGCTATTTGGATCCATAGAATTTTCTGCCATTGTGTTTCAGACATCTTGATGAACTATATCTCAAAAGTAATTTAGAAAATTAAGCCAAACCAGGATTTAAAACACAATAAAATAAGCCGACACCAATTGTTCAGTGACTGACTTTTTTTTTTTTTTTTTTTTTTTTTTTTTTGCATTGGCCCGATCCTATATCTTTATCCATCAAAACTTCTTTTGCAGTTCAGGTAAATTAAATTCCAGGTCCTTAATAGCAAATAAATCTGTCAATATCACGGATCCCCAGCTAGAGGGAAATGTTCCCACCTACATCAATTTAAGTCGGGTAAAGAACCAAGCTGATGTAGTTGTGTCATCTTCTCCTGCTGTGCTCCTCCTCCACAGGAATCTGTAATAATCTATATGAATAACCAGCAATTTATTTTCATATTTTTAAGTACTTCTAAATGACAGGAAGACTTTGTCTAGAAGAATACACAGTTAAACTAGAAATTAGCCTTGTCATGTGGGTTTGGTACAAAAATTCCGTTAGCTTTCACCTCTGTGTTCAGTGGTTTACCATGTCATTTATGTCAGCAATAACACAGCAAACATGCACAATTCGCCTATTAAGTTATGTGAGCAGCAGAAATGCTGGAATACAGTATACAAAAATTTTAACAATGTAGAAAAAAAACCTGAAACAAACAAAAAAACCCCAAACAAACCCAAAACGTCCAAACAAAGGCATTTGACATATTTTGAAGTAACTTAAGCACATATATTTAATATAAAAATAACTCCCTCGAAGGCATGCTGTCAAGCACAGAAAAATATGCGTTGCAGACTTGCTCTTTTCCCTCTCAGGCACTGCGGGAACTTCATACATTAATTATTCTAACACAGCGAACTTCAGAATGAGCAGGTTTTCAATACCACATCCTACAGCTGCGTTCTGGGCGTACTTCGAATTTTCTACCCAAGTCTGCTCCCTGAAAATGAGCTACACTCGGTATCTCGTGTAGCTTCCCTGACTGTTCATTATGACATTTATCTTTCTTTACACGGATTTTTCAGTCTGCATTTGCTTGATCCTTAAGCAGGGATTTTGTCCCTAGTTTTGCAGAAGTTATGAACAATTGATCCTAGAAGTCCTGATAAATAGCAAGCATGACTCCATTACCGCTTGCAGGATCAGAGCCCAGTTGTCTCCCTGCTTGACGCCACAGTTCTCAGGCTCTCAATTAACGAAATACACGGTACGATTTAATAGTTTGTGTTTAGAACAAATATTGCAAAAAGCCTTCACGGACAGAGAATTATACATTACAAACCACCCTCGTACAAACTACAACGTGCTGTGTTGAGAACTGTTTGCTGCCGTTCTGAGAGACTTCGGCATCATTTATGCATTTGCTGGGCCAGCTCTGAAGCGAGTCCTGAAGGCACATTTACACCCACAAATTATGCTATATTATTCCCGCGAAGTGTTTATGTCAGTTGTCAATTCGTGCGTATTCAAGAAACACAGCGAAGAACAGCTTGTACAGTACCGTGTCAATTGTGAGGAACAATCTGAAAAAAAAAAAAAGAAAAAGCTAATAACGGTGAAGAAGGATTATTCACGAATATATATATATACGTAAGCTTTCAGATGTGCTTTATTCTTAAGTTGTTAGCTACAAATAAGCCCTTTAAAGCGGTGCCTTCAAGACCACACTGACCACCAGGAGATTTTTGTTCTGAAAGCGACTTTAACGAAAAGGCTGGAATGACCGCTCGAGGCAAGACGATCACTTAAATCGCTACAAATGATCATGGAGAGGTGAAGCTCGGGCACTTGAAAAAGCACGAAGCTGCCTAGAGCGAATAGTTCCAATGCTATTTGCTTCTTTTAAAAACCGCATCGGGGAGGCTGGCGGAAGGTTTAAATTGGCGCTCAGACATTCGGTGTCTCGCAGGCACCGTTCCATTAGCGGAACGTTTTCAATTAACCTCGCAGGCGCCGTTTACACTTTTTCACCGTGACACACGAAGTGATGGATACCAAGAGGGGCGAACAGCCCCACCCTCGCTACGGCACCCGCGTGTCAGACTCAGCCCCTCCTGGCTTGGCCTGAGCGCTCCTCTCGGCTGCCTCGACCAGCTCTCCCCGCTCACACCGCCTTCCCCCGGGCTGACACCCGCTCATCGCCCCGCG
>NW_008237434.1:491404-494967 GCF_000691975.1 Corvus brachyrhynchos
CGCCCCGCCGCGCTAATTGGTGCGATGTGTGGTCCCGGCTCCCCGCTCTCTCTGCTTTCACCTCGGCGCTGTAACCCAAGCCCGCTGCCTCGCCGTTTTTAATAATGCTGAAACCTGGCCCAGATGGGAACCATTAGCGGCCCCAGCCCCTCTTGCTGATCTTTATAATCTTATTAGTTTAATGGGTCACGCAGTGCAGGACCTATTTCCTACGGATCAAAGGGAAAACAAACAGGGTAATATCCCATCGGGCTTCCTCCGCGCTCCCCCCACGGGTGCTGCTGCCGCTGGAAGTGTCCCCGCTGATTAGCCCGCCCCGGCCCCTGGGTTTAAAAGGCTCCCGGGCTGCTCCCACCCCAGGCGGGGGCTCCCACCGCACCGCACCGCGGCCGGTCCAAGCCCGGGACTCCCGGTGGCTCCGGACCGGTGCTGACACCGCCACCCAGGGCTGCGGGAGTTTTCCCGCTTCTCCCCGTTAAATCGGGCACGGTTTCCTGCCCTTCGTTTCAACACTCCGCTTTATCAGATACGCGGGAAACATATTGCCTGCCGCATTACCGGGGTATCGTGTTGCAGTATCCGGTGCGGTTTTTTTTGTTGTATTTTTTCCCCCAAAAAGCATGAAAGAGGCATCACATGAGATGGATGATGGAGCCGAATCGGGTACCCTGTGGCTTTGCCCGGCTCACCGAGGGGCGGTGTTTTCCTATCAGTGGCAAAACGCTTATTTGTAGTCCGAGACCCCCTCCCGCAGCCCCTGCAATGACTTTTAGCACAATAAATTAGATGTACGCGCACTGTGGTCCATTACGGAGGAGTGTTTTGTGACGGCTCCTGTCAAAGGTTACCGGCCCTCATGCAGCCGCATAAACCATTTCTCTCGAGGGTAAATATTTGGACTTATTAAAGGACCTGGAAGCTGTGAGCTATAGTAGGGAATAAAGCCCGGGCGATCCTCGCTCCCGGGCAGGCAGATCCGCCGCCCGTGCCAGGGTGCCTCCCTCTGCAATCCCTCCAGCACATACTGCCTTCACCCCATCGCCCCTCTGCGCTGCGGTACCTGGCGGGAGGCACCGCCATCGCCCCCGCAGACCGTCCGCGGGGGGGTCTGCCAGGGCCCCCCGTAGCATAGGCTCAAATCAATTAAACTACGTTTCTTGCTAAACGTACACACATATACATATACAACGTATATAGACGTGTAAAATATTTATCTATTAAATACAAATAAAGTACATATGAATGCAATACCTAGGGAAAACTAAACCTGTGGATGGAAAGCTCCTAAATCGTATCGTTTAACACCCACCGGTGCCCTTTCATGGGTTTGGTGGGAATCCCTACAAAAAGGGCAGCACGTGTGTGCGTGTGAAAGGGTGCGCGTGTGCGGGCACACGCGCGTGTGTGTAAGGAGGGAACGAAATGACTTAATACCCTCGCAAATCTCTGGGATTTTATTTTCCATACTTTTAACGACTTTCCAAAGAGAAAAAAAAAAGATGATGGATTTTTCTTTAATATCTCATAGAAAATCCATTATTTCCGGTTGCGTAGTCTGGCTCGCAAAATATTTAAGACGCACAAAAACCCCACTTGTTGAAATATCGGAGATGATATATTGTTCTCCCAGCTCGGAAATTAGATCTCGGTACGTGCACAGGCAAACCCAGACATTCACTGATTTATCACTACGTGTTAATGGGTATATGTATATGCCCCCTTTAATAATTCCTGCACAGGTTATCCAGCACACTGAGAACTGGACGGTGAGTGTAGCCATATGCACACAAACCACACACATACAGAGTAAACTTTATTTTATTAGAGACTATTAATACACAAGCCCATAAAAATCTACCCCTATATAAATTTTATGGTGGTCTATGCTTTAAGTGCGCCTGCTTGTTCATGGAAAGGGAATTGATATGATTGTATATACACACACTGAGCTTGCTTTTTTTTTTTTTTTTTTTGGTATGTGTGTATTGCAAAATACAGTCAACGCTAAATATAAAACGAGTGATTAAAACGCCTTTTGCAAATGTAAATGTCCACATAACGGCCACTTGAAAAATGACAGATGGTGCTTTTCCCTATCCATACAGCCAGTGGAGACTAAGCCCGGTTTTGACTCTGTGTGTGTTTTTTACCATATTTTCCCTGGAAACAGATGTGTATTTTATTATAGGGGAGCGCGCTTTTTTTTCCCTCCCCCTAACCTGCTAATTCCCCGAGTTTATTCGTGCCATAGACAATAAAGCCATAAAGCTGACTGCAGAAATTTGTTTGCCGTAACGACGTGTTATTTGAGTCCCGGCTTTCGGGGCTCTGACACTTGGCCAGATCAAAGAGCCCCCTTAAAAATACCGTGTGATTCAGAGCCGGTGTGTGCGTGTGCAGGGAACGGAGGGGCAGCCCTGGACGGAAACCAGTGAGGGAAGAGCCCGGAGGCGCCTCCGCGGCTCCCGGCACCGCGGCTGGTCGTCCCCCACGTCCCTACCCCGCGCCCCGGGCGGGGCAACTCGGGCTGCTGTGCCCCTTCTCCTCCGTGCCGTTTCCAGCACACGCTCTCTTCCCCTCGCTCCCAGACTCGGGACAAGAGGGTTTAAGGATCGTTTCCCCACTCTCTAGCCACAGGCTCGCTTCCTGATTTTGCGTATATGCCTCTTCGTACTGCATCTACCCCGACGTGGTTTTAAAGCACCGTGTCTAATTGCCTGGTATTAGTTTTACTACCAGATATCGGCTCCTGAAAAATTACGTATTAGAGAAGCGATACTATAAAGCGGCAGAAAGCAGAATACCTCCTCAAACACGTTTATGGGCTCAGACTGCAAAGATCACAGGCTTCAGGTTTTGCCTTCGGTTTAAATGTTGTCCCGGCACGGGAAGTTATTTGATAAACCTTTAAGCTGTACTTCATAATCTTTACTGCTTTATGGAGCTTTCCAAATCTTTAACACGCTGTAACCTTTTCAAGACAGATTGCCAGACAACATTTCGGTGTTAGGTTTACTTAATGCAATTCTTGCGAGGAAGTGAATTTTCACGGTACCCACATTACCGCCGGGCACTCTCCTTCTCCCGTCCCCGCCCCGGCCCCGCGGAGCTGTCGCCTGCAAAGATTTATGAAACCTGTTGATTTATAACATCTCCCGCATGAAGTTTGATCCGTCAGATCACAGCCTACGCAGGCTCTGAGGCTGCCCAGGGTGAAGGGTACTTTTGGGACATATTCCTCCGATTGGCGCTTTCCTGGAGGGGAGGGAAGCTATGATTTATTGCCGTGTTCAGCCGTTTAGGAAGCGAAATTAACCCCAGAAAAGCTCCATCCCTTTTGAAGTTCATGGTTTGTTTTCCTTACTGTACAGAGCCGAGATCAAAGGCTCGAAACGCCCTCTTGTGTTTACTTTATTTGCGAGGCAAAAAGAAAAAAAAAAAAAAGAGGGGAGAAAATAGAGCTGCTTCGCCAATTAAAGCATCAATTTGCCGCCGCGGCGGAAATCCAACACCTGGCGGCAGCGGCGGGCCCGGGGCTGGCGCCGGGGGGGCACCGCTCCCGC
>NW_008237434.1:496663-496953 GCF_000691975.1 Corvus brachyrhynchos
GCGAAACGTGTCGTGTGTGCGGCCCCTGCGGAGCACCCGCTCTGATTTCTGCCCCCCAAAATACCGGGGCGCGTTGGGACAGGCGGGAGGACCGGGGAGCTTCACCGTCCTTCCCGCCCCGAATTCTGTGTAGGGTGAATTTCCTTTCTTAGGCCACGAGAAGTGGCATTTATTATTAAAGTTAATTAGACAAAGAGAACCAGGTCCGGTTCTCTTTTCCCCGAGAAGGGACGGGACGGCGGTGCTTCCCGCGTTGGTTCAGTGGCAGGGCGCGGGGCGGCCCCCGCGCG
>NW_008237434.1:496991-499660 GCF_000691975.1 Corvus brachyrhynchos
CCCGAGCTCCCCCCGCAGCCCTCCGCCGCGGAGAGCCCGCAGCGACAGCCCGGCGTGCCCGGCTCCTATCGAAGTGTTTCGGGTGTGATCCAGGTTGCGTGCTCGGGTCCCCACGCCGGGACTGCAAATATACACATCTACACGCTGGCACGGGGAGCGTTTCTATTTTATACGTGTAGTTTTAAGTGTAAAAAAGGAAAGTTATCCTCTAAAGAACTTCCCCGAGCCGATGAGCTCGCTGGAGCTATCTATCTTCTCCTTGTCCGCAGGCTCCGGGACTGTCACAGCAAGCCCCGTCCCCGAGCTTCCCGCCGGGCTCCCGCGGCCGCGTACAGCCGCCGCTCCCTCCTGCCCCTCTTCTCATCCCGCTTTCGCGGGGCTTGCATTTTTGTCTCCAGGGGAACTTGCAGTCCCTTCGGTTTGGTTTAGCAGATGAGGCACTTTGAGGCCACTGCGTACAGTGTGTAATTTAAACAACTTTTAATGGGTCAAGAAACATCACGCTATGCTTTTGCCCGGCATGGCAGTAACGCTGGGGTAGAAGGTCATGTCGTGCCTCTGTGAGCCTCTCGGAGCTGGGCTGTGACGGCTCACAAGTGCTTATGTACGTGGAAAAGCTCTTGAATTCAGTACTCGGCATTTAGGAATAATCCCATGAAGGAATCACATGTGACATTTGCATGAAGCAATGAAAGGATTTTTTCTTTTTTCTCTTTTCTTTTCTTTTCGCGGGAGGGGGAGGGAGGGGGAGGAAAGGGAAAGGTATTCTGCTTTTGTGACTTGAAAAAAAAAATTAAATCGCTGTGATGGTCCAGGACAGTTTATTCTGCAGTGACCCAACAGAGGAAAAACATTTCCCTTTTCCAAGAGAAGGGTGAAAAGCCATCTTTTTAGGCAAAGCAGTTTTACAACTGTCTCTGTATTGTGTGGCTGGAAGACAGTGGGGCTGCATGTGTGCAGGAGAGGTTAGCAAGGGGATAAAGAGGCTGCAGGCATTGGGAAAGCAGTGATTCCTGAGAACCCATGTGGAGTTGTTCCCCCTCTCCCCCTCCTTGTTCCGCCCTTAAAACCCTAAACAGACATTCCAAGAAGGAGGAAACAATCCTGATTTGTTTTCATTCAGGTTGTAAAGCAAGACCCAAACAGAGTTAGAAATATAAACCAACTGAAAGATCTCCCAGCTGTTTAGCTGCTGCTTCTAAACAAGCCTGATTTCTTTTTCTCCTTCTCCACTCCCAGATCTCCCTGGCTTGTGGTTTCTCTCTAAATAAGGAAAGTTCTTTAGGGAATAACTTGCTGTAATTCACTCCCTCAAGAAATGACTGTGTAGTTTGGTGAGAAGTGAAAGGGGCCTTGAGCTGGGGAGGGCTCAGGGAAATAGAGATGGCTCCACAGCCGAGGGGATATATCTGCTATGGTAACAAGGAGAAACAAATGCTACACTTCATTGCACAAGTCTGATTACCCACTGGGCTTGGAAAGAATCTCCTCTCCCATCTCCAAATAATCGGAAATAATTGACCCTGTGCAAAATTGGTCCCCCCTCCTCTCTTTTCCAAGTGCACTGGTCATTCCCAGGAGCCACACTGGGAGTTAAGCCTGCCCTGTGGTGAAATGCATGTGTTTGCTGATGAGCTCGTTATAGGGTCACTGGCGCCCCCCCCCCCACCCCCCCTCATTTTCTCCCCTCCTCTTACTAATCCTCTGTCCCCAAGCCTCTCCCAGTCTTTGTCCAGTATCACACCGCCTTTCTGGCCTCTTCTTGGACAACCATTTCTTTTGGTTTTATTCAGGCCACTTTGCACCCTGAGGGTTTTGAATACAGAGCCTGTGGTTTTCTAGTCTATTTTGCTTTGGCACGGAGTCAGAGAATTGTGACTTTAAAATGCTTTCACTGCGTAGTTTGTTTGTTTCTATAGCATGGGCTGTCTGCGCTGGTGAAACCCTGAAACCTTCCCCCCCTAAACCCTCGCTTTCGCCTTTCCGTGAAGTTAAGGCACTGCAGAAGAATGCTGGCCGGAAAACAGCCAGATCCGTGCCGGGGGCAACGAAGCAGGACAAAATACAACTCGGCATCTTTCCCACAGTGTCACGTCTGCAGACTCGACAAGGGAAAGTGATTCCCTGGGGAAGTAAGGGGGCTGAGGTGTAAAACTAACAGCAAAGCAACCAAGCAATTGACAAAAAAAAAAAAGAAAAAAAAAAAAGGAAAAATAAGGGTTTCAAACCCCCCACTCCCCCCATTTTGGCTTGCAGCTATTGCTGTGCCACAGATTATTTCCTTCCACACAGATGTGTTTGCTTGGCTTGGGAGTCTGTGCGTGGGTCTATCTGGTGTGAAGTGTTACCTTTTTGCTCTCATTAAGGGAGTATTATGCAGTGCTGTTAAATGCCGTCCCCAAATCTTATGAATTGCGTCCCCAAAGCCATAAATGCAGGGGCGGTTTGGGGTCGAGGGGGAAGTTAAGAGAAACACGATGCTTTTTATGTATATATCTATATATATATACATATACACACATACACATGTATATCTGCATGTATGTACACACACATAAATATATGTATACGCACACGTCTGTATGTGTGTGCACGCGCATCTACATACCTGTATACGTGTATGTATACATGTGTGCATGTTTATATCTACATATGTATGTAGATACATG